>NC_047089.1:84522957-84830596 GCF_902459505.1 Geotrypetes seraphini | reverse complement strand
TCTTCTCATTGAAAAATCTGGCTAGGTCATTTGGAAATGGAAGGGGGGGAGGGGGCGGAGTCATTTTTAGAAGTTAGGTTCCGCCAGATGTGGAACAGTGTACTGTTTTGGTTTTTTGACCTGGAGATTTTGTCTCCATAGTAATTCTTCCTAGCTTTTTTTAGTACGGAGTTGTAGGATTTGATGTTTTCTCTCCAGGATTGCTTATCTAGGGGGGATTTTGTTTTTTTCCATCTCCGTTCCAGGGCCCGACATTTCTGTTTTAATTCTCTGTGGTAAGGGAGGTACCAGGGTGTCTTGTGAGAATAGGAGATGGGTTTAGTGGTTAGAAGGGCAAGGGCACGGTACGTGGATTCGGAAAGAGTCACCCAGTTGTGCCAGATTGAGTCAGGGTTCGTGTGAGTGGGAAGGGGAGGGAGTTTGTTGAGAAACTGGGACCAGAATAGTTCATTTGAGATCTTTTTGCGGTAGGTGATGGAGTTTGTGGCACGGGTTGGGGTATCAAGGGCTGACATGAAGACAGGGAGGCAGAAAGAGCCTAGGAGGTGATCCGACCAGGGGACATGTTCCCAACGGGTCGTATCTGTGGAAGTTTTATGCTCAGTCATGTCAAGAAAGCTAATGATGTCAATGGAGTGCCCCTTTTCATGGGTAGAGGTGGGCGGGGAAGCAGTGAAGCCTAAGGAGGTGAGGAAGTCTTTGAACTCAGTTGAGTCATTGTTGGTGTTATCGTCTAGGTGAAGGTTTATGTCACCTATGATCAGTAGTCTTTGGAATTTTAGATAGGCCTTTGTTATGGTCTCAATAGTACATATAATGATTCAAAATGTTGTGTAATTAAATGTTTGAATTTAATTACACCAAGGTACCCCCCTCTTCAAACCCAGCATGCACCCAAAAAGAGGGAGAAAAAGCCTCAGACTAATGTAGCAGTATTGAACGAAAAGGTACAAATCAAAACTGCTTTTGATACTTTCACTGGCAAAAAAACTCCCCCACAGAACAGCTCAGGTTTAGAAAAGGGCAAAGTCACCCGGAAGCACGTTCAAGGACTTAGCTGAAAAAGACGACTTGAGCTCCAACGCTGTCACGTCTTCTCCAATCTTCCCAACAAGCAACCTTGTTTCACCAATGTTTGACTCATCAGGGGATCAAACAATACAGCCTTGAAAAGTGCAGCCACACTGAGACCAGCCCCCAGTCCTCATTTAATTTAACACTATAATAGTATCCATTATAATGTCAGATTCAACAATTTCAGTATTTGTATCTACAAGGTCTTTCTAGAAACAAATACCCAGGTACTCCAATGAAAAGGATACTATTCTACAAAGTATTTGGAAAATAAAAACAAGACCCTCAACATTTAAAAAAAACCAACAAAAACCTCTGCCTGAAAGTTGAGATCTTTCAGAGTGCTTTAATTTTCATCAGGATGGTGCTCCATTGCATTGACCTTACAAAACAGTTGAGTTCTTAATGAAACCCTAGAATCATTGAGCTAACAACTCAGCGACATTGAAGGCTTTATGAATGTGTTAGAGTTGAAGGAGGACAAATTATGAATTAACTAGGAAAAAACCCATTATATTAATGTATTTTCAATAATCCCATGTTTAAATGATAGCAAAAGTAAACTGAAACTATGTAGGTCCTGTTTTTTCCAGACACCAAGTAGATTTGCTTTCACTTTGCATTACCTCTAATATAGTCTAACTGTTCTTAAATCTAGAAATAGTTGAGAATCTATCAATGGTCTTTAATAGTATGGGAATGGAATCTAAATGAATGTTGTTTTGTGTTCTATCAAAGCAACATTTTGTATCTCCTGAAATAATTTTAAAAGAAAAAGTATCTGATAAATTAGGTAAAAAGTGTTCTTGGTCTTTACACAAAAACAGACAATAGGAAATTATGCTTAAAGGAGAGAATTACTACGGCAACAAAATCTCCAGATCCAACAACCAAAGTAATACATTGTTCAACATTTGGCGCTCCATATCCTCTAAACATGATTCCACCACACTCCCCTCCTCTCCATCTGCTGATGATCTAGCAAAATTTTTCAATGAGAAAGTCACTACCTTATGATGCTCTTTCCCACCAACACCCTCTTACAACTCTCTAGTGCTCGCCGTCTCCAACCCTACTCTAACCGAGGCCAATTATATCCCAGCTGACAGATCCTGAACCGCATTCGAGCTCATTTCTGATTACCAGGTCTCTAAACTCTGCCTCAAGTTAAAATCCTGCAACTGTACCTTGGATCCTTTCCCCTCCTACTTATACGAGAATATTCCCGCACAAGCCATCTCATCTCTCACCAAATTTATAAATTCTGCCCTACTTTCAGGTCTATTTTCTGCAGAAATGGGACACATTGCCTTATCCCCTCTATTGAAAAAAGCTGACCTAAACCCCTCCACACCATCCAGCTATCGCCCAATAGCTAATATTCCTCTCATGATCAAGATGCTGGAGTCCATCATAGCCACCCAACTCTCATCCTATCTTGAGAGATTCTCCATTCTCCTACCCTACCAACATGGCTTCAAACCCAACTTCAGCACCGAATCCCTTTTTGCCTCATTAATTTCAAAGGTCCAACAACTTCACTCTTGCAAAAAGTTCACTGTCCTACTTCAATTAGACCTTTCTGCAGCTTTCGACATTGTCCATCATGACATACTAATCCTCAAACTTTTTGAAATTGGCATAAACTCCACAGTCTTAGATTGGTTCTCAAAATTCTTACGTTCCCACTCCTACTTCGTTAACATGAATGGCACCTCATCCTCCCCTTGGAAACCGATTTGCGGAGTTCCTCAGGGTTCACCTCTATCCCCGATTCTTTTCAATGTTTATATGTCCTCCCTGAAACTCCTCCAACTATCCCCCTTAGAGACACTTTACACCTACGCCGACGAAATCCTTTTCCTCCTCGAGACCGACTCTAACCTCACCAACCTCTCTGATAACATCTCTTCTTGTATAACGAATCTCCAATCCTGGGCTCACACCGTTCAAATGAAACTAAACGAGACCAAAACAAAACTACTTTGGCTCGGCCCAAAATTAGATCAGCTATCCACCCTCATCCCACTATCCTCTGGTACCAAACTGCAGCTTGAGCACTCAAGCAAAGTTCTGGGAATCATCATTGACTCTACACTATCTTTCAATGATCACCTCAACTCCTTGGTAAAAAAATGCTTTTTCAATCTTCACATGTTAAGGAAAGTAATATCCTGTTTCCACCAACAACACTTTGCTGTCCTCGTTCAATCCATTATTCTATTCAGACTGCAACTCCATCTACTTAAGCCTAACAAAGAAAAGTCTTCTCAGACTTCAGCGGATTTAGAACACCGCGGTTAAACTAATCTTCGCAAAAAACAAATTTGACCGCATCTCCCCGCTTCTATCTAAGCTTCACTGGCTCCCAGTTATCCTCAGGGTTCACTACAAATGCGCCTGTCTAGCCTTCAAATCTCTGCACGGCATCCTTCCTCCCCTTTTTCCACTATCTTGGCTCTCCCCGAATCCTAACTCCACCAGATCCACTCAAAAATTCAAACTATCCTTCACCTCTTTAAAAGGCATATCCCATACAGGAAAACTTGGGACATCCCTCCTCTTCAGGATCACCGAGCTTTACTGCCCCTCTTCGGAGTTCGACCTCCCTCCAACGCTTCCGAAAACATTTGAAAACTTGGCTTTTCTCTAAAATGTAACTATTCCCTCCCTCTCCATTATACTAAGTCCCCTCTTTCTTTCTTTTTTTTTTACTAAGCCCTTCTTCTTTCCATTGGAGTTCCTTTCTATATTAATTCCTGTAAACCATGTCGAGCTCCACTTCTGTGGAGATGATGCGGTATACAAACTTAAGGTTTAGTTTAGTTTAGAATTTCATTACTTTTCATATATAGACCTATAAATAGGGTTATACATACTTTTTCATTAAGAGTATTGATACATTTTACAAACTGAAAATATTCATTGCTACACACTATTGACAACACAGGAAAAAAAATGTTTTTGTTCTGACATTTTGGCTTAAATAATAGGACATGACATGAAAATGTTGACATTTTCCTTGCATTTGAAATCAATGCAGATCTCTAATGAATAGCCAATTACTCAGAAAATTTCTCAACATGTCTATTTTTAACACTAATGACATCTTCATCCTCTGATACACAATCCAGTAATTATACATCACCAACACAAATAAATGATTAAAAGGTAAAATGACATTATGAACTAGGGGATTTACTTAAGGTTCTGTTATATATGAATATGCTGTATTTCTTTTATAATATGTTACCTTAATATTCCTGTTTTCTTTGTTCAAATAGGTATTTTGCTTGGACTGTTTTGAAACTTCATACTAAAAAAAATTATATAATTTTGTCCTATGTGTAAAGAGGGTGTACTTTTACTAAAGAATACACATTCTTTCCTAATAGTGCATTCATGATTGCACATGTACAACTATTCACATGCATTATCAAGAAGTAAGTGCATTTTTTAAGAGGAGTGTGCTTTCTTTCATGTAGTGCATAATCTTTAAGAAAAATGTGACATCTGTACATAGGAGTACATACTCTTGACATTTATTCTAGAATTTAAAAAAAAAAAAAAAAAAAACTGGAAAAATTACACAAAAATATTTTGGCTGCCAACTACTACTACGAGGGGCTGCTGATATGAAATTAAATGAAAAGTGTCAAGAAAAGTGTGAAATAACTTGTAAGTTTCATGGCTCCACATCATTCTCTTCTTGGTTTGGCTGAGAACTTTTCAGCAGTTCCTCATACCAATGTTATTTTTGCCTAAATGGGATCAAATGCACAGTATGTACCAGTAGGTGTGTGATGATTTTACAATCAAATCACTATACTTTCTTTGCTTGACTTAATGATGCTTTTTTTTTTCTCCAAGGGCAGAGGCCAATGTATAAATTGCATTTTTAGATAGGAAGACACATTTAACTTGCAGAAAAGCCAATTAATGATTCCAGAGAGAATTACTGAGGATGACACACAATATTTGTAGGAGACAAGATTTGAACTTGCACCTTTGATCTGACATGGCTTACATTTCAACATTAGAAACACTTGACTCTGCTTGAACACCTCTTTACAGACCTGAAGATATAAATTATATGTGATTAGTGAATTTAGAGCACAGTTGACAATAAAATCAAATTTAACCAATTCTTTTCTCTAATTGGTTTGATTATCATACAAACTGTAGTAACATAGTAACATAGAAAATGACAGCAAATAAAGACCTGAATAGTCCATCCAGTCTGCCCTCTAATTACATGCATTACAATTTCATGATTAAATTAAAGTGTCTTTTTTTTCTTTGTTATTTCTGGGCCATAGACCTTAGATGTTCACCCAGTACTGTTCTTAGTTTCCAACTACTGGAGTTGCTATCTAAGCTCACTCCAGCCTATCCAAACCATCTTATATTTTGTAGGATTCAGACTGTGAAAATATGCCTAGAACCATCCTCATGTTCCAAATTGCTGGGATTCTCATTGTAGCTCTCCCAAACCCATTCTAAACTGAATTGCCATACAGTACACGGAACACAGATTGTGCAAGTCTACCTAGTACCGGCCTTAGTTCTTCAATTTATACCGTTCATATTCTAGAGATCTGTACTCAGAATAACAAGGTTTTATAAAGAAACTGTTCATTATTTACGGTGCATTACAGAACAGGTAGAGAAAATTACCTGTTTCAAAACAGAAAAATGTTCATCTGTTTCAAATATGGTTATTTCCTAGATGAATTTGTCATCAGCGAGTCTATCTTTTTGAATCTTTTTAAAATAAAAGTCTAAATGAAAAATATATAAAAGCCAGCCATTGAGACATAGGAGGGGCCAGCATTCTTAGTAGATTGGTCACACGGACATCCCAGATCAGTAACACCCTAGGGGGCACTGCAGTGAATTTCACATAAAAGGTTTCAGGTACACATCTAAACATAATCCTCTTACATTGCATGGTGAGCCCTCCAAAACTTACCCAAAACATACTTTATCCAACTGTACACCTTATCAATAACTCTTATTCCTGCAGGTGTCAGGGTTTAGGTGTATTTTGGAGGGCTCACACTATCCACCACAAGTGTACTAATTAGAGTGGAGCATGGACCTGGGTTCCCTTCTCTGCAATCCACTGCACTGGCCACTAGGCTATGCCAGAGACCTTCTTGCCTCTCTAATAAGACAGGTCATAACATCTGAAGCTTTCATACAGGCTGGTATGTACTGTTTCAGTCCTATCTTTGGGGGATAGGATGAGGTCAGTGACCACTTGAGGAGTAAGCGTAATGTAAATGCGCATGAGTCGAGTCATAAGAACATAAGATTTGCCGCTGCTGGGTCAGACCAGTGGTCTATCGTGCCCAGCAGTCCGCTCATGCGGCGGCCCTTAGGTCAAAGACCAGTGCCCTATTTGAGTCTAGCCTTACCTGCGTATGTTCTGTCTCTTTAATTTGAAAGGAAACTCTGCCAGGAGAGGACATAGGATGAAGTTAAGAGGTGATAGGCTCTGGAGTAATCTAAGGAACAGTCTCCCAGAAGAGGTGGTGGAGACAGAGACTGTGTCTGAATTCAAAAGGGCCTGGGATAGGCAAGTGGGATCTCTCAGAGAGAGAAAGAGATAATGGTTACTGTGGATGGATAGACTAGATGGGCCATTTGGCCTTTATCTGCCATCATGTTTCTATGTTACTTTCATGTCTCTAGTGGTTATCTGGTCAGTATGGCCACTTTTTGGGCACATATTCGTTATTGAAACTAGTTTTGAATAATTTCTTTATTGAGCAACAGGGAAACAGCCAACAATAGTCAAAAACAGCACTCAGAACAAGTACAAAAGGCTCAGAATAGAGTACACAGGAAATCACAACAATCGAGTGCGCCAAAGTATAAAACCAGAAGTGCAAGTAGTAACAACATAAGTCCTCAGGCACTACTGCGCAGAAAGGAGCAAGTGCAAAACAAAGAGTAAAGGTTTCAATGGAAAGTTTTTCATATATTGAAACTAGTTTTAAATGTTCAAGTTTTGCTCTGACATTTTCTGTAATGTTAGATTATTGCAGAAAAATGTCCAAATCATGTCTGCCCTAATCCCTCCCAAAACACGCCCCCTTAAGATTTAGATGCACTGCAAACAAACAACATAGAAAACCATCTAAAATTTGTTTTGAAAATGGCAATTTGGACGTTTTAGCAAACAAAACATCCAAATGTCACTTTATGGCATTTTTTTGGACCTTTTTCCATTTTAAAAATCAGCTCCCTAGTAAAATGGAGGGCCATTTTTGAAAAGGACATCTAATTCTGGTTTGGACATTTCCCGCTAAACATCCAAAGTCGGAAACACTTTCAAAAGCCGAACTACTAGATGTCCAAAAGTGTTTTGTTTTGTTTTTAATCATTTACTTGGATGTCTTGGCCGACATGATATCCAACCCTTAGGACATTTAACCTTATACCCCATTTTCAACCAAAGAAACATCCAAGTTGAAAACGTCCAAATTCAGACCATTTGGATATGGGAGGGGCCAGCATTGTGATGGACTGGAAACACAGACATGCCAAAAGAGCAGTTACACATCTTAAAGGGCACTGCTGTGTACATCACATAAAAAGTGTGAGAAGTACATCTCACCATATACCCCTTATAATTTATGCTGAGCTTTCCAAACATCCCCCAAAACCTGCTAGACCCATCTGTCTACCACCCCAATAGTCCTTATGTCTTCAGGTGCCACCTATATGGCAGTAGAGTAGGGTTTTGGTGGGTTTTAGTGGGCTCACACTTTCTACCATAAATGTAGTGGTTAGAGTGGCTAATGTGCCTGGGTCCTCCTCTCTATGGTTCACTACCCCATCCACCAGGTTGCTTAAGACACCTGTGTGATGCTCTGTTAGGCTAACTCATACCAAATGCTGTTTTCTAGAGACATGTATACCCTTTTTCATTCAGAATTTTTTAGGGTATGAGGGGGTTAGTAAGCAGTAGGGGAGTGTGAGGATTCATACCTTAATGTATCCAGTGGTTATCAGGTCAGTTTGGGTTCCTTTGTGACACTTCTAACAGATCTAGCTCCGAACATCTACATAAGTTCTGTCCAGGATGTCTTGGAAAAGGTTTGATTATTGCCGCAAGGCATTCAATTTAAGCATGCCCAAAGCTCACCCATAACATACCTCTCAGCACACCCTCTGGAACTCTGGATGCATAGTGGGAGCAACATCTCACTAGACATTCAGGAAAAGGGTTTTCATTATCAGCACAGGGACGGCCCAGCGATTAGGATGTCCAAGTGCTGATTTAGGCGGTTTTTGGACGAGTTAGTTAGTTTTTATCATGAGCCTCATAGTAAATATCAGTAGATATAGACCTGCACGGTCCATATAAACTGTCCATCAATGTAGCTAAAACAGACACATTTGGAAAGTTTAATTTTTATTTATTTATTTAGTTTTATTTCTAAAATTTCTAAACCGCCTATAACTAAGCGACTAACAATTAGAACATTCACAGTAGTTCAACGAACAGTACATTTACAAAATGCATTTAATTATATCGCAAATCACATAATAATTTAATTCACTTACAATAATATAAAAAAGTCAATGAGTTTACATATTATCCATCCCCACTAAATAAAATGAGTGATCACAATTCAGGTTTCTTATTAAATATGCCTACCAACACAATTTCAAAGAAAAGCCTCCACAAACCATTGTGTCTTTCAACATCTTTCTAAACTGTAAACAGTTAGAATAGGTCCTCGGGATGCCAGGGAGGGAATTCAAAAATTTTACTCCCGCCACAGATAACATTGCTGCTCTAGATTTAGCATACCGAACAGTTTTCTCCTTCATGGAAGTTGGTCTCACAGTACCCTCAGACCTTGGGGCTCCTTTTAAAAAGGTGCACTAGGGCTTTAATGCGGGGAATAGCGCGCGCTACATTGCTGTGTACGCTAGACTTTAACATGAGCATTGAGCTGGCGTTAGTTCTAGAAGCGTAGCGTGCGCTAAAAACGCTAGCGCACCTTAGTAAAAGGAGCCCTTAGTTTCTTCTTCAGCTGATGCACCTCTCACAGAATTTGAAAATTCAGTGGAACAGATCCATACACGCTCTGATTTACCACTGATAACATTTTATAGCAAACCATTTGCGATACTGGAAGCCAGTGTAGTTGTTTAAGCACAGGAGTAATATGTTCTCTGCGTGAAATTCCCAAACTCAGTCTTGCAGTAGAATTCATCAATTGCTGCAATGGCCTACGTTTAATCTTAGTTAGTCCCAAGTAAAGCATATTATTTATTTATTTAATTTTCTTATACCGTTCTCCCAAGGGAGCTCAGAACAGTTTACATGAATTTATTCAGGTACTCAAGCATTTTCCCTGTCTGTCCCGGTGGGCTCACAATGTACCTGGGGCAATGGGGTTGGGGAGATTAAGTGACTTGCCCAGGGTCACAAGGCGCAGCGTGGGTTTGAATCCACAACCTCAGGGTGCCGAGGCTGTAGCTTTAACCACTGCGCCACACTCTCCCAATTACAATAACCTAGACGTGTCAAGATCAATGGAACGAAAGTCATATGGCAGAAGCATTAATTTCAGCCAATAAAGTGTCTGTAGCTGCGAATACCCATCCTGAGGACCTGTCTTCCCATTGAGAGAGTATAGTCTAAACAGACACCTAAGATCACCATCTCCCTTCTAACCTGCATATTAATTCCTTGAACCTGGATCTCACTTAGAAGTTTCTCTACCTCATCCTTACTCACTATCATCACTTCAGACTTAGCAATATTCAGTTGCAACCCATGATCATCCATCCATCCATTCACAGTATCTTATGATGATGTCTATGAATTCAATGTGTAAGAAAAAATATTTTGTCAACAAAGAAATACTTTGAAAAGCAGGAGTCCAGTGATTGATTGATATAGAGCAGGGGTGTCCAACCTTTTAGCTTCCCTGGGCCGCATTGGCTGAAAAAAAAAAGTTTCTGGGGCTGCACAAACGCTGCAGCAAGACAGAGGAGGGAGCTGGCAAGACGGTAAACACCCAGGGGCAGCAGAAGAAAACATTGCATCTCCCTCGACAAGGGCCGCACAAAATACTTCACTGGGTCGCAGGTTGGACACCCCTGATATAGAGTATAGTTTTTAAATTGCTTATGATGGCAAGATCTGGTGCCAAAGGATAAAAAATATACACTTTTTTATGATCTTCATGTAAAATATATTTATATCATCATGTACAATGAACTACTATCAGCTTACTAATATGATACATCAGTTCTGTTGAAATAACAGGTTTTGAGCTTTTGATAATGAAAAAAACAAAGGTTCAGCGGTTTTCTTTTTTTTCTGATACTGTTAAGCACTCAATATTGGGAAGAAAAGCAACATATCTTTTCTAGTAATATACAAAAGTAATGTCAAAATAGAAGGATCAACAAATAACTGAGAGAAAACTAGAGATTGTGAGCAGTTATAACCAAGACACAGCATCCCAAAGGAAAGAACTATTAAAGGTATGGTATTTGAAAACATTTCAGCAATTTTTCCTGACAAGAAGAATCAAAGTACTTCCAAAAGGAACAGGTTAATAAGTTTCCAGTTCCCAAAAGGATTACATGCAGAAAGTGTAATCTCTGACACCCTCTATCCCCTGGGACATTATGAGAACAAGATTTTCAGGTTAAAAAATGAAGAATATAGAGAGACATAAAGAGAACAGAACATCCCAGCAGCGGATGCCTGATTACTTTACTACCCATTCAGCTCTTCTGTGGCATTGCTTTTCAGAGACAAGTCAAAGTTCTCAAAGGCTTATCACATGGCTTTAGTGCAGTGGTTCTTAAACCTGCCCTGGGAGATATCCACCCCCCCCCCCAGCCAGTCAGGTTTTCAATAAATACCTAATGATTATGCATGACCGAGATTTGCCTATAAAGTAGGTAGAAGGCATGCAAATTTCTCTCATGCATATTCATTAAGGATATCTTGAAAACCAGATTGGCTGGGGGTCCCCCAGAATAGGTTTAAGAACCACTGCTCTAATGTATCCTTAGAATATGCAAAACATTATGTACAGTCTGTCCAGGAAAAAAAAGGGGTTAGCAGGAGGTTCATTATCATAGTAATGTGATGCTACTAGCAGTGAAAAAACACAGACAACCATGAGTAACACCACTAAAGTTTATCCCTTTCAGACAATCTAAGAGCCATTAGAAATACAGAAAAATACATGTCTACTGTCTCGGTAGTGCAACTAGCATAGTGCAGCAGAGGTAGGCTACACAAACTAGGTGAGTTGAGCTTACCTGTTAATAACCGAGGAGATAGAGCCTATGCAGCTAGCATTGTAATCCTCATAGTAACAGGAGAGACAGAGCAAGTACAACTTAGCTCTTCTATGTTGTGCTACCAAGATTTGAGACTTACACAGATATGAATAGGGAACAGAGACAAACAGATGGACTGATTTATCCTGGAGAGAGGGATATCTGGAGTTGATATTCAACTGTTTTGATGACTGTTGTCTGTATTGTGCCTGAAGATTCAATGCTGGGCCTTGTCTGAGCTCTGACTTGGATTTACAAATTTCCTGAGCTGGTTGAACCATAGCTGGTTAAGTGTGATATTCCGCGCTTAACTGGCAATGGGGCATTGCATAAAGATAGGACTGACTTTTATGTTATTCTATTATATGGTGACCTGAGCTCTCAACAAAGTATTCAAAGGCAAGGAAATAACACTAAACAAAGATCAGACTTGTCTACACATTAATCTTCTCAGTGGTCAATTACGGATGTGAAAGTTGGACATTACAGAAACAAGACAGAAAGAAGATTGACTCATTTGAGCTTTGGTGCTGAAGAAGGATTTTATGCATGCTGTGGACAGTCAGAAAAAGTAACAAATCAATTCTGGAAGAGATCAAACCGGCTATCTCACTAGAAGCCCAAATTATGAAGTTATGACTGTCTTATTTTAGTCACACTGTCAGAAGAGAGAGATCACTGGAGAAGGACATTATATTTGAGAAGATTGAAGGAACCAGGCAAAGAGGGTGACCTGCAATCAAATGACTGGACATGTTGAAAACAACCACGGGGATTATGCTGGAGGACCTTACCAGACCAGCACAAAAACAATGTCTTTTTAGATCTGTAATTCATCAAGTCGCTAGGAATCAAAAACGAGTCAATGGCACCTAATAACAACAACAAGCCAGTTGAGTGCTGAATATCAGCACTTAGCCAGTCAAGTGCCGACTCTGCTCCCAGAATGCCCCCCAAAATAGCTTGGTTTAATTTAGGCACTAGCCAGTTAACTGCCACTGAAAATGACATGAACAACAGATTTAACTAGCCAGGAGCCAATTCTGGACAGTTAAATAACTTTGAATATCGACTCCTCTATGTCTCCTTATAGCAAATAATTCCTAAAATGTGGATCAGTTAACCCAAGAGACCGTTATGATTTCATTTCAAAGATGAGCAAGATTACACAAGGTAAAGATTTTTTAAAAAAATTGTTTTGCTGCCACTGTAACATTATTCTGACTACTGTTATTAAAGTACTCAATTTGAGAGGCAATCCTTGCTGCCCCATTGATTGGTTTCATGCATTGATTATTCTGAATAAATAATTAGCAATTCTGGCAGGATATGTAAATGAAACCCTAACTTGTTCTTCTTTGTAATGTTCTCTAAAGCTTAATACTTTAGGTAAAAGGATACTGCCTTTTTTTGTAGTTTTACAACCACACTCAAAGTAGTTTATATACAGGTATGTCGAGCATTTTCCCTATCTGTCCTGGTGGGCTCAATCTATCTTATGTGCCTGGGGCAGTGGAGGATTAAGTGACTTGCCCAGAGTCACAGGAAGCAGCACAGGATTTGAACCTACAATCTCAGGATGCGGAGGCTGTAGCTCCAACCACTGCACCACACTCTCTACTATGTCACAGATAATATACATAAATTCATCAAAACATTTCCCCCCTAAAATAACATAATTATAATTATACTTTCATAAGATTCCTCAGCTAGCTCTTTAGTCATGCACTATGAAGTTTTTTTTGTATGAATCATTATCATCACCGGATCAAAACCTTTTTTCACCATTTATTATTTCTATTTAAATATTTTTTCACATATCTTTTAATTATAAATATTGACTGCCTCTCCCATGATAATGTTTTATTTAAACCTTCTTCAGGGTCAAGTCTCTAAAATAAATAAAGAAAACAGCATTACTGCTTCCACTGAGGTTACATGACATTTTAAACTTTAAATCGCTAACCTTAAGAGTTGATTTTTTATAAGCTATGGGGCTCATAATTGAAACGGAAATACATCTAAAATCCTGTCTAAATCGGCACTTGGACGATTAAGACAAGTCGTCCAAGTGCCGATAACTGAAATGGGTTTAGACATTTTTAAAAACAGCTTAGGCCTCTTCAGTGCTGCTTTACACCCAGAGCTGAAAGGAGGAGTGGTCAAGGTGGGATATGAGTGGGACATGGGCTGACCTAGACTTAGTCGTACTGCATGTATAACCAAAAGTGTAATGAGACTGCATGGGCAGAACTTGTACATTATGACCACACACTCCCCCAGTGATCACTGACCCCCCCCCCCCCCCCGCCACACACACAACACCATACAAATCGGAATAAAAACGTACATGCCTGCCTTCAGAACATCAGCACCTGGCATAGGAAAGCCTAGTAGAGCAGCACAGAGGTGGCTTAAGTAGTCTGGGGCTATTGGGGTTGTAGACAGGTGGGTATAATAGGTTTTGGGGAGCTCACCATGACCTATAAGGGAGTTCTGGTGAGATGTTTATATGGCACCCTTTTTGTGAAGTTTGCAGCAGTGCCCTGTAAGGTGCCCCACTACAGTGTTGCCATGTCTGGGTGTCCAGTCCATCACTTTGCTGGCCCCTCCCACATCCAAAAGGTCTTGTTCTAGGCGTTTTTGACTTAGACAAATTTTTGGATGAGAATGGGGTATAAAGATAGACGACTTAGCGGTCTGGCCGATCAAACGGCTGGACATATAATTAGACGATTTTCGAAAAAAAGAAATATTTTGGACGTATTTTTTGAGAATGGACTTTGAACACTGCTGACTTTGGGCGACTAGTGATTTAGGCCCAAAACGGACTTAGATGTATCTTTTGATTATGCCTCTCCACAGGTTTAAATAGGCTATAGATTTAAATTATTAGCTTTAAGGAAGGCAAAGCAAAAAAAAAAAAAACCTTCGCCATAGCAGACTTACTGTTTCACAGCTTTGCAATAATTGATTCAGTCAGTGGCTTCTGACATCACTTCCCACTTTAAATCCATTTACTCTGTCAAGGAGAGACTGACAAAACATTCACTGATAGGGCTGTTTATCCTGCTCTAAAGTTGCTAAAAAGATTGTTTACTTAGCAACCAATCACCCAACCTGATATTTCAATCTTTGGGGAAACCCAACAGCACATTAAACTAAAATATATTTCAAACAAGGGACATGCAATCATTGAAGTTCTTCATTTTCCCCCTGAAATGATATCTCGTTTGAATAAGATGTATTATCTGAACATATCAAAGAAGGTGGATAAAGGAGAGATACTTTTAGAAAATGATATACAACAGCAGAATTTGGACTTGAATAATCTCTCAGCAATATTGGATGACTATTTCAGAAAGTAGTCAGAGAACCACTATGATCATTTTGTTTGTTTTTGAACAGGACTTAAATAATTTGATGAAAATTTTTTTAAGCAATTTAAAAACCGACATAGGGTGTGGATATACACCGATGTTACCAAAATAATGTAGGAAGGTGTTTCTTTCATACTAGTGTTTTAGCCCGTTACATTAACGGGTACTAGTAGATATGTATATAAAAGGTTATTTTAGTGTTAGTAACGAAGTGGGACTTGTGCTAAAACTGCAAGAGCTACTGATCATATCATTTCCTCTAACCGAAACAGCAAACCAGAAATTGCTGGCTCAAGTCCTGCTGTAGGTGTGTTGAGTAAACTTCTTCAGTGTATCTGGGGTGGGTTAATTTAGCCTCCCAATTGTTTTGAATAGCTGACTGCTATGAAATGAATTGTACTGGAATGAAATGAGAGAAAGTGGCTTAATTATAGCCAGGGCGCCTGGCTGCAACTGTCCCAGTCCACCTTAAAAGGCCACCTCCTTAAAAGCCCACCTCGGCAGTGACGACTCTCGCCCGCGTGCCCAGAGGTCGGCGCGCGCAAGCCCCGATGGCTCCCTTCAACCGTGCTTGCACCCCGCATCTCCTCCTCCTCATCGACATGGTGGGCCCGCCACTGCCTTCCCCCCCTGTCCCCGGCGCCGACCCCCCGCTACCAGGAATGGATCCTAGATACTCGACTCGCCGACCTGGAGCGCATCAGACACTCGACTCGCCGACCTGGAGCGTATCTGAACTTTGTCTGGCTGTGCGTGGTAAGCGCGCATGCGCACTCTGCCGGCCACGGAACTACAGATCAGGCAACATGGCGGTGCGAGTGCGCATGCGCGCTTAGCGTTTTATTATAAGAGATAGACAAGAAGTTCTTGAACTGGGTGCAACCTTTAGGTTATCCTATTTTTGTAAATGCTTGATTAAATTTTGTGGGCTAAAATATATATTTTATGAACCAGATCAGTTGAAAGTCTTCATAGACTTAAAGAAAATCACTAAGATATAGGACTGACAGGAAATAATTGGATATAGTTGTATCGTGTTAAAGCCTTTAAGTTTTTTCTCTTTTTTTTTCCTCATTATTGGAACTCCTTTAGTTTTGGAGTTTTTGCCTACAATAATTGTGATCTAAGTAATGATTTAGTAATATTTGATTAATTTCTTATTTAATGTTTCTCTGCATTTCTGTAGCAAGTGGATACTTGTGTATATTTAATTTGAAAATTCAATAAATAATATTTTTAAAAAAATAGCAAATGGATAAGAAGGCCCTAGAAACACAGAGCACAGACAGAAGGAAGTGCAACCAGAGACTGGAAAAAGATGATAGAAAAATAAAATCAACTAACAACAAAGGTAGGGAATCTGATTTTATTTTCAATTTAGTGATTGAAATGTGTCAGTTCTAAGAATTTATATCTGCTGTCTATATTTTGCACAAAAAATTACAAAGACTAGTGAACCTTCAATTAAGTTACTGGGAGATACTTTTAAAACCAATAGTTAAGCTCTGGAAAGTATTGCTAAAGGATGTGGTAACAGCAGTTAACATAGCTGATGTTAAAAAGGTTGGACAAGTTTCTGGAGAAAAGTCCATAGTTTGCTATTGAGACAGATATGGTGGAAACCACTGCTTGCCCTGGAATCAGTAATATGGAATGTTACTACTATTTGGGTTTTTGCCAGGTTCTTGTGACCTGGATTGGCCACCGTGAACACAGGATACTGAACTAGATGGACTATTGGTCTGTCCAGTAAGATTATTCATATGTTCTTATGTTTGGGGTATGTGATTTATGCACATCATCTAGGAGTGCCTTTTTACCTCCACCGGTTTCTCCTTTCTAAAATGCCACTGACTCCAGGCACTCATAGAACAGAGAAACCTGTAATCAGTCAGAAATCACTGTGATAACCCTGCCCTGGTAATACCTTCTTTAAGATGCAAGGTAAGTTTGAAGCTATGCATTTTAGGGATTAATACAAGATTTAGATTTCTTTTCTGCCTTTTCTAACAGTCATCACAAAAACCTTGCTCTGTTCAAAGCCATGCAATGTGATCCCCTAGGAAAGCTGGTACAGAATGTGCACTCCCTGAATTAAATCTGTACAGGGGTAACAATCAAAACATGTAGCTAGTTTGCAGTCTTTTGATTGTGTTTTTTTCTGTGGGACTGCAAGTTCATTTTCAAGGCTAAACCCCATGTGGTGCTTGGAAATGAAACCTGAAAGGAAACGAGGATGTAATCACAGTGGGTACATTTTTATCAGCTTTGAAACACGTACAGATGCACCCATGGAAAATAGACATAGGGCTTTGAAAATGTAATCCTCACTCAATCTTTACCTGCCCAAACCTAGCCCCCCCTCCCCTTTTTATTATGCTTAAACGTTTACATACTGCCCTATGTCTTTCTTGTGTAATGCTTAGAACTCCATTCCATATCTAATAACCAGGAATTATTGAATCTGAGACCTGAAACATCTCCTGCACTGCAACTTGTGAATCCATTCATTAATATTAGTCTGCTATATCTTTTTGTTATTAGCTATTTTTAAGCGCTGCTGTTTTACTGTGCACTACTTCAGTCAAAAATAACTATGATTTTCTCCTACTATTTTCATAGTCTCCTAGATAAGTTATAGGAAAATGGGTTTGGAAAGATCAAAGAAAACCTTATTGCACTATAGAAAGCTTGAAGACTGAAACATATGCATATTATAACAATTTTCCAAAAGATTGTGGGAATAGTTTGGATTACTCACTATAACATGCTAAAATCACCAGGTACAGAAAAATAAGTGCTCTCTGACTAGAGGTCTGCATTGGAACGGGGATCGCAGGAATCCCACGGGGGTCCCGCGGGAATTCCCCCCTAACCCACGGGACTCCCATGGGGACCCCCCTCTAGCCAACGGGACTCCCACGGGGATGGAAGGCTTTGGAAACAGGGTTCGTCCATATAATATAATGGATACGTAAGCCTTAGTAAAAGAGGCAGTTTATAAGTTAATTACCTGAACAGAAAACAAAAAAAGGGTTCCACCAAAGAGATTCTACAAGGAAAACAGCAGCGCAAACACAAAAGAAACTGTGGAATTGATGATCCTGTCAGAAATAATTGCTGCTTTTTATGGGGACGGGCGGGGATGGAGGTAAGTCCTTGCGTGGATGGGTGGGGACGGAGAGGATCCTGGTGGGGACGGAGAGGATCCTGGCAGGGACGGGTGGGGATGGGTGGGATTTCTATCCCCGTGCAACTCTCTATCTCTGACTTGCTGCTCACACGATGCCAGCTGGCAGATCATATTACTCTGATCTCCTTTGGACTGACACAATCAAATCTGTCCCATCGACAATAAATACTGATTATATAAATGCTTTAAATCAGATTTTTTAAAGTCTTATAGAAAAACATCCCAAATTAAGCAGAATATATTGAAAACAAATTTAAAAATAGCTTTTCCTAGTTTTGATACCTTGTTGCCAGCATTGGTTGAAAGCTGCACAGAAAGGACATTTCTATCTATAAAATTATTATGAAAGTGGAATAGCTTTGCACTGATTTCCAATCACTCAAGCTTCTATGCATGAAATAATATTTTGCTTTTTTGTTCTTCCAATTGTAATCAGTATGTCAAGAATACGATAATCTGCCAAAATCTGATGCTTCAATATTGCATTTGGATGCAGGACATTTTGTCATTTTCAAGATTCCATATGACCAGTGGTAGGGTGGTTAAGTCAGCACTAGGTACCTCCCTGAGGACCTGCAAATTTCATAAGCACATAAGCATTGTGTTTGCCGAGTCAGACCATAGGTCCATCATGCCCAGCAGTCCGCTCCCGCGGCGGCCCCCCAGGTCAAAGACCTGCAGTGATCCATTACTCTACTACTCTTTTACTCTACAGCCTTTTGTACTGTATAGTAACCCTCTAATTGAACCCTTGGATCCCCTTTTTCTTCAGGAACTTGTCCAATCCATTTTTGAACCCGAAAGTCGTACTCTGCTCTACCATCTCCTCTGGAAGCGCATTCCAGATGTCCACCACCCTCTGTGTGAAGAAGAACTTCCTAGCATTTGTTCTGAACCTATCTCCCATCAATTTTTTTTAGTGCCCTCTAGTTTTTGTTGCCCCCGCCAGTCTGAAGAATCTGTCCCTCTCCACCTTCACTACACCCTTCATGATCTTATAAGTTTCTATCATATCACCTCTAAGTCTCCGCTTTTCCAGAGAAAAGAGCCCCAGCTTCTCGAGCCTCTCAGCATATGAGAGGTTTTCCATGCCCTTGATCATTTTTGTTGCTCTTCTCTGGATCCTCTCGAGTATCGCCATATCCTTCTTAAGGTACGGCGACCAGTACTGAACGCAGTACTCCAGATGAATCCCTAAGTGAAGAAAGCTCAAGAAAATGCCATTTTGGGGTGTGGAATGAGGGGAGAATGGGCTGGGACTGTGTCTTACATCTCCTTGCATACTTCTTTAAATGTTTGGCAGTATGAGCAGCATTTTCCACCTGCTGCTCGCATCGGCCTTGGCTCCCTTCTGATGTCACTTCCTGGTGACTGGACTAGGACGTGATGTCAGATTGAAGCACCAGCAAATATTTCAAGAGGTGCGCATAAGGCAGGGGTGCACGGCACAGCAGTGAAGAGTAGGGGGAGCATGGTGTGATAATGCCAGATGCCACTGCCCTGAGCGCCATACTCCCTTGATACGCTACTGTGTGTATTACGGCCATGCAATTACTCCCTCATTCTATAAAACTGTGCACACGGTTTTATGTTTAGTGTGCAGAGTTGCATGCAGACATTATAGAATAGTGCTGGTTGCATATATAATTTAGGGATACTTTTACCATGCTGTTCTAAAAAGTAGCCTGTGCTATGGGTTTTTCACACGCTTAGGCCACTTTTAATGCAGCTGCAAAATGGTTGCATTTTCCTTGTTTGTAATAATGCCCATGCACTAATTTTCCCACTAGTGCATGGCCATTAGTGCATGAGCCCTTAACAACAATCTACTGTCTAGGCAGCAAGAGCTTCCGTGCTAACCATGTGCTAATCAGCGTGCAACAATGCCTAACTGATTAGTATAGTTGTGACCACTCTTCACCTCTCCAAACACCCCCCCCCCAGTACTAAAACATATATTTTATATTTTAGCACATGAGTAACCTGCATACATGCCATGAGCTACCTGAGTGTTTACCACCGTAGTGCTTTTGTACGAGTGGTAAGCACACGTTAGAAAAAAAAGGTTCCCTTAAAAAAATTAACTGCTAATTGGCATTAACAACCAATAATTGACTATAATTGATGTTACTTAGAGCTAATTGGTAGTACTTTGCAGTTACACACAAAGACCTATAGAATTCTACATACTGTGAGGACAAAATCCATATTGTGAAAACTGCAAGGGGGTGTGGATCTGAAAGGTGTGTAGGCAGGTCAGGGGCATGCCTAGCACTTATATGTACATTTAGGTACCTAACTCAAAACAGGCACAAGAATCTACATCAGCCTTTCAGCTGACATAAGTGACATAAAGTTACTATAGGTGGTGGTGTGAGAATTATCCCCTTAATGTGCATTAGTATCTTTATCTCTGTTTTAACTCTTTATCTCTGTTTTAACTGTATGTCTTCCATTCTAAAAATGCTAGGAACCAACCCATAACCACCATACACCACCATTACACTTGAGGTTACAAAGTTTACCATTGTGAATAACTTGCTAAAACTGCACGATCATACCAAACATTACATAATAGGAGTCCAAGGGTATTAATATTTCAACGTCTCATTCTTTATATAAAAACTAGAGATATTTAGTATCAGTAAGCAAAGTGAAATGCACACATATTCTGCCTTTGTATATATCAATGCATATCATTTATTATATTTTCATTGTCACCTCATGTTACACAGATCCATTCACGGGAAGGATTGAGGTATACTCATCTGAATCAAGTTATGGTCTCTGAGTTCTTCATAAGGTAAGTGAAGCATTGACATCACCACTGCATCCTCCTAAAATCTGCAATATAAAGGTGCCATATGAGTGCGAGGGGCCGCTGAAAAGTTCTCAGCCCAACCAACAAAGTTAGGATAGTCTCCATCGAGGGCTATACACTTAGGCCCTCTTCTATTAAACTGCGCTAGCAGTTTATTGCACGGAGAGCTGCGCTGAATGGCCCACGCTGCTCCCGACGCTCATAGAGGTCCTATGAGTGTCGGGAGCAGTGCGGGCCATTCAGCATGGCTCTCTGTGCTAAAAACTGCTAGCGCAGTTTAATAGAAGAGGGGGTTAGTCCAGAAATTTTCTACTTGTTTTGTTCCATATTTTTCCAACAGAACAAAAAATGTGGAAAAATCACTGGACTAAGGGCTCCTTTTATGAAGGTGTGCTAGTGTTTTTAGTGCACGTGCCAGATTAGCATGCGCTATAGCGCACGCTAGCTGAAAAACTATCGCCTGCTCAAGAGGAGGCGCTAGCAGCTAGTGTGCATGGCATTTTAGCGCAGGCTATTCCGCACATTAAGGCCCTAACACACCTTCATAAAAGGAGCCCTAAGTGTATAGTCCTTGATGAAAACTGCCACAACTTTGTTGGTTGGGCTGAGAACTTTTCAGTGACCCTTGTACACTCACCCATTCTTTCCAATGTAGAGAAAATTTCCTCCTTCTCATAACACTGTATATAGCTTTATATCATAACACTATGATAAGACATGATACAGTTGAATTAAATTTAATAAAGCAAGAAGAAAATGTCACATGATTATTAAACATACCTGTGAATCAATAAGAATAACAATCAGCTAATTATAGAAGGGGGAAAAATCAATTCCTTGCACACAGTTTGAAGGATTCCAGTTTCCTAGGGATATGCTTTGATTTTAAAAGACACAGGAGAGGTCAATGATATTTTCCAGGCCATTTTGTGTTGTTTTCAAGAAAGAATACCACAAAACACTTTAACATATATCTGCAGTAGCCTGTTTGCACACACTAACCACATGTTAAGGGCTTAATGCAATATTTTTCCTGTTTACTCGAGAGGGTTCAGAGGAGAGCGACACGCTTGATAAAAGGGATGGAAAACCTCTCATACGCTGAGAGATTGGAGAAACTGGGTCTCTTTTCCCTGGAGAAGAGGAGACTTAGAGGGGATATGATAGAGACTTATAAGATCATGAAGGGCATAGAGAGAGTAGAGAAGGACAGATTCTTCAAACTTTCGAAAAATAAAAGAACAAGAGGACACTTGGAAAAGTTGAAAGGGGACAGATTTAAAACGAATGCTAGGAAGTTCTTCTTTACCCAACGAGTGGTGGACACCTGGAATGCGCTTCCAGAGGGAGTAATAGGGCAGAGTACAGTACAGGGGTTTAAGAAAGGATTGGACAATTTCCTGCTGGAAAAGGGGATAGAGGGGTATAAATAGAGGATTACTGCACAGGTCCTGGACCTGTTGGGCCGCCGCGTGAGCGGACTGCTGGGCATGATGGACCTCAGGTCTGACCCAGCAGAGGCATTGCTTATGTTCTTATGTTCTTATACACTCTAGCCTTTGCATTACTACTTTAAAAATTATATTTATATTTGTGAGAGGGGCCAGGTCATGGGTGGAGAGTGGGCCAGAGATATAGATTTTGGTTTTATATAATATGCATACACTAAAATTAAAGATGTCCAGATTTCAAGTTTAATATCGAGTTTCAAGTTTAATAATTCTCTTGATTAATCGCTTAATCATATTTCAAAGTGATGAACAGTTTAAAATACATTCATTATATATAAAAAAAGAAAAAAAACAATACAATACATACTTTAAATAATAACATTGGGTTAAAAACTAAAACATCATCAAGACACCCTAAGGGGATAATAATAATAATAATAATAATAAAAAGTCTAAAAGGTAATGTAATGTAATGTAATTTTATTTCTTATATACCGCTAATCCGTTAGGTTCGAAGCGGTTTACAGAAAATATACATTAAGGATACAATAAAAATAAGATAAGTAAAGATAGGTACTTAGAAATACCCTTACTGTCCCGAAGGCTCACAATCTAACTAAAGTACCTGAAAAACAATTAGTAAATGATAGAGAAGTAAAATAAAAACAGAGGTATAAATAAGATAAGAAACATCCTAACAAGAATACATAGATCTTTTTAAGAACATAAGAAGTTGCCTCCGCTGAGGCAGACCAGAGGTCCATCTCGCCCAGCGGTCCGCTCCTGCGGCGGCCCATCAGATCCACTGCCTGAGCAGTGGTCCCAGACTATCACTATGACCTACCTCTACTCCTATCTGTACCCCTCAATTCCTTTATCCTCTAGGAACCTATCCAAACCTTCTTTGAAGCCTTGTAACGTGCTCCGGCCTATCACAGCCTCCGGAAGCGCGTTCCATGTATCCACCACCCTCTGGGTGAAAAAGAACTTTCTGGCATTTGTTCTAAACCTGTCCCCTTTTAACTTCTCCGAGTGCCCCCTTTTACTTGTGGTTCCCCATAATCTGAAAAATCTGTCCCTGTCTACCTTTTCTATACCCTTCAGGATTTTGAAGGTTTCTATCATGTCTCCTCTAAGTCTCCGCTTTTCCAGGGAGAACAGCCCCAGCTTTTTCAGTCTGTCAGTATATGAGGGGTTTTCCATACCCTTTATCAGTTTAGTTGCTCTTCTCTGGACTCCCTCAAGTACCGCCATGTCCTTCTTGAGGTACGGCGACCAGTACTGGACACAGTATTCCAGATGCGGGTGCACCATTGCACGATACAGTGGCAGGATGACTTCCTTTGTCCTGGTCGTGATACCCTTCTTAATGATACCCAACATTTTGTTTGCTTTTCTTGAGGCTGTGGCGCACTGTGCCTACGCCTTCAAAGTTGTGTCTACCATCACTCCCAGGTCTCTTTCAAGGTTACTTACCCCTAGCAGTGATCCCCCCATTTTGTAGCTGAACATCGGGTTCTTTTTCCCTACATGCATGACCTTGCATTTCCCTACATTAAAGCTCATTTGCCACTTTTTGGCCCATTCTTCTAGCGTCGTTAGGTCTCTTTGCAGATCTTTGCAGTCTTCCATGGTTTCAATCCTGCGGTAGAGTTTGGTGTCATCAGCAAATTTAATAACTTCACAATTTGTTCCCGCCTCCATGTCATTAATAAATATATTTAACAGGAGCGGTCCCAGCACCGACCCCTGCAGAACTCCGCTCGTGACCCATTGCCAGTCTGAGTAATGGCCCTTTATTCCAACCCTCTGTTTCCTGCCTGCCAGCCAGTTTTTGATCCATCGATGGACCTCCCCTTGCACCCCGTGTTTCCACAGCTTTTTAAGCAATCTTTCGTGCGGTACCTTGTCGAAGGCTTTTTGAAAGTCAAGGTAAATGATGTCAATGGATTCCCCTTTATCCACCTGGCTGTTTACCCCCTCAAAGAAGTACAATAAGTTTGTAAGGCATGACCTACCCTTGCAGAAGCAATGCTGACTCGACTTTAGCTGTCCATTGTTTTCTATGTGCTCACAGATGCTGTCCTTAATCAGTGCTTCCATCATTTTTCCCGGGACCGAGGTCAAGCTCACCGGCCTTTAGTTTCCCGGGTCCCCCCTTGAACCCTTCTTGAAGATGGGCGTGACATTTGCTATTTTCCAGTCCTCCGGGATCTCTCAAGTTTTTAAGGATAGGTTACATATTTGGCGAAGTGGCTCTGCTATTTCATTCCTTAGTTCCTTGAGTACCCTTTGGTGAATGCCGTCCGGACCTGGCGATTTGTCGCTCTTTAGTCTGTCTATCTGCCTGAGGACATCCTCTTGGCTTACCTCTAGTTGGACCAGCTTTTCATCCCGATCCCCATTTACGATGTCCTCCAGTTCTGGAATATTGGATGTGTCCTCCCTCATGAAGACTGACGTGAAGAACTTATTTAACCTGTCAGCTATCTCTTTTTCCTTCTTTATCACTCCTTTTTTGTCTCCATCATCCAATGGCCCCACTTCCTCCCTTGCCGGTTGCTTCCCCTTCACATATCTGAAGAACGATTTGAAGTTTGTTGCTTCCCCTGCCAGTCTCTCCTCATATTCTCTTTTAGCTTTCCTAACCACACGGTGACACTCCCTTTGGTGTTCTTTGTGCTCCTTTTGGTTGTCCTTTGTTTGGTCCTTTTTCCATTTTTTGAACGATGCTTTCTTGTCACTTATCGCCTTTTTCACTGCAGTTGTTATCCACACAGGGTTTTTTGTTCAATTTTTTTTGCACCCCTTTCTGAATCTGGGGATGTACAGGTTCTGTGCCTCATGCACCATGCCCTTGAGTAGGGACCAGGCTAGTTCTACGGACTCCATCTTCCTTGCGTTGCCGTTGAGTTTCTTTCCCACCATTTTCCTCATGCCATCATAATTCCCTTTTTTGAAGTTGAGTGCTGTCGCTGTGGTTCTTTTCACCTTTGATGATCCAATTGCCAGCCTGCACTGGATCATGTTGTGATCGCTGTTTCCTAGGGGTCCTAGCACTGCCACCTCCTTTGCAGGTCCCCCTAGCCCGTTGAGGATTAGATCAAGAGTGGCATCTCCCCGTGTTGGTTCCGTGACCAGCTGTTCCATGAAACAGTCCCTCGTGGTTTCCAGGAATTTGGTCTCCCTCATGCAGTTTGAGTGTCCAATACTCCAGTCTATCCCAGGGTAGTTGAAATCCCCCATCACCATCACACTTCCGCTTTTGCATACCTGCCTCAGCTCAACCTCCAGGTCCTGGTCGAGTGCTTCCGGTTGTCCAGGTGGGCGATAGTACAGACCCACTTTTATGTCTGCTCCAGTTCCTCCAGGTAGCTTAATCCATAGTGATTCCAAGTCGTCCGCCCTTACTGTTGTTTCCATCCTGGTTGAAGGTATGGAGTCCTTTATATAAAGCGCTATTCCTCCACCCTTCTTGTGTGTCCTGTCTCTCCTGTAGAGTTTGTACCCTGGTATGGCCACATCCCATTTGTTGTCATCAGTCCACCACGTTTCTGTGACTCCAATTATGTCCAGGTCCTTTGTACTGGCTATGACTTCTAGTTCTCCCATTTTGGCTCTTAGGCTCCTAGCATTAGTGTATAGGCAATTTAAGTCCCGGTTGTTTGCCTTCTTCGCTGGTTCTCCTCGTGGTTTGGCGCTCCTGCCAACCTCCTCATGGGTTGCCAGTCCCCGAGCATTGTTGTGTCCATCCCTATCCTGCGGTGTGTCTGCGTCGTCCTCAGCCTGCTTCCCCATGTTTGGATGACACTCTGGCTCCTGTTGTTCTCTCTTAATCCTGCTTGCTAGGTTCATTTGTGCTTTGGCTTCCTGCATTGCATCCTTGTGTCCTGTTCCTAAAAGTTCTCTCTCAGTCCCGAGCCCTCTTTTACAAATTTTTGGTTCAGTATCCTTGTTCGATACTTTGGTCCGATGTGTCGAGGTCAGGTCGACTGTCGGCTTTCCCCTTCTCCTCAGTTTAAAGTCAAGTCTATGCCGCTCTGGACGTTGCGTGCCAGCAACCTCGTCCCAGCCGTGCTCAGGTGCAATCCATCCCTCCTGTAGAGCTTGTTCTTCCCCCAAAAAGTTAAGGCCACACTTTTAAAGCAAAATGTACATCTCAAACAATAATATATTGGATAAACTAAAATTAAATTATGATGTTTTAAAGTTAAATAAGATATAGAAATGTAAAAAGAAAAAAGTGTCCTAAATGGCTACTTGGACGATCAAAAAGCTTGAGGGAGGGCTGGGCCAATCTGGCCCCATTCTGCTGTGGGCTGCCGGATGGACGGATGGGTTTGGCACCCGTCTGTCCGGCCAACGTTAAAGAGGTACGGGGAAGGGGGGTGGGGGTTGGGGGTCGTGGGGTTGGCTGGGGGGTCACGGGTCAGCTGAGGGGGCCGATCGGAGGTTCTGGGGGGGGCAGACATTGGGGAGGGGGTTTCCGTCGAGGGCAGGAGGGCCTGGGATCCCTCCTGCCCGTATTGTAGTGGGGGGTGGGGGTAGGGGGTCGCCGGGGCCAGGAGGGCTTGGGCTCCCTCCTGGCCCAAGCCAGTCATGAGGGGGGGGGGTCGCTGGGGCCAGGAGAGCTTGGGCTCTCTCCTGGCCCGATGTTAATCGGCGGAGCAAGAGGGCTTGGCTCCCTCTTGCCCCGATATCGTTGGGGGTGCCGTGGTTGGCCGGGGCAAGAGGGCTTGAGCTCCCTCTTGCCCTGATGTTGTCGGGAGGGGGGGGGGAGTCATTTTTGACATGGCAGGAGAGCTTGGGAACCCTCCTGCCTGGATGGTTGTGGGGGGGGGGGATTCTGTAACCGGTGTTGTTTTTGACAGACACCGGTTACAGAATCCAGCTTTTAGGCGAAGGACTGGCCCCTCCTTTGCCTAAAAGCCCTTCTGTTGGACGTTTGTGGCTTAGGCGTTTTTTTGTTTCATTATGGCTGAAAAGTGTAGACGTGGTGTGGGTGTACTTTTAGATGTAGTGGTGATTGGGCGTTTAGGCAGAGGAAGGCCATAATCAAAACAAGGACATTTGTTTTGGTTATGGACACTTTCCCTGCTTCTGGGTTGAACGTTTAAGGACTTAGGCCAAAAGGGGACTTAGACGCTTTTTTTGAATATGCCCCTCCACATCTATAATTTCACAATTACAGTAAAACCTTGGTTTGCGAGCATAATTAGTTCCAGAAGCATGCTTGTAATTCAAAGCACTTGTATATCAAAGCAAATTTCCCCATAAGAAATAATGGAAACTCAGATGATTCGTTCTACAACCCCAAAACTTTAATATAAAATAGTATATGTACTTGTATTGCAAGACCTCGCTCATTTAGAACAGTCACTACATTCCTGAAGTGTCGGAGAGAGAACCATCGGCTCAGTTGTGATGATGTGACGCGTGTATACTGTATGTACTAGTATTACCAGACTTTGCTTGATAAGAACAGTCATAGTAACATAGTAAATGATGGCATATAAAGACATGAACGGTCCATCCAGTCTGCCCATAAGTTATACTTATTAAAAAATACATGATTAGGTTAACTTGTCTCTTCTTTGATATTTCTGTGCCGTAGACTGTAAAGTCACTACACTTTTGCAGTGTCAGAGAGAGAAGATCCATTGGCTCAGTTGTGATGTGTGTATACTGTATGCACTTGTATTGCAAGACATTGCTTGTGTATCAAATTAAAATTTAATAAAATGTTTCACTTGTCTTGCAAAACACTTGCAAATCAAGTTACTTGCAATCCAAGGTTTTACTGTATATTAGAAAAGGTTCTGCCAGTGGAGATCCTTTTCTATGATATATATATATATATATATATATATATATATATATATATATATATATATATATATATGTATATACAGTTTATGCAATGGATATGTTCAACATGATGACCTTTGTTACAACCCAATTTAGAAAGGTGGTAGGTGGTTGTTTGTGCTATGCTGATGACTCAGAAAAAGGTGTGAATAATGGCACGGCAAGAAGCTGTAAGATATAGAAGAAGCAGTAGTTTCAGCAGCATCAGGCCAGCCTTCCAATTTCTCCAATCCCTGAGAAAATTCTCACAAGACTGTGTCCCACACAATTTCACTGACCCCCAAGGCTGATTGTTAGAAATGGAAAGTCATCAGGAACTTGGACTATGCATTTGTTAATATGCATATCACACCTTAAACATTTTAGAACATGGAAAATTAATTTTACACACATTAATCTACAAATTAAAGGGCATACAATCAATTTGCATATTTTAAAAAGTTCTAAAATGTGCATTAAAAAGATTTTTCATATAAATGTCTGTAAAGAATAGAAAAGCACCTACAAAATCTGGGAAAAGAAGTCAAATGAACCAAGATGTTTTGGCCCGTGCATATCCTTATCAGAATGTGGAAAGCAAGAATGGGGCACTGGGTTACAAAAAAAAAAAAAAATGTCACCAGAAGACATCAGGGTTGCAAAAAAAAAAAAAAAAAAAAAGCAACAAGTGACAAATACTGGCTTGTAGATGGCAGCAGTTGTACGAATAAACAACTATAGCTGAAAAAAATGGCCATAATTTTTCAAAAGAAAAACTATAGGCTTGTGATTACTGGTCAAGTGAATTTCCTAGGATCTTCTGAACATGGCCAATGATGTAATCAAACCTGCAAGGAGGATTAATCACTGATATTCATAGGCCTCCTTTTACGAAACTGTAATAGCAGTTTCTAGCGCGGAGAGCCGCGCTGAATGGCCCGCGCTGTTCCCGACACTCATTGAGTTACTCTTCGTGCTAGAAACTGCTATTGCAGTTTCATAAAAGAGGGGGGATAGTCCTCTTAGATTATAAATTAATCTATGGATAAATCAGTTACAGAAATTCATAGGACAAAGGGGAAGATATCTCTGAAATCATGCCTGCAAGATCTTTCCTATAATACCTTTATTGAATTGACAATTTTTCTTCAAATGTGTCAAGGCTTCTGATTTGTTATTCCCTTTAGAGACATTGACAATTTAATCATTCACCAGGTTTTAATAAATTTTTAGGGTTGTTATTGGGGTCCCTATTTTTAGTAGGAGAGGCTTTGGAAAATGGGGTTTGGGAATTGGTTTGTTTTCAAACTCTTTGTGTTCAAATTATTTAAATTGGTTGGCAGCTTTATATGTATCCCTAGGAGCTGAAAAAAACATGACAGTAATTTCAGTTTTCATTTAGTATTTGTTTCATTTAGAAGATTCCCAGAAGCATCACAACTACATCAAAAGTTTCATTTTAATATGTTCTTTTAAAGGTTATGAGAATTATACATAAAATTTGGTTTTAAGCCTGTTCTTTTTGCTAGATAACTTAACATCAAAAGTGAATCTCAGATGACTGTGATTGTAAAACATATAATAGTGTATTTCAATTGTAATAAGGTAGTTTTAATTAAGCTTTCAGCGTAGGGAACATTTCTATTTTCTTTGTCCCCTGTAGGAGGTACAGCTTTAAAGAATCTGAAATATATTTGAAAACATTTTTATCTTATACAAATCAGTTCAAAAATTATCTAAAAAGTAATGTGTTTGTATATCCAACAGTATTAGAACAGTCTGGCAGGACCATCAGGGCTGTGAAACGGAGAACAATGCAGGGACAAATGTGTCTCCATTCCTGTGGGATCTATCTCCTTCCCCATTCCATTCCTGTGAGCTCCTTCCCTGTCCCATCCCTGCAAGGTTTGTCCTCATCTGTACAAGCCTCCAATACTTTAAAATCATAACATTTGGCACTCGCACCACTTCACTCTGTACCCTAATCATCACTAGTAAATAAACAACAGAACACACCACAGTCTCATAAGTGCATTGGCAATTACTTGGCCGCAGCTTTATTTATTTTAAAGTTGAAAGGGAAAGCAGAGACTGTCTTTCTCTAGGAAACAGACAAGATCCATAATGCTTTAAGCTCACATCACTTTGCTGACCAGTAGGATGGGGTTTACCTATAGTTAGAAGGCAGTTTTGTCATATAAGTAGATGATATGGTGGAATGGGCTAAACTAAGAGGAGGAGGTTCTTACCAGGGATAACATCAATGAGGCATGTTTTTTGGTCACCCTTAACCTTTAGTGCCCTGGGCCAGTACCTCAGTGATTCACATTTTAAGCCATCCCTAGATAGTCCCTATTAAGGAGGGTTCCTCTTTCTGTCTGCTGGTTGATAAAACATAAACATGTTTTTCTTTGCCCATGGGCAAATTGTCAAAGATAAGGGCAGGAGGAGAGGGGATTGAGGTGGGTACAGTGCCACAAAAACAATTTATGGGGACGAAAACCCTGCAGGCTAAAAAGGTGGCAGCTATCATGGTGGCAAAATCAGCAGGCTTCATGGAGCCAGCCACCTCCTGCTAAAGAGAAGATGGAATCTCATAGCAGCCCACTCAGAAGCAATGGCCAGGATACCTAACGTCCTAGTGAATGAGGAGGCAGTCCACACCTCCAAAGCCAAATCTTGAGTAAAGGAATAACAAGTCATCACAAATAAACAATAGCATTAGTGAGGATTCCAGCTTTTTTCCAGCATTTAAAATGAACAAAAGAGCAGAAAAGATATCATCAGAGGGGGCTGCATCTAATTTACCATAAATGACATTGTTATTGAACTGGCTATATGCTTCCTTGAGATAATATTCCTTGTCCAATATAATGATGCCTCTTATCCGCCACTCTAGCCATGTCCTACAACTACTTTATCCCAAGTCCACAATCATGTCAGCTTATAAGAGAGCCAGGTATAGTGCTTGGGAACAACTGTTGCATTATCAGCCTAAAAAAGATATGGATGCCCTTGTCCCCTGCATATTGAAATTTTCTACTACAGCTCAGCGTTTGGGGAGGCAGATTAAGGAATTGTGGTCCATGTTACAGACTAAACCGGGGCTCTAAACATTGGACTGTATAGTTGCCTTTTCAAGAAACCACAATTTTCATGATGTTCTATGCAGGGTGGATGTGTGGTCAAACCCTATGGGTGAGGTGGGACATTTTCGATGTAGTAAGTGTGCAGCATGTGACAACATGATGGAGGGTGTTAGTTTACAAATCCCAGGTAGAAGATGCATTGATTTAAAGGCTTACACTACTTGTGAGACTGTAGGAGTGGTGTATGTCCTATTGTGTCCTTGTGACCTGGTATATATTGGTCACATTGCCAGGCAATTTAAAACCAGGAATTTGAACACCGTTCTAATATATGTCACAAGAAGGAAATCGATGTGCTAACTAGGCACTGTGTGGCAAAAAACATTCTTTTGATGCATTTCGATGTTGTGTGCTGAAACATAACCCTACCACGGATTGTAGAGGGGATTTGAAACGTACCCTTTACAAGCATGAACAGCGATGGATTTATTATTTGAATACTCTGTGGCCCATTGGGCTGAATCAGCACACAGAATGATGTGCATTTTTAAAATGTATTTTTCATTTTGAATTTTTGTCAGCTCTGTGTTGTGAGGGAGCTCTTCTGTGATTGGTTCCTGCCTTGCAATGCCTACATCATCCCGTTTAAAAACAGCTGTGCCATCTTCGCCGTTGGTGCGCCATGATGAAGGAAAATTATCTGTTAATAGATCCCTGAGGCAGCTGGCAACAATGAAACAAGGCTCTTGTTGACAAATGAAGAATGTTTGAAGGAATTTTTCTATGTTCTATCTGAACGCTGGTGGACAGTGTTAACACTCTTCATGTTCATGTTCAGCTAAGTGAAATATTTACTTTTTCCACTTGTGCATGGTGGTGGACAGTTGCTCAGTTTGAGATAGATTATTTAACCTGGTGGTTTTTTGCCAATGACAAGAAGTGTAGCAGCTTAAAGTCTTTTTGATCTGCTGTCCTTATGTATGATTTTGAGGCTTTTTCTCCACCTTTTATGATAATTGATATCTCTACTGGCTTGCCCACCTCTGGCTGGTAGTATTTGTTTTGATTTTTGGATTTAAACATCTCTATCATATCTCCCCTCTCTTGCCTTTCCTCCAAAGTACACTGTATATATTGTGATCTTTGAGTCTGTCCCTGTGCGCCTTATGACATAGACCAGGGTATGCTGTGTTGTCTTCAGTTTGTCTTTATATATGTGGGTCCACTAACCTACAACAAACATGATACCAAAATTGAAGTTCATGACCAACGGACCTCCCTGTTCTCAATCAGGTCACAGCATACCCTGAAGAAAGCCACAGGAAGATGGCTGAAACTTCGGTTTCTACCTGACAAGACACAGCGAGATCTACAAACCTGCAAGCATGCTTGAGATTGGTTTGCATACAGTGGAGGTAATACATGGATATCTATATCAATCATATTCATTGTGAGTATCCTGAAAACCTGACTAGCTTGGTGTGTTGAGAACACCTGTTTTAAAAGAACCTTGCTTTTCTTTATAAAATAGGTTCTACATAAGTATCCTCTGGGCACCCCTTTATAGAATTACGATCTCAGGGAGTAATTTTATAGTCATTTCACATATACAGTATGTGATAGTATTTGGGCTTTGTTTACATCCAAAAATTTTAAAGCACTTTAATAAAAGGGACCCTAATGTAGGTGTTTTGCATAACAGTCAATATGCACTAACTGTTAATGTGTTACTGTGCAGTGAGCAAGCAAGCATTAAAAGCCTCTTTGAACACCAGACATGGTCCTATGTGAGTTATTTCAAAACTGTATCCAAGCTTATCTAATGTTCTTGATGAATGGCATGTCATAGATCAGCAAAAAACAATTGCCCCCTTTTACTAAACTTCGATAGCGGTTATTAGCGCAGGGAGCCACGCTGAATGCTCCGCCCTGCTCCTGACGCTTATGGAGTTCCTATGAGTGTCGGGAGCAGTGCGGGATATTCAGTGCAGCTCCCTGCGCTAATAACTGCTATCTCGGTTTAGTAAAAGGGGGGGGAGGGGGATGTTTAGTACAGAAGAGGCATTCTTTTTCAGGCAGACTGTCAGAAAGTCATATAAAATGGTACAGAGCTGGTTAGATACCTACAAATATAATATAATAATGTGAGAAAAAAATCAACTGCTGCCTGTTTTGTTTTCAGAACAAATACTTGTACTTCCACAAAGACCTGATATAAATCCATTTTTTTAACTGGCGATTCACTGTTTATTCTTCAGAGAAACATTACAGAAGAAAACCAAATAGGTCTTTTATAGGAATTCATTCGTTCATTCTGTTTTTGTGTTTTGTTTTCTATTTTGTCTGTGGCACAACATCCCTACTCCTAAAAAAGTTAAAGGTAGAATGTAACTGTTTGTCACAATTATGTCTCATATTGGCAGGTGTTTTGAACTTTTTGTTTGGTGACCAGACATATAAATTTCAGCTCTTAAAGCTTTACAGGCAATTTAAGGGCTCATTTATTTCACTGACAGCAAGATGTATAAGCTACCTGGCATCCTGGATGTCTGGGGCAACAATTCAGCACTTTGTTGCTTGCTTGTCTCATAGGAAGTAAATAGTGGTAATTTTTCAGCAAAGGCATAGGAGCACAAGGTGCTTAGCAAATAAATGAGCAGAAGATAACCTGTAGTGTCCTGAAATTACCACACTTCATGAATAATAATATAATGATCTATAGATTGTTCATGGAGAGCCAGGACATATTTAGCGAAAGCTAATTTGGAGTCTGTGAAACTTAACAGGATAATGTGTAACTTTTGAAAACATGATGACTTTATCAGGTTGTACCTATTCTTATTGTTGTACTTTTATAGATGTAACTTTGGGCAACATTTCTGCACCTCACCAAAAATGGTCTTGGTAAGAAATTGTATACTAACAGTATGAATTGTTTTAAATGAATAATTCTGTCTATGTGACTTTCTTTGTTTTATTTCTTTCTAAAACCTATTTTTTTTAACTCTTATTAGGGCAATTTATAAAACTCAATAAGCAGGAAAGGAACTATAAATTCAAAGAAAAAAAAAGATTCAATTGCAGTCGCAAATCTCTCTGCCATACTAATTATTCCCCGGGAATACTTTTTGAAACAAATGAGCTTTCAGAAGTGATCAGAAGTTCAGATTAGATAACTCAGAGTATGAGATGTGGAGGGCCATAATCAAAAAAGACATCTAGGTCTGACTTGGGGCTCCTTATACGAAGGTGCGCTAGTGTGCGCTACAATGCCACGTGCGCTAGACGCTAACGCCTCCATAGTGTTAGTATGTTCCACGTGGGGCATTATAGCGTGCACTAAAAACGCTAGCGCACCTTTGTAAAAGGAGCCCTTGGATGTTTCCTGCAAAACGTCCAAATTTGAAGTCGCAAAAATTGCCATTTTTTGAAACATTAACTGCTGGACGTCCAAATATATATAATTTTAAAATCATCTATTTGGAAGTCTAGGCCACCGGGACATCTAAATTGCCAGGACTTTATACCCCATTTTTGACCAAATGAATCATTCAAGTTAGAAACATCCAAATGGACACCACTTAGATGTGGGAGGGATCAGCATTCTAATGGACTGGCCACATAGACATCCCAACAGAGCAGTGGGGCACCTTAGAGGGTATTGCTGTGAACTTCACAGAAAGGGTGTCACAAATACATCTCATCACAACCCCCTTACAATTTAGGTGAGCTCCTCAAAACTCCCCTAATACCTATAATACTCACCTGTCTACCACCCCAAAAGCACTTATGGTTGCAGGTGTCACCTATATGGTAGTAGAGCAGGGTTTTGGTGGGCTCACACTTTCAATCATAAATGGAGTGGTTAGAGGGGAACATGGGCCTAGGTCCTCCTCTCTATGGTTTACTAGGTTACCCACTAGTCTAATTAAAACACCTGTGTGATGCTGTACTAGGCCTTTCCAAAGAAGACAGGTATGCTGTTCTAGAGAAAGGTATGTGCTTTTTTTTCAGAAATTTTGGGGGTAGGAGGTGGTTAGTGAGCACTGGGGGAATGTGGGGGACTCATGCTTACTTACGTCAGTGGTTTTCTGGTCAGTTTGGGGACCTTTGTGACACCCCTTATTTTACTAAGGTGTGCTAACCATTTTAGTGCGCTAAATCTACACGTGCACTAACCGCTAACGCATCCATAGACTAACATGCACGTGTTAGTGTTTAGCGCATGGTTAGCATAGCGCACCTTAGTAAAAGGAGCCCTTAGATGCTTCTAAAACAGGTCTAGGTGTAAATGTCTAAGGCCCTCTTTTACTAAGGTGCGCTAACTGATTAGTGCGCGCTAAACGCAAACATATGCATGTTAGTCTATGGATGTGTTAGCGTTTAGTGCATTCTAGTTCAATTAACACGCGCTAATCGGTTAGCACACTTTAGTAAAAAAGGGGGTAAGTTTCATCCAGTATACTTCACTGGCGATATACTAAACTGGTTGCATCTTATTTCACAATCCTTTATAGTAAGAAAACTGAGTAACCTCCATAAATTCTTAATCGCATCTCACATATTGTTTGGATCATTGGAAACCCTTGTAGTAATCCTTCATTGTTTTGTACAAAAAGACTGATTATAAGTCGTCATCAATCCTTTTAGTTTTTTGATTTAGTTAAACAATTTATTTTTTCTTCTTATATTAAAACTTAATTTAATTTAAAGCATTTATCTTTTAAGTAAGATTTCTGTCAGCTGGGGGACTCTTGCCGACATGTTTCACCTATATACGCACATATTACTACAGGTTTACACCATACAGATCCTTTACCCATATACAATCATTGATATTCACATTTAATACAACTTTTTCTTACCTAAATCTACCGCAGTCCACCATCCAGTCTTTCTTTTTGTCTGACAAGATGGCAGTGGTGGTTTTTTTACTTCTATTTATATACGCTACACTATGACATCATCCTGTACTTCATTACGTTTTCATTTCATTGACTCTCTTCTGATAGTTCTTCTTTTATTCAATATTACTTATAAGATTGCAGCTGTATTCCTAGCATCAGATTAGATAGTTGTTGTCTCTACATCAGAGTTGACCATTCATTTTCTAAGTTAAGTCCTTTTGGTATTACAGTGTCTAACATGAAGATCCATTTCTGTTCTCTATAGTTCAGCAGACGTTCATAATTGCCACCCTCCCACCCATCTATTATTTAATCAATTACTTGCCACTAAATTTCGCTCCAATGATGTTTTTATCACACCAATGCTATACCAGCGGGGCTTGCATCATTCCTGTTGTAATCCGTGATTTATATTCATTTAGTCGGATATGCACCGGTCTGCTGCTCCTCCCTATATGCACTAGGTTACAGGAGCACTGTATCATGTAAAACACATTTTTTTACTTTTGCAGTCAGTAAATGTTTTGGCAACAATTTTCTTTCCTGTTTCTGACATTATCCATTCATATCCTTCTATAGTATACTAGCACCATTGGCAAGATCCACATTTTACATGTTTCATTTTGATTTTATCTTTCTTTTGGCACATATTTATTTATATAAAAAAAAAATTATATACTGCATTCAACTATGCATTTTCCATATCACAAAAAGAAAAATAAAGAGAAACCGGAACAAAAATCCACACATATATAAAATCTTGTTTCCCAACGATTATCACATATAACACAGACATATCTAAACAACATCATTAATCGTTCCTGTTATAAGCAGGGATAGAATGCAAATTCAATCAATTCAGAAATACAAGCAAGCTTTAAATCATACATTGCTAGTCAAAGGAATTCTAAAAAGCGATTATCAACTGAAATATACCTTAGCATAAGAAGGCATTGGCAAATAATTGAGTTTTCAGCATTTTCTTAAAATTCATCATCCTCATACAAAACCGCACGATACCAGGCATATCTACCTTTAGCTATTATTTCTTCTCTATTTTTATTTCTCCGCTATGCTATTGTTGGAAGTGCTTCAAATTCATCAGATAAGAGAAATATATAATATGCCAATATTTCATTATCACTGATTTTAATTGATGTGCCATTCTATTATAAGGCAGTACACATAGTACTTTATCTTCATGTTGTTCTGTCTTTTCTTGTAGTAATAACTATCTTTGAGCATACCGTGCCTGAATCTCTGCTTTATGTATCACCAATTTTGGATAATTTCTATCCAAAAGACATTGTTGTAATACTTCCACTTCCATTTGATATAATAATAATAACAGTTTATATACCACAGGACCATGAAGTTCTATGTTGTTTACAATGATTAAAAAGTTACAGATTGAGTAGTACTAATAGAGTTAAGATTTAGCGGTCGGTTATTGTGGAGAAAGGTTGTTCAGTGTAGCTGCTTAAGTACTTTAGGAACAAATATATTTTTAGGTGTCTCCTAAATTCCCCATAAGTATTCGCGAGCATGAGTAATTGTGTCAGATCTTTACCCCATAACGCTGCTTGATAAGAGAAGAGATATGTCTCCTTAGTAGAACATATTCTTCTTATTCTTAAATATGGGCCTATCGGTAGATTATAACATAAAGAATAAGGGTGGGCACTGTGGAATTGCAATAGTGTATTTCTCTATGCCAATTTTCCATAAAATTGAGTCTGTAATTCATTACCTCTTTTCACAATTAATACATTTAGAAATTGTATTTGTGTTGCATCATATTGTAATATAAATTGTAGGTTAAGGTTACATGTATTCAACCAATTGCTGAACTCCAATACACTGTTTTCTGCCCCTTCCAAATGAGTAGGATATCATCCAGAAATCTTTTCCATAACAGAACAAAGGCAAATTCTTCAAATTTTTCCATATAAAGTGTTGCCACTGAGCGAAATACTGTAGCTCCCATCGCTACACCTTGCTGTTGTTGATAGAAATCCCCTGCAAACCAGAAATAATTGTCCTGTATTACTAATTTTGCTAGTTGATTCAAGAATTTAGTAGATACTCTATTATTATCTGTTCTTTTTTTCCAGTGTAATATTAATTATATCCAGGGCACCATCCTGTGGGATTTTGGTATATAAAGATATCACATCCAAAGTTGCTAACCATACTTGCCCATCTAAATTCTTCATATCTTCCAGTATCCTAAGTAGATGTGAGGTATCTTAAAAAATATTTAATTTGAGTAGTTGCGGGCTGCACATAAAAGACCAAGAACTTGGATAATGGTTCCAGAATTGATCCTCTCATGGCTACTATTGGGCGTCCAGATGGATTGGTCATGTTCTTATGAACTTTAGGTAAAAAATAAATCTTCAACATTTTTGGATGTTGTTCCATTAGGAAACTACTTTCTTTTGATGTTAACATTCTTATCTTCTGGGCTGGAATTACTACTGGTAGTTGTTTAATTTCTTCCCTCAATCTCAGTCAGATTGTCAACTAGTTTGCAGTATGATGATTCATCTAACAATTGTCTATACAGTGTGCTTCCCTTTCATACTGTGGTTGTGATTTGCTTATAATGGTAACCCCTCCCCCTTATCTGCTCATAAGATTAGTAGATGGTTAGCAACTCTTAATTGATTTAATACTTTACATTCACCCTTAGTTATATTATCCTTTTTAAATTTATCTTTCTAATTTTTCCATTTGATCCTCATTCCATACTAGTTCTTTGAATGGCCTTTTCCTGCAAGACCTCAGCAAAATCGTCATCACCCCGATCCTAAAAGACTCTAAAGGAGCAACAGATCAACCATCCAACTACAGACCAATAGCCTCAATACCACTTTATGTCAAACTAATGGAAGGCCTAGTAGCCAAACTCCTCACCAACCACCTAGACCAACTACAGCACAGAGACACTACTAGGTTCCCTCCTGGACACAGCTAAACAACACCTTAGCACAGGTAGTAAAAAATGCTGATTATACAACTGGATCTCACCACAGCATTTGACCTGGTGGACCACAACATCTATTACAAATACTAGATACAATAGGAATCACAGATAAAGTACACACATGGTTTCAAGGATTCCTACAATCCAAAACTTACAGAGTAAAGTTGAACAAAGAAAAATCAGAACCATGGTCCAACCCCTGCAGCGTACCCCAAGGATCTCCATTATCCCCAACTCTCTTCAATCTTTTCATGGCATCCCTCAGCACCTGCCTGGACAAATTAGGCTTAACCTCCTATAGCTATGCAGACGACATCACCATTCTTCTTCCTTTTGACCAACCAACATCCTCCAAGACAGACACTCTGCACAGGACACTTGAAACAGTAGCAACATGGATGAAAAATCACAAACTGAAACTGAACCCAGACAAGACAAAATTCATTTTCCTCAAAATAATAAAACCCCAACCATAACAAATCTAGTAATAAACTCAATCATACCCCATACAACAACCCACTCTAAAGCTTCTGGGAATGATGATAGACAGATGCTGTACCATGTATCCACAAATCAACAAAACAATACAAAAATCATTTGCGGTCATGAGAAACTTAAGGCAAGTTCAAAAATTCTTCAACAGAACACAATTCCAGCTCTTGGTCCAGTCCCTAGTCCTAGGTCTTCTAGACTACTGCAACAAACTCTTATCTCCCTTGCTCCACAACCATGATAAAACAACTACAAACAGTACAAAACACAGCACTAAGACTTATCTATTCACTGAGGAAATACGACCACATCACAGCGGCATACCTCAACTCACACTGGCTCCCAATACAAGCGAGAGTACTATTTAAATTCTACTGCCTACTATTTAAAACCATAAACAGAGACGGCCCTGCCTACATAAACAACTGCCTAATTCAAACTACCTCAACCAGACATAGGAGAACCCACAAACCGTTCACGCAGCCCCAATCAGAGATGTCAAATGAAAAAAAAACTGTATGATGGCCTTCTAGCCACACAAGCAGCAAAACTAGACTACCAACTCTCTAATTTACTGATAATGACCCCAGACTACAAATCATTCAGAAAAGAAATAAAAACCATGCTATTCAAGAAATCCTTGAAGACAAACTAACACCGCAAGACTTGTCCCAATTCTCTGAAGCAACCCGCCCTACTCTTCAATTCCTCTGGAAATGGCCAGATAAGTCCTTTTATAATCTGCCTTGAACTGCAAGGTAATGGCAGAATAGAAATCACTAATGTAATATAATGTAATAATATGGGTTCATCACCCCAGGGGGTATCCAAGTAGACCTTGGTTTAACCTTTGATATATCCACATTTAGGAGGTTTTTACAAAAAATACCTTTAGTTATAATTTTCTAATAAACTGAAGTTGACTAACTCTGATCTGAAAATTGTCATAGGGAGCAAATCGGACAAAACTCAATCCTAATTCAAATACCTGTATTTGTTCATTAGTAATCTCATATGTGGATAAATTTATGACTGCTGATTGTTTCAAGTTTTTGGTCTTATTATATTCGTATTCTGATTTCTTCCTCTTTTCCCTCTTCCCATTCGACCTGTGCCTGTATCCTGTCGTGCTAATAAAAAATCAACCTTCTGTCTTTCTTGTGCATTATATCCACCACTTTCCTCTATACTAGAGAATGACACGGGGAAAAACTTTATCACCATTCCCGTCCCTGTCCCGTCCCCGCGAGCTCAGTCCTTGTCCTTGCCCTGTCCCCGTGAGCTCAGTCCCCGTCCCCACCCTGCAAACTGTCAGATTCCACCTGCACAAGCCTCGAATAGTTATGATTTTATACTGAACTTATTTTATTAAAGTATAAAACAAGGCTATTCTGTATAATTGTCATTTTATAAACACAAATAATACAGAGCAAGGATCAACAAAACCCCTGTCTCCCCTCCCTTTCAAAAATATCCCCTCCACTATTGTGAAAACTGAACAAACCAAATTACTACAGAATGCTAAATAGAAAAATTAAGCTAACAGAATACTTCAGTCACACATGGCAGGAATAGTGTTAGGAGAGAGCATCTTGTCAGAATTTTTTTAGTTTTCATTTGCCTCAATGAATCTTTAAAGCCAGCCATCATTTGTTTCAGTTCTTCCAACCGTTTATCATATTCTTCAGAGTTAAACTTATCTTTAGCTGTCTCTTTCAAAGTTGTCATCTTGGTCTTCAATTCACTCTCCACTTTCCCCGTGGTTTCCACAATCAATATCATTAAATCACAACTGCATCGATTTAAAATTGCTGTCCATCTATCCAAAAAGTTCTTATCTGTATTAAAAAATTTGGCTCCTTCAACATTCTTAATCCTCTCGGGATCATAAAGTTTTGTAAATATTGAATGAGTGCTACCATGCAATTCAACCCTAATCAGACACTTCTGAATCAGCTGCAATTACACTGGTCAAAAGCATTTTGCTACTGGAGTTCTGTCACCTGCACCTTAACAAGGGCCACATGCTGACTCTAAATCCGAAAACAGTTTTTGTCTATCACATCCTGTCTTTAAGGTATGCATCAGTTTGTGTTTATATCATTTTCATCATAATGCTACAGTGAAGCGTTTGTATTTTACTGTTTCTGTAACACAATATTGAATTTTAGGACAGCTCATTAATCACATATATCAGTAATTTGAAAGCTTATACTAAAAAGTGTTTTTGTTTAAGATATTATAATTACTATGAACATTGTCTGCGGAAAATTTACTGCACAAGATCAGTGAAAGAATCTGTCCAGCAGACTTCAAAGTGCATACAAGCATTATTTTGGCTGTAAAGTTGATGTGGGCACCTCATGTGTGCTGCACTGTCTACTATTCTGGATTAACACAGTGGCTAAATGGGAAATGGAAGATTCCTTTCATTGTACCCATGGTGTGGCGTAGACTGTTATTTTTGCTTGAAAAAACTGCTGGATTCACAAAGAGGAAGAAATAGGAAATTTTGTATCCTGATTACCCTTCAACAATTAAACCTGTTCTCCAATTGAAACAGTCATTTGGTTTACAATTTAGTCAGCACTTTAAATGGTTACAATTAAAACAGGCAATTCTAAATGGTATTCCGAATTGGCATACTTTTAAAAGGTCAACACAGCCTTTCATATTTTTTGTTTCCAAGTGGCGTTTCATGGTCATGAGGCCAATTTGGCAAACTGTCTAAAAACCAGTAACGTGTATCTCAGAAACCTGACATGCTAACTGAATTTCAATTACAGATCTGAAATCAGTGTCATTAAATTAACTAAGAACACTTCTTAAGTTCTCAGTAGCAAAGAAAAACTTTTGTGTTGGCCACTGTAATTAGGATATTATCAGTCATCATCTTGCAGTGTAGCATTTATATTAGCATTTTGTTTATTTAATTCATTCAAATATGTGCACATATTTTCTAATATTTGTAAATATTTATAACGTTAATTATAAATTAATTAAACATTAATTATAAATGTGTTTATTATCAGCATGCCAGAACTTAAAAGCTAACAAGAAGTATGACACTTTTAAATTAATGAATTTGGGTTGTCCTAGACCATGGAGAATCACATAGGAGCACTCTGTCAAGAAATATTGTGACATTGTGAATTAATTTATATCTCCGATGATTACTTCTTTATCCTCTGAGATAAAGTTTTAACCTTTGTAAGCATTGTGATTCCCAACAGTTTGTTTTGTATGTTTGTTTGTTTTCTTTTAACTAAATTTGATTTGTACATCGCTTTGAATTAGAGAAAGCGATTAATCAAGAAAAAATAATAAACTTGAAACTTGAAACTTGAATTACATAAGAACATAAGAACATAAGCAATGCCTCTGCTGGGTCAGACCTGAGGTCCATCATGCCCAGCAGTCCGCTCACGCGGCGGCCCAACAGGTCCAGGACCTGTGCAGTAATCCTCTATTTATACCCCTCTATCCCCTTTTCCAGCAGGAAATTGTCCAATCCTTTCTTAAACCCCTGTACTGTACTCTGCCCTATTACGCCCTCTGGAAGCGCATTCCAGGTGTCCACCACTCGTTGGGTAAAGAAGAACTTCCTAGCATTCGTTTTAAATCTGTCCCCTTTCAACTTTTCCAAGTGTCCTCTTGTTCTTTTATTTTTCGAAAGTTTGAAGAATCTGTCCTTCTCTACTCTCTCTATGCCCTTCATGATCTTATAAGTTTCTATCATATCCCCTCTAAGTCTCCTCTTCTCCAGGGAAAAGAGACCCAGTTTCTCCAATCTCTCAGCGTATGAGAGGTTTTCCATCCCTTTTATCAAGCGTGTCGCTCTCCTCTGAACCCTCTCGAGTAACGCCATATCCTTCCTAAGGTACGGAGACCAATATTGGACGCAGTATTCCAGATGCGGGCGCACCATCGCCCGATACAATGGCAGGATAACTTCTTTTGTCCTTGTTGTAATACCCTTCTTGATTATGCCTAGCATTCTATTTGCTTTCTTAGCGGCTGTTGCGCACTGTGCCGTCGGCTTCATTGTCATGTCCACCATTACCCCCAAGTCCCTTTCTTGGTTGCTCTCATTCAATAATATCCCTCCCATCGTATAGTTGTACCTCGGGTTTCTGTTTCCAACATGCAAAACTTTACATTTCTCAACGTTGAACTTCATCTGCCATCTCGCCGCCCATTCCCCCAATTTGTTCAAGTCCCTTTGCAATTCTTCGCATTCCTCTTTAGTCCCAGCTCCACTAAATAGTTTTGTATCGTCCGCAAATTTTATTATCTCACACTTCGTACCTGTTTCTAGATCATTTATGAATATATTAAATAGCAGCGGCCCGAGCACTGAGCCCTGCGGAACACCACTCGTGACCCCCATCCAGTCCGAGTAGTGGCCCTTCACCCCTACCCTCTGTTTCCTACCCGCCAACCAGTTTCTGATCCATCTATGTACGTCTCCGTCCACTCCATGGTTCTTCAGTTTCCGGAGTAGATGTTCGTGAGGCACCTTGTCAAAGGCTTTTTGGAAATCAAGGTATATGATGTCTATGGGGTCTCCTCTGTCCATCCGTTTGTTAATTCCTTCGAAGAAGTGCAATAAGTTCGTTAGGCACGATCTCCCCCTGCAGAAACCATGTTGGGTTGTTTTCAAAAGTTCGTTTCTTTCCAGATGTTCATCGATGTGTTCTTTAATCAGTGCTTCCGCCAGTTTCCCCGGAACCGAGGTCAAACTCACTGGTCTGTAGTTTCCCGGGTCACCTCTTGATCCCTTTTTAAAGATGGGCGTGACATTGGCTATCTTCCAATCCTCTGGGATCATGCCTGTTTTCAAGGATAGGTTGCAAATTTGCTGCAGTAGTTCCGCTATCTCCTCCTTTAATTCCTTCAGAACCCTGGGATGGATTCCGTCCAGACCCGGGGATTTGTCAGTTTTAAGTTTTTCTATCTGCCTGTGTACATCATCAAGGCTCACTTCCATGGATGTTAATTTTTCTGCTTGATTTCCATTGAAGATCTGTTCAGGTTCCGGTATGTTGGTTGTGTCTTCGTTTGTAAATACAGACGAGAAGAACATGTTGAGTCTTTCTGCGACTTCTTTCTCCTCCTTCACCGCTCCCTTCCTGTCTCCTTCGTCCAGCGGTCCCACCTCCTCCCTAGCTGGCTGTTTCCCTTTAACATATCTGAAGAACGGTTTGAAATTTCGTGCCTCCCTGGCTAGCCTCTCTTCATACTCTCTTTTGGCTTTTCGAACCACACGGTGACATTCTTTTTGATACTTCCTGTGCTCCTTCTGGTTCCCTTCAGTTTTGTCCTTTTTCCATTTCCTGAATGAATTTTTCTTATTGCCTATCGCTTCCTTCACTATTTTAGTCATCCATACTGGGTCTTTTGTTCGACCCTTTTTGCACCCCTTTCTGAATCTGGGGATGTGCAGATTTTGTGCCTCGCTCACTGTGTCTTTGAAAAAAGACCAGGCATGTTCTACTGTTTGCCATTTTTTGGAAGTGTTCCTTAGTTTCTTCCTTACCATTTCCCTCATTGCTTCATAGTTTCCTTTCCTGAAGTTGAAAGATGTCGCTATGGTTCTCTTTCAGTTCGGTATGCCTACTTCAACCTTGAACTTGATCATATTATGATCACTGTTTCCCAACGGTCCCACTACTTCCACTTCCTTTGCAGGTCCCCTTAGTCCATTTAGGATTAAATCCAGAGTGGCATTTCCTCTCGTCGGTTCTCTAACAAGCTGCTCCATGAAGCAATCTTGTATAGCCTCCAGGAATTCTGTCTCCCTAGCGCATCTTGAGCTTCCAAGACTCCAGTCTATCCCAGGATAGTTGAAGTCTCCCATAACAACTGTGTAACCGCTTTTGCATTCTCGCTTCATCTCGGCATCCATTTCTTTATCGCTATCTCCGGTATGCCCGGGTGGACGATAGTATAGGCCCATCTTTATTTCATGCTCTTTTCTACCCGGTATTTTAACCCATAGCGATTCCAGTTTGTTGATCATCTCCGCTGTGTCCATTCTTGTCGATTGTATGCTTTCTTTTACGTATAGGGCTATTCCTCCTCCTTTCTGACCTGACCTATCCCGGCGATAGAGCTTGTACCCCGGCAGTGCTGTATCCCATTTGTTTTCCTCATTCCACCACGTTTCAGAGATTCCAATGATGTCTATGTCCTCTGCATTGGCCATGGCTTCTAGCTCCCCCATTTTGTTTCTTAAACTCCTTGCATTAGTATATATGCAGTTTAGATCCTGGCATTTTGTTGTCTTCATTTCTTTTCCCTGTGCTTCGGTCTTTGGTGTCTTCTCTTTTGCTACAATCTTTCTAACCTCCTCTTCTGGGTTAGTTGACTCCTGTAATTTGTTTCTTGTTTCTTCCCTGCCTTTTTTCCCCTCAGTATCTTCACGGGATACCTTCTTCCGAATCATCGACGCTAGGTCGTCTGTCGGCTTTCCCCTTTCTCTTAGTTTAAAGCCTGTTCTATTCCTCTCTTGACGTTGTTTTGCTAGAAGTCTTGTTCCCGCCGTGCTCAGGTGCAGTCCATCTCTCCTGTAGAGCTTGCTCTTGCCCCAGAACGTTGTCCAGTTTCTCACGAAGAGGAATCCTTCTTCCTCACACCATCTCCTCATCCACGCATTTATTGATTGTAGTTCTTCCTGCCTTTTCACATCTGCCCTCGGTACCAGTAGGATCTCTGAGAATACTATCTTCTGGGCTCTCATCTTCAGCTTCCGTCCCAGAATCTTGAACTGTTCTATCAGCATGCCTCTTCTGTAGTCTCTCCTGCTGACATCATTCGTCCCAATGTGGATCATTACTGCGGTCTCTTCCGTCTCCGCTCCATCCAGGATCATCCCAATTTTGTCCACGATGTCCTTGGTTCTCGCTCCTGGGAGGCAGGTCACCAGCCGATCCTCTCTCCCTCCTGCTATGTGGCTGTCCACTTGCCTCAGTATCGAGTCTCCCACCAGGATCGTTGACTTTCCCTTCTTCAATTTTCGTTTCGGTCTCAGGTCAATGTCCTCAGCGTGCTTCACTCTCTCTTCTTCTGGGCATCGACTAGCCAATTCTTCCCCCTCGTGCGGTATTCTTCTGTGGGTGTCTTATATGAGGTCACCTGCTTCTTGCTCCCCCTTCCAAGTTGGTGTTGGTGTAACTTCATCTCTCCTCTGGAGTTCGTTCTCTTCCACCCTCCTCCTGTATGCTTCCTCAATGAATTCCTCGAGTTCCCTGACTTCCTTCTCGATGTGTCTCTCACTCTTGAAGTCTTCAAATACCCTGGTAGGGTCCTCTGTGGTGTACATTCCTTCTAGCTCCTGTATCTTGTCCTCAAGTCGCTTGACTTCTTTCCTCAAGCTTTTCAGCTCCTGACACCGACTGCATACGTATGACTGTCTCTAATTTATGTATCAGCTATAAAGTATGGCTCTATTCACTCAATTGCAAGATTTAGGAAAATTCCAAAGAAAATGATCAGCCTTAAAATAATCCAATCTGAAAGACATATAGGATATAAGCTGGATCAGTGTGTCTCAAACTTTTTAAGGTGCGGTACACTAATCTTGCAGCCGTGGCTGGAGGGCACCCTTAAATGCATGGAAGTTGATGCAATGACTTCACATGCATGCATGATGTCATCATGTCAATGTCAACATATGCGTGAATGTCCTCCATCCACTGTCCTGTGCCTCCTATTACTGCTGGAGGAGGGGAGGTGCAGAAGGAGAGGTGAGGAGAAGGAGCAGAGGGACCGGCGAGGAGGAGAGGCGCAGGCTCTGGCTGACTGTCTACAGGACGTGCCCCTTGCCTCAAAAGGCATGTCCTGTAAGCAGTCAGCTGGTGCCAGTGCCTCTCATCCTCACCAGCATCTTGTGGCATACCTGGAATCTACTGGGGCACACTAGTGTGTCACAGCAGTTTGCAATAAATTGATGCTAAGATTTGCAATAAACTAGATGCTAAGATTTGGATGTGCATGTAGAATAATGATGTATGTGCACACTTACATGCATATATCCCTGCTTACATTTTGGGCTAGATTCAGTAAAAGGTGCTCAAACACTGATGCTGAATAAAACATGTGCGCAATGCTATTCTTTAATAGGTACGCAAAGATGAACTCCCAGTAGATATTTAGCATTGCCGATTTTGGTGCCCACATTTGGGTGCTAAAATTCACACCTGCTGAAATCAGGTATAATTCCTAGTGCCCAATTTGGGCACACATCCCCAGTATTCTATACTAGTGGTTATCCCAACCCTGTCCTGGAGGACCACCAGGCCAATCGGATTTTCAGGCTAGCCCTAATGAATATGCATGGAGCAGATTTGCATGCCTGTCACTTCCATTATAAGCAAATCTCTCTCATGCATATTCATTAGGGCTAGCCTGAAAACCCGATTGGCCTGGTGGTCCTCCAGTAGAGGGTTGGGAACCACTGTTCTATACCACCATGTGCACATTTTATGAATGTGCCTGACCTGCCTATGCCCCTCCCATGTCCATTCCCCCTTTTGGTTGTCTATGTGGCCATTTTATGTTCCTATGCTGCAACACAGAAGTCCGTGTCTGTTGTTTTCCCTGTTCATAATTTCGATATTTCAGTATGTAAAATGGATGTTCATGCTGGACACTTCTGGCACATGAACATCCCATCTTACATGTGTTCTAAAATATATGTAAGATAGACATCTATTTGTGACATGCTGACTTGGTTGACCATATTATTTTCTTTTTTTTACTAAACTGTATTAATTGAAGCAAAACAATGCATAAATACAGTACAATCAACAGTATATACACAGTGTGTTCTTCAGTGCACCCACCCATGGCATATACCATACTATTCCAAACCCACACCCTTTGTAGATACCATAAACAAAGAATAATCCCTCATTACTGTCCTCCAGGAGTATACAACCCTCAAAGCCTCATTTCCAGATCTGGAATGTGCACCATTTCTGCTCAGAGGACCACTACTTTTGGTGAACAATTACAGTCAACTGATACATAGCATACCATTGGTCCAACTTGTCCACCACCAATTGTCAGTCAGGTGGGGAGCTCTGCATCTAGCAGTTCACCACCACCACTCGAGTTGCAGCCATACCCAATCTCATCAGCTCATCTTCCAAATCACATGCTCTCACATTTAACAGAGTTATTTGCAAAACATGCACTAAACTTCTTTGGAACATCTGAGAAAACATTTAAAATATCCATTTCCAATAGGACCACAATCCCTCCAACACTGGTCGGAACCAGTGCTATACATTTCGGAAAGCAACACGGGAGTGAGATACCAGTGTAAAAGTACCTTTCATCCATTTTCCACAATCATTGCACTCATATTCAAATGCCTCGTACGTGTCCAAATTTCATCCAATTCAGACAAGCAGAGCTCTCTCCCCAAATCAGACTCCCAATGTGCATATACGTCAATTTGTTCTCTCCATAGTATTCAAACAAACATAAGTCTTGGATATTGCCCCTCTGTGTACCACCAGACCCAAACATTTCACAAACATAACTTCCCCCTTCATAAGCCCTGCAGAAAATGGATATTGCACAGGTAATGCTTCGCCTGCAAGTAAGGAAAAATGTCATGGGCTGAAGGCCATACTGGAGTTGTAAATCCCCAAAATTTCTCACCTACCCCCTCAGCTCATCAAAAAACTGGCCCATGCATACCAGACCTCTCCTTTCCTACCTACCAAACTTTTGTCCCTCCCCGGACAAAACTGCATATTAAAGCACAATGGGGTAAACCAAGAGTATGTTCTGCCCCCCATCAACCCTTACCTCAACTGCCTCCATATCCTCATTGAAAGAGCCTGATACAGGCTGCCTTTACCTAATCCCATCATTCTAGAAGGGGGATGCCAATGCAAATGGATCAGGGTAATATCGGCAACCTCTTCCTGTTCTAATGTCATGACTACTTAATATCCTGTGTCTGCCATGATAAAAGAACATGTAACTGAGCTGTTTGGCAATATTTCTTAACACTGGGCACCGCTAGGTCCCCCCTCTTACCTATGAAGGCACATAATCTTATGAGCTACCCTTAGATGTTGTTCCACCCAGATAAAATGTGATAGAAGTTGCTGGGCTCTCCTCAAAGTCCTCTCTGGAACACAGAAGCCAAGGCAATGCCATCATTTTCATCATTTCCATCCTCCTCATCCATGAGAGATGGAGTCTAGCTCATCCCTCAAAGCCCCTACCCATTTGCCTCCAAAGAGGGAGATAATTCAAATCATGTAAATTCATGTATCTAGCACCCCCCCCCCCACCCCAATCTAAATCTGCAGATATCTGAGTGATGTCCACATCCATCAAAAAAGAAAACTAAGTTTTCAAATCAGACAGGACTTCTGGGACACCATAAAATTCAACGCTTCAAATTTAATCATATTCACCTGAAAGCCAGACATTCTACCAAAAGCTTACAATTCATGCACCACTGCCACAAAGGAGTCCTGGGAGTTAGTCAACATAAACAAGATGTTGTCCACAAAAAGACTGATCTTATGCTCTGTGCCATTCACCCAAACATCCCCAAATCCCTCACTCTATCGCACCCTCTGGGCAAATAGTTTAATCACCATTGTAAACAGAGGTGTGAACAAGAGTCTACCCTGTCTAGTTCCCCTGCCTAAAGTGAATGGCTCAGGATATCCCCCATTGATCTTTAAACACTGAAGAGGGACAGTTATAAATAGTGCAGACCCATTCCAAAAGAAAGGATCCATCACTATCCACCCCAAAACCTGGAACATGAAGGGCCAGAACACTCAATCAAAGACCTTCTCTGTACCCAATTAAAATAAAAACATAGCTTGATCTGAGCTTTGACCTTAGCAATTAAGTTAAGCACTCATCAATTGCTATCCCCAGCTGGTCTACCTACTATAAAATCTGATTGATCAGGGTGTACTAAATTTGAAATCACCCCCATATGTCTATCTGCCAGAATCCTAGTGAAAATCTTAGTATCTATACCTAGCAAGGAAAAAGGCCAATAAGACCCACACTGTAGCACAAAAACAATCCTCAAATAGCTGTGGCCCACAAAGCTATAATCCTGGTCCAGAGGGTGTTTGGCACTCCAGCTATCCAACAGATCTATATAGCTGTTTCTGGCCCCCCTTCCCATATATGCCCCTCCCCTTGAATTGTCAAGACCCGGAGACAAGGTCAGGTTAAAATCACCCTGAAGCAGCAAAATTATCTCCTGCTAATGAAGTATTTCTGTGAGATATTTATCAGAAAATGGGCCTAGATCTGAGTAACAGAAATATAATGGAAGATAAAGGCCAAATGACCCATCCAGTCTTCCCATCTGCAGCAACCATTATCTCTTCCTCTCTCTCTCCACTTCTGGGGGAAACCATACCAACTCCCAGCCTTGGGCGAGTTTAAGCATCCCTAGGTACCTTCCTGCACCCATGACATATGCCTATAGTTTAGGCGGTCTGCTTCAGGGTTTGTTTATTTTAAGAAGATGTGTGTCCCGATTGGCTGGTTAGACAGCAGTAGGACGCCTACCACTGCCTACAGTCGGGATGCCATTTATAGAATTTGCCCCTTTAAGTCCAAACTCCTGGATTATAGTAAACGACAGGGCAATGAAAATGTTAAAAAGAACAAGTGAAAAAGCTAATCCCTGGGGCACAGCATGTAAGAATTGAAAACTTTTTGAGCTAGAAGATTTCACTCTAATAGAATAAGTTCTGTTTTGATGAAAAAACTTTAACCAGTCCAATACTATAGAAGAAATTCCAATGGACATAAATCTATTTATCAATAATGCATGATCAATAAGATCAAAGGCCACAGCTAAATCAAGGGAAACTGCAAGGGCTATATAACCATGATCTATTATTTCCAACGTTTCACTAAGCAAACAGCATGCCTGGTCTGGTTACATTTAAGAAACATATGCATGCACTGACTCCACTGTAAGTAAATATTTCAGTACATTCATTGTGGTAATCTCAATAATGTGACTAACTGGATATGTTACAAGGAATGGGTCAGAATCACTGATCTAGAGACAGAAAATAGTAGAAACAAAACTCCTCTCTCCATATATATAATTCTGAAAACAATTCTGTGGACATAGTGTCTGAGAGAACCCAAACAATTTTTATTTGACAATGACATTCAAAGCAGTAAGAACCCTAGCACAAAGTGGTTTATACTGTACAGTATATCTAATACCTTCATTGTATATCTATCTCATGCATATTCATACAAGATATCTTGACTCCTTAGGGGAGGGAGGAGGTTGGAAACCACTGCTATAGATTATAGTTCAGGAGTTCTTAACCTTTTTTTTATTCCTGCTTTGTGTTAACTGATCAATGAAAAGCTTTGTTTCCCTTCCTAAACTATGTGGTCCACTAGAGACCAATAATTGTCTTCCCTCTGTCTAGAAAGTCAATTACTTCACATTTCAAGATCCTATTCATACTCTATTTGACCTTTTCCTGCACACCTTGGGGGTGAAAGCACCACTGGTTAAGGACTCTTGCCCTAGCTAACCTCTGTCCTTTCTTTCATTTCTTTGTCTCTAAGCATCCTATGTTCATATTTAATGCTTTTTGCCATATCTGTCACAGTAGAAGCTAAATTAAGAAGCCACCACTCTTTCCATATATAAATTTTATTAATGTTCCTATCCTATCATAATGAACCTTAGTTATAGAACTTTATTTTCACTGGAAATATTTCATTCTTCTGTGTTATTGGCCAATTTCAGTTAACTAACATGTGATAGTCCTATCTCATTTTTCTTCCCTCTAGATGAAATGTATTTAAGTTTCAAAACTGCCCATTTTACAAAAAAAAAAATTAAGATCAGAATTGGGACATCTAGGTCAGAATGTGTTCAGTTCTGGTGGTATTTTATTCAAGCCTCTGGTGAATGTAGAGCGTTCTATGAAATACATAGAAAGACGTGCAGGAGATTTCTCCAGTACATGCGGCAGAAGCAGCCATATTACAAATTTGCACATGCCTAAAAAAGAGCAACATCACTGCAACATTTTCCATGTTTAAGTGCCAGTGTTTAAATTCCACAGGGAATTGCTAACATGTACGAGCTAACACAATTTTACAAAATTGAGGGGCTCATAATCAAAACTTAAACACATCTAAAAACCCAGTCATGGGATTTTTTTTATGCCTCTGAATGCCACTGTGTGTCCAGAGATGAAAGGGGCGTATCTGGAGGAATGGTTAGGGCAGTATGTGGGTGAGATATGGGCCAACATAAACTTAGTCGTCCTGCAGAGATAATCAAATATTTTACTAGACATCCTGAATGAAACTTAAAAATGTAAAAAGAGGTATAAGTGCCAAAAAGGTATCCAAAGTGACCAGATAACCACTGCAGAGACAAAGTAAAGACCTCCACACACTCCCCCAGTGTTCACTGACCCCCCTCACACCCCCACAAAGATAAGAATAAAAAACACATACCTGTCTCCAGAACATCAGCACCTGGTATAAGAAAACCCAGTAGGGCTGCACATAGGTGTCTTAAGTAGCCTAGGGGATGGGCTAGTGAGCCATAGAGAGGAGGACCCAGGCCCATAAGCCACTCTAACCACTACATTTATGGTAGAACATGTGAACCCACCCAAATCCCCCCAAACCCTACTCTACTGCCATATAGGTGCCACCTGCATCAATTGGGGTTGTGGACAGATAAGTATAGTGGGTTTGGGGGGCTCACCATAACCTATAAGGGAATTATGGTGAAATGTTTATGTAGCACCCTTTTTGTGAAGTTTACAGCAGTGCCCTGTAAGGTGTCCCACTGCTCTGTTGCCATGTCTGGGTGGCCAGTCCAGTCAATATTGGCTCCTCCCATGTCCAAATGGTCTTGTTCTGGGTATTTGGGACTTGAACAAAATTTTGATCAAAAATATGATATAAAGATCCTGACGATCTGGTTGAACAATATGAACATCTAGATAGACGAGTTTAGAAAAAAAATATTCTAGATGTATTTGTTGAAAATGGGCATTTCCCCATTGCTGCCTTTGGACATCTAGTGTCATATGCCTAAATTGGATTTAGACGTATGTTTTGATTATGCCCCTCCATATGTCTTACTGCATGGTTTGCTTTTATTTTCAGAGGCAGAAATAAACAATAGGGGATTAAAGACAATTCCTCCCTTAACACCTCGTGCAAAAAGCCCTGCTCGTTTTTTTGAAAAAAATCTATACATTATTTTGAGCTGATGTAAAACATGATAGGGATTTTTCTTTTTAACATAGATGTGTATTCCCAATGGCCCAAATTCTATAAATGGTGCCATTGTCAGTAGCCACCTTAAAAACTGCCGCTGATAGTGTACCAATCACATGATGGCACCATTTATAGAATCGCAACTTCATAAAAGGTAGGAGTCAGAAATGTAGGACTCCTACATTTTCTGTGCCTACCGTTTATGTGAATTATGCCTATGGAGGCATTTTACGATGCCCAACACCACCTTTGATGTTAGCCACACCCACAGTGGCATTAGGTGTCGTAAAGAGTCTCTGTAGGTGTGATGCAGGTACAATTTTTTAAGGCGCTGGTAGGTGCCTAAATTTTTCTTTTTAAAGTGCTGAGTTTTTTTTTCTTTTACTTTTTTTAAAAGGTGTTTTCAACTTAAGTTAGGCACCAATAAGTATCTACTAGCACTTAAGGTACCTTAATTGTGGTGTCTATGATTTTGTCTTTAGGGCTAGCCAGGAAAAATTTTGTTTTGTCGGGGTTTAGTTTCAGTCTGTAGGATTGCATCCAAAGTTCTATCTGGTTGAATGTATTTGAGAGGGCGGTGAGGAATTCTGGTGTGAAGCTGGATAGCGGGATGACTATTGTAATGTCATCAGCGTAGATGAAGAATTTGAGTTTGTGACTATACAGAAGATTACCCAGGGAGGCAAGGTAGACATTAAACAGGGTGGGGGACAGGGGAGCCCTGCGGAACACCACAGGAGTTGTCCCAGCTGTATGAATAGGAGTCATTCTTGAATACTCGGTATGATCTGTTTCTTAGGAATCCCTGGAACCAGTTGAGGACCTGGCCGGATATGCCGATGAGTGCAAGGCAGTCTAATAGAATGTTGTGGTTGACTAAGTCGAAAGCGCTGCTCAGGTCGAGTTGCACGATCAATGCGGTACTATTGATACTTAAGGTACTATTTATAGAATATGGGCATATGTGAAATGAGAATACACATGTGGATATTTAGCCTATCCAAGCCATGCCTAAACATACCCAAATTATATCCTCTGTGTCCCAGTGATCTCCATATGTAAATAGAAACTTTCTGACATTGCCTTTTACAATAATATTTGGTATATACATGTAAATGCTAGTATTTACACATAAAAATGCTTCAAAAATAGAAGCCTTTAATGCAGGATCCATATCTCTGCTGCCTCTGTTCTGTCTAAATTCATTTAAATAAACACTGTACTTCAGACATTGTTTTACCAATAACCATTATCACCTCTCTTTTCTTCTGGCTACACCTCTCACTTTGTACCCTAGCATTCATCTGACTGGCTAACATCTTAAATGCAAGAAAGATATTAGGAAGAAAAAAGCCACTACAGAGTTTGTGGCATTTACAGGCCAATAGATTTACTGAAGCCAAAATGTTTTAGAACAAGAGTCCAGATGACTAAGCAGACTCTTGTCCTTGAAAGTTTATTTGTCCATAAATCCATTAGGTTTGTAAGGTTCCATCAGCCTCTGTTGTTTTCCCCACTGTTGACTAACAGCTGCTTCTTTTGAAGTCTTTTAATCTATCACTAGAGGTTTCTAAAAGCAGTTTAGAGAGGCATTTGTCTAAGATAATATAGGTTTATTAATCTTTCCTGAAGGCAGAAGTATTGACAAGCTGACCTTTTCTGGTTTCTTTGAGTTTAGATGTTTTACAGTATGATTCTTTTCTTTCTTTGTAGGAATATAAGACATACCCATCAGAAATAAAAAGAGACAACTTCCATATACAGTTTTAATGGTAGAGTTTCTACTATCATCTAAAGAACTTTATGTTGTGATTCATTCCCCTTTGGGAGTAGCAGAATCAGGGATTTCCGGGTTCTCTATGAACAGCAATATAAGGTGAGTAGCTTTAGGCGGCGTTCCTCATTCAGTTCTGATTTCTTTGCCTTCCGGGTTGGTAAAAGCCGTGACTGGGTAGGTGATTTAGAATTTGGCAATATTAGTAAGTTATTTAGGCAATGAATTTAGAATACCACTAGTTTCACATGGTAACTGTTCGAGTACATTATTTAGTTGACCCCTCCTGAGGAAGAGTGAACGAAACTCGAGTCGGGGGGGGGCCAGCGATTTTAACATGGCTATTAGTTTTCCACTACAGCACGTTTAAGCATTGGCACTTTATTTTCACCTGTGGTCATTGATAATATACTCCATAAGCCACCTTCCACTTGAGATAAGTAAACTTACAGTGTTTATTATTGATTGCATTGAGCGTGTGGTTTTGGGACTGTAAAGGCGATGATGGTCCAAACAATAGCCACAGTTCGGTGTTACCACTGAATAGATGGTTAAAGGGTCTGAACACTTTACAAACACAATTTTATTACTTTAACATTAGTACATTATTTAGAGCTGTGATTTAGAAATTGTGAATCATTTTGGGGCATGTTCACAAAATGAAAATATTCTGCTCAGTTCAAAGGCACTGTACATTTTTCTCCTAGCATGTTAAAAAACAGTTATAAAGCCATAGGAATTGCATAGAAATACACTCTTACCTAAGCTAGCAAAGAAGAACCACAGCCTTTCAGTAACAGTAAGAAAAAACATTTCAGTGGAGTATAATAACTGAGCATCTTGCAGTGTAGACACCAGCTAATCTTATACCTTGGAATGGGTATACAATTGAGACAGGACACCAAATTTACTACAGTAAATACTATATAAGTAACTTAAGGAGGGTGAAGGAACGAAATTATCTGCCAGACCTCTTATTTAAGGGATTTTCAGTGATGGACTTCCTAAGTTGCTACAATCTTTCTGCAGATATAGAAATGCAAATAATTTATCTATCTGACTTTCATCAATAAGCACCAAACCATATCATCTATAGAGGTAATTTAACTTGAAATAATGAGGGACCATCAGAAAACAAAAATAGATAACTGTTCTAGTCATCAGCCCCTTTTAAAAGTCCAACAAAGTTCATAATCTAAAGCATTCAATTCACCAATAATCAGAACTTCTACTACTTCTTATGGCTTTTTTTGTTTTGTAATTTAAAAACCAGCGCAATATTTGATAAGCAATTTGGCTAAGCACTTTGAGCAAGCTAAGCAACTGAACTGCAAAAGATGTCTTCAAACTATATAGGACTTGATATTCAGGGTGATTTAAGAAAGCTGAAGAAGCTCCAAGTCACTTCAATCACTCTGAGTCACATAATCAAATGATATTCAATGGCTTAAATCAGACAGTGCTGCTCAATATTATCTCTGATCGCCCATGTCAAAAGTGAGCAGGTCAAGGTCAGTACAGAGATGGAGAGTGTGGCGCAGTGGTTAACGCTACAGCCTCACCACCTTGAGACGCTGCTCCTTGTGACTCTGGGTAAGTCACTTAATCCCCCAATTGCCCCAGGTATATTAGATAGATTGTGAGCCCACCAGGACAGACAGGGAAAAATGCTTGAGTACCTGAATAAATGCATGTAAACCGTTCTGAGCTCCCATGGGAGAATGGTATAGAAAATTAAATAAATAAAGGTGAGCCAGTCAATATTGTGTATTTGGATTTTCAAAGGCATAGCAAAGTACTTCATGAAAAACTTCTGAGGAAATTAGAAAGCCATGGGATAAGAGGCAATATCCTATTATGGATTAAGAACTGGTTGATAGAAAACAGAAAGTAGGCTTAAATGGTCAATATTCTCAATGGAGAAGGGCAAATAGTGAAGTTCCTCCGGAGTATGTGCTTAGGTCAATGTTTCTTTTAACATATTTATCAATGATCTAGAGATAAGAATAAATAATGAGATATTTAAACTGATGCCACAAAGTTGTTCAAAGTTGTTAAGTCAAAAGAGGATTGTGAAAAATTGCAAGAGGACCTTGTGAGACTTGGAGTCAAAATGGCAGATGACGTTTAATGTGAGCAAGTGCAAAGTGATACATGTGGGAAACAGGAACCCAAATTATAGCTATGTGGTGCAGGTTACACATTAGGAGTCACTGCCCAGGAAAAGGATCCTAGGTGTCATCGTTGAAAATACATTGAAACCCTCAGTTCAGTGTGCGGCGGCAACTAAGAAAGCAAATAGAATATTAGGAATTATCAGGAAAGGAATGGAAAATAAAGATGAAAGTGTTTCAATGACTTTGTATCTCTCTATTGTATGGCCGCACCTTGAATGTTGTGTGCAGTTCTGGTTGATGGACCTTCAGTCTGTCCCAGTATGTCAACTCTTATGATACTGAGGAGGAACTGGTGGTTAAGCATGTGTCAGTAATATTCAGTGCCAGGACCTGCATAGCTAGGCTGGTCAAGGACAGTTCAAAATTTGTCCTGACTTTGGACAACTTGGCTATGCAGGTCTTGGCACTGAATATCATCTGTGGGTTGCATAAATTATTTTAGTTAGTTCCCCAATCCTCTAAAAAAGTATTCCCTCCTTTCTACCTCTTCCTCCCATGTCTGTAGGCTCCCTGGGCCTACCTGATAACCCTGGTAGTTCAGTGGGATTAATGAGGGAAGGAACAAATGCCATTTTCTCTTGCCACTTGTAGTCACAAAGAAAATTCATAGTACTAGCCCCAGATAATGTGTTCATGCCCACTCTCTACCCATACCTCTGGTTCATTTATTTTTAAATTGTGTTTTTTGGTCACTGGGTGCTATGGAACTGGAGATTATGGGGTCCTTTTATCAAGCCACGTTAGCGGGGTTAGTGCGTCGGATATTTCATCATACGCTAACCCCTGTGGCCAGCTAAAAAATTAACGCCTGCTCAATGCAGGCGTTAGTAGCTAGTGCGGCAGGCGGTTTAATGCACAGTATTACGCACGTTAAACCCCTACTGCAGTTTGATAAAAGGACCCCTATGTTTTATATTTAAATCATTTTTATTAAAAGAAGTTCAACAACACAATTTCTTGTGCATCACACATCATCAACCAAACCATGGATAATGAAATGGACAGAAACATTTCTATTATAATTTTAATTTTTCTCTCCCCTTCTCCCCCATCTCACCCCTAGGGCTGCTGTATAAGACATAAAAGAAGACATGGTGAGCATGAATTTAATTCATCAATCTGCTATGGGCCAATGGTATAAAAGGAGCCCCAAATCTCTCCCAAGTCTTTTCAAAAGCATCCCCTTGGAGGAAGCCATGTCCTTAGCATCTAGTTGCTCCAAAGAAAGTAAAGTTATCATTTGTATCCTCAAGGTCACCAGTGGTGGAGCTGCAACCTCCAAACATTATAACATTATAACATGTTTGCTCTCTGTAAAAGAACATTAGAACACAACGTATAGGAGATAACAGTGGCAAGATATCAAACAAAAGCATGGGGGTCAGTCTAAAATGCCGGGACCATTGAGCTCAATATTTTGAAAGAGAGGTGGATATGAGGCTTCCGGCATTTTCAAAATTCCATTCAATTATCTTTTAAACATAACTATTGCTGTTATTGAAATTTGTTTAGCAAAGTTAATAATTCACAAATTTGATCTCCTAGTAAAATTTTCCAGTGTTTCTTGATTAAAGTGCAAACTTGCACTATCTTTAACCCAAGCCAAGGCTTGGATCTCCAAAGTTTTAACTCTAACTTCTACTCCATCTAATTTATTTTCCAAAGTCAATGTCCTTGTTTTTAATTCACAGCGTTCTGAAAGTACCGTTGTGCACTTTGTAGAAAGTTGCTCCATTTGATTACCCAGAGAGATTTGTAAGTTAGATATTGCTTCCCAAATTGTTTCCATTTTGAAGACCTTCGGCCTCTGTAAGGGAGCAACCTCAGTTCTAAGACCCATAGTAGAAATCACAGTATCTGCTGATCCAGCTTCAATTGTTGAAATAACCTGGGTTTGTTGAAATTCCCCTGCCAACTGCATCGTTGACTCACAGCGTTCCTCCTGCTTCGATCCAGGGCCAGCACTCACTCCCTGCTGGGTCAGCAAGGGGATGTCCTGTGTCGGGTTAGCCTCTAGCCACTCCTCCGATGTTCCAGGGCACGCTAGCAGGCTCCGCTCATCCAGGGACAGTATGGCTGCCTTGAAAGAGAGTTTGCGTGCCTCAACCTGCATGCTCTCCCCAGCCGAGAAATTCTCTGGCAATTGTGCTCGGGAGCTGTGCTCCACAAAAGCATCCATCAGGCCAGTCTGAACTGCAACAGGCTCTTCTGGGAAAACCGGGTCTTTGACTTTCTCTTCACCATAGAAAGGTAGGAAAAGGAATCCAAACTGACCAAGGCAGCATCTCTGTGGAGTCTCATACCACCTTCTTGGTTGAACTCTGCCCCCCAGCCATCTCCTGAGTATTAAATTTTATGCAGATCTGGATACTACACATCATAAGAACAGAGAGTGATTGATCAACTCATTAGTATCCTCTTGCTCTGTTGTGGTGGGGAGAAATAGGCACTACTAAAATAATGATAGTTCCATACATCAACTATATTCTAATGATTATTCCTTGTGTTGAAACTCTGGACTTTCACTTACAACTTGAACATATCTTAGGTCAACTTTTATGGCATCACACTTCTCCCAGGATTTCCATTAAGAAATTTAACTCATTATGAATAAAAAGGGACCTTAATTTCCATGATTTATATATATATATATTTATATATATATATGCTTTTAAATTAATATGCCAACAAGGGCTATGGTGGTTCATGGAAAGCAAAATTAAATCCCCCCCTCTCCCCATTGAGTTCTAATTGAAGAAAAAGTATTTTTTGTTTCTCTGATGCACCCTCCATACCAGACATACATAGATCTTATTTGATTCTGATGTTACTTTCTTCAAGATCAGGGGCATTATCTAAATATCACTCTGTATGGTTTAATCCTGTGATTCTTGTCAGCAAAACTCCTATATACAATATTGGCCCTAAAGGTTATCTTTAGAAATATTGAACGTGGAACATGTTATTTCTTATAATGGGTTTAGATGTTTTACAGGAGATGCACAAAAATGCACTAGCAAATGTTCCCATTTTCAAAACTGCAAAATATCTACTCGTATCTTGGATGTGTTTGTGCTCAGTGGCCCTTATTCTTTATAGGATGCCCAGGAGGGGTGTCCTATACAGAATTGGGCCTACACTAACCGCGGCCGCTACACTTATTGTGGCAAGGGATCTCCCTGCTGCAATAAGTATAGTGGCCGCGGCCGCCTGTCCCCCTCCCCACAGATGATCACCAGCAGGAGGGTGCCCAACCCCTCCTGCCTAAGGATGCCCCCCGATGCCTCCCGATTGTCGGCAGGAGAGTGCCCAACCCCCTTTCTGCCAGAGGATGCCCCTGGATACCCCCTGATTGCCGGCAGGAGTGTGCCCAAACCCTCTTGCCGGAGGATGTCCTCTGACACCCCTGATTGCCGGCAGAAGGGTGCCCCCGAAGCTTCCCATTCGCTGGCAGGAGGGTACCCAACCTCTCCTGCTGGAAGATGCCCCTCAACGCCCCAATTGCTTGCTGGAAGGTCCCCAACCCCTCCTGCCAGAGGATGCCCCCTGACGCCACCGATCACTGGCAGGAGGGTGCCCAACCTCTCCTACCGGATATCACCCCCCTCCAGACCCCCCCCTGCGCTAGCACCCCCTGCCTTTTAATGTCTTCAAGCACAATATCTATTGCCTGATTTGATTTATTTCCAATGGATACAACTTAAAAGTTCTATAAGGACACTTACAATCTCTCAAGACAGATTTGATAACACACCCTCTCTTCTTGAACTAGTAGCCCATCCTATTTTTCTGCCTATGGCTCCTGCCCCATTGATCTTCTGATGGACCAGCATGGATTAAACTAGGCCTAGCAGGCCAGAATAGGGAATAACCACCTCAAAAAATGAAAATTCACCCTAAAACATGGGAATGACATAATGAAAAGTATTCTGGCTGCTCATCTTTAATAGTTATGCTGTGAGGGGCAAATTCTATAAAAAAAAAACGCCTATAACTTAGGCATCTAATCTAATCTAATCTAAATCTTGGGTTTATATACCGCATCATCTCCAACAGGTGGAGCTCGACACGGTTTACATGGTTAGGAAGCAACGGAACTCCAGTGGGTTTATAAAAGTAAGTAAGAGAGAGGTTAGGTGTGATAATAATAGGGAGGGGACGGGTTACGTTTTGGAGAAGAGCCAAGTCTTCAGAAGCTTACGGAATGGTAGAAGGGGGCTCAAGTTGCGGAGAGGGGAAGGGAGACTATTCCAGAGCTGAGCGATTCTGAAGTGGAGGGAGGACCCGAGTTTACCGACGAGGGAGATACCCTTTGAGGAGGGGAAGGATAGTTTTAATTTTTGCAGTGGATCTGGTGGAGAGTGGGTTTGAGGAATTCCAGGATAGAGGAATAAGAGGTGGAAGGATGCCGTGGAGCATCTTGAAGGTTAAGCAGGCACATTTAAAATGGACCCTGGAGATGACAGGAAGCCAGTGCAGCTTGGACAGGAGTGGAGAGGCATGGTCAAATTTGTTTTTTGAGAAGATAAGTTTGGCCGCGGTGTTCTGGATTAGTTGGAGTCTGTGGAGGCTTTTCTTTGTTAAGCTAAGGTAGATGGAATTGCAATAGTCCAATCTGGAGAGGATGATGGACTGTACGAGCACGGCAAAGTGTTTTTGGTGGAAGCAGGACCTCACTTTCCTCAGCATGTGAAGGCTGTGAAAGCATGTTTTTATCAGGGAGTTGAGGTGGTCGTTGAAGGATAGCGAGGAATCTATGGTGATGCCCAGAACTTTGCTAGAGAACTCTAGTTGTAGAGAGGTGCCTGTGGGCAGTGGGATGGAGGTGTCCAGCAGACCAACACTCAGCGTGATTCTATCATGCATAGATGTACAATAGAGAATCACACTCAGTGATTCCTAGTGAATTTAAACATGTCTACTTTAGTTAGGCGTCCTTTATAGAATCAACGGCCTCTTTTACAAAGCCACGCTAGCGGTTTTGCTGCGCTAATGGCCCCGAAGCCCATAGAGATTTAAAGGGCTTTGGGGCCATTGCTGCACGGCTTTGTAAAAGAGGCCGCAAGTGTTCTTATGTGCATGCTTTGTAGAATCGCCTTTTAGGCATCTCATAGACATCCAAACGACATCTAGAACGTTATCATATTTTAGCATTATGATGCCATTAGAATGGCAATTTTATCCTGGTTTTTTTACATTAAAATTGATTGATTGAAGAAGTTTTAGATAAGTTTGTATACTTATTTGTACGTTAGTTATATGATGATTATCCCCCCCCCCCCCTTTTACAAAACTGTGAAAGTAGTTTTTAGCATAGGCCAGCACGCTGAATGTTCTGCGCTGCTCCCAATACTCATAGATGAGTGTCAGGAGCAGCGCAGAGCATTCAGCGTTCCGGCCTGTACTAAAAAGCGCTTTCGCAGTTTTGCAAAAGGAGGGTTATGTTTATAGTTTTGTAAACCGCTTAGGTTTAGGTAGGTTAGAAATTTTTTTAAATAAATACATAAACTAATCCAAAATAGCATAAAACAAAAAAAGTCTTTAATTTTTTAAAAGGTTTTGATAGGTAATGCATGACCGCAGACTGATGGGTAATTTATTCCATAAAGTGGTAGATAGAAAAGAGCAAGAACAGAAAACCTGACTCCTTGACAGAACATCTTTAAACAATGGAAAAGAGAACTTATAAGTATTAGAAGATCTATGGCCACTTTATTCAATATTTAAACCCCCATGGCCACTGTTTATTTTATTTTTTCAGGGAACTAACCACTGTCAAATATATAAATAGTGGCTATCCATACAGCTAAGGGTTCCTTTTACAAAGCTGCGCTAGGGCCTTAATGCACGGAATAGCGCGCGATAAATTGCTAGTGCTAAATTGCCGCTAGCCGCTACCTCCTCCTTTAGAGCAGGCGGTAGATTTTTGGCTAACGTGCGCTAATCTGGTGTGTGTGCTAAAACGCTTAGCACACCTTTGTAAAAGTAGCCCTAAGTGTTTTAAATTAGGACTACTTTTTTTGCTGTCCTAAACGTGGAGAACTATTTTACACAAAATCTAGAAATTAAAATTGAGATGTTGAGGTTGGAATATGTTTAGTTCTGATGGCATTTTATTAAAGGCTCTACTGAACTTTTTCTAAAATACCTGCAGTAATGCACATGCACCTTTGCTTCTGTTTGTTCTTATTTTGCAAGCAGAGATTTTTTTTTTTTCTTGTTTGACCTGTCCATTTGAACAATAAAATGTTGGAGCTATGTTAAAGACTCAAGTGTGCCAAGCTGATGGAGTTAAGAATAAATCTAATAAACTTATTTCATTCTGAATTATCATCAAGGGAACTGGAAGAAGTGCATGTCAGCACATTCAGTGACACAGCCTAGGGGACACAACACTTTCTCAATGTGGAAAAGAACAGTAGGATTTTTCACTACAAATAAAACAGGAGAAACCCGTGATCACAAAAAAAGAAAGAAAACCACATTGCTCAGATGATACGAAAGTGCTGGTCGTCCTGAACTTCCAGCTGTGACTTCCTCAATAGAATCCTCATATCAATTTACACAAGTTGTTCTTTAAACTTTACACAGCTAGTCAGAGCTGTGAAAAAGTAAATTAGATGCACATTTCTACTGGCTGCATACTGAAATTAATAACACATTTTTCTCCAAGTGAGATTATTTATCTTTATAATGATTACATGTTAAACGGGAAAGTACTAAAAGTTTGTAAAGTCAATTTAATATGTAAAGATAAAGTTGTATATTTTTAAAGCAAATTCAGAAGGGAGAGCCAACAAAGATTAAATAAGCCTTTAGTGCTGTATTTAGTTTTTGAAATAAGATATTAAAAAATATTTTCTGTTAGCTTTTATAATAGAAATAGGGATAGTCATAGGGCAAACAAAGGACTAGTGCAAGGAAACTGGGTTCCCTAGGTGAACCTTAACCCTATGAAGTGGATAGTAACCTAGCGGTTAGGGCTTCAGTCTCAGCACCCTAAAGTGCCCTTGACGCAACTCTCCTGCCCTCGACGCAACCCCCCTCCCCCAACGACCGCCCCCCCAGAACCCCCGATCACCCCCCCCAGCTGATCCACGACCGGCCATGTGCCTAAGGCCCCGCCCACAGGAGGAGCCTAAGGCTCCCGAGCCTATTCTGATTGGCCCAGGTGCCTTAGGCCCCACCTGTGGGCGAGGCTTTGGGACGGCTGGGCCAATCTGGCCCCATTCTGGCGTCGGTTGCCTACTGGACGGACGGGTTTGGCACCCGTCTGTCTGGCCAACTTTAAAAAAGGTATGGGGAAGGGGGGTGGGGGGGTTGTGGGGTCAGCCGGGGGGGGGTCGCAGGTCAGCTGGGGGGGGCGATCAAGGGTTCTGGGGGGGGCGGTCATTGGGGGGAGGGGGGTTGCATCGAGGGCAGGAGGACCTGGGATCCCTCCTGCCCGTATTGTAGTGGGGGGTAGGGGGTTGCCAGGGCCAGGGGGTCTTGGGCTCCCTCCTGGCCCAATCCAGTCGGGGGGGTCGCTGGGGCCAGGAGAGCTTGGGCTCTCTCCTGACCAACTCAAGTAGGGGGTCGCCGGAGCCAGGAGAGTCTGGGCTCTCTCCTGGCCCACTCGAGTCGTGGGTCGCCGGGGCCAGGAGAGCCTGGGCTCTCTCCTGGCCTGTTGTATTGGAGGGGGGTCGCCGGGGACAGGAGAGCTTGGGCTCTCTCCTGGCCCGATGTTAATTGCGAGGGGGGGTGATGGATCGCTGCAGGAGAGATGTCTCATCTCCCCTACCGTGATGCCATCACTCCTCTACCGGAACTGCCGCGACTCGCGGCAGGAGAGATAGGGAATCTCTCCTGCCGTGGGTCACGACAGTTCGGATAGAGGAGTGATGGCATCACGGTAGGGGAGATGAGGCATCTCTCCTGCCACGATGGTTGCGGTGGGTAGGTTGCTGGCCCGCTGAACTGATGGCGCCAGTGGCCATCAGCTCAGCAGCCCCTTTTCGGCACTTAGACCTGGTTTGACTATATCTAAGTCAAAAAGGTCTAAGTGCCGACTAGGCAACCTGTAAATGTTTTGGTTATACCTGTTGTACGCCTAGGTGTAGGTCGGCCCACCTCCCGCTCACTGCCCGCCCTTTCCCCTCCTCTAAACACACCTCTTTTCTCTCTGTGCATCTAGAGGTAGGGGAAAGGCCTAAGCTGTTTTTAGATACGTCTAAAAACCAGCTTTGGTTATGGGTATTTGGACTATCAGGCTTTTTGATCGTCCAAGTAGCCATTTAGGACACTTTTTAGACGTTTTATTTTTTTTGATTATTAACCCCATAATATATTGCTTACTAAATCTCATTTCCAAAAGGTTAAGAAAAGAAAAGGAGATACACTACTTACAATGGCTGTAGTGCAGAGCTAGTAGACGTGCCTGGTGCACAATCTTGACATCATTGTGACATCATCAAGATGCACCTAGATGGCAGAATGCCACTAAAAAAATATATATGTGCTGGGATATCTGACCATCCTTGGGATTTTAACTTATGACCTTTGGAAGATGGAAATAATGTCTTTAACCACAGAGCCACAGGCACTTTTTTGAAGTAGGGGTTCCAGCCATGTGAAATGATGTGAGATCATAGGCATCTTAGGGTAAAAATAAGTTGCTTTCTGGACCTTGAAAGGGCAGAGTACTAATACAAATGGCAAAGTCCACAATCCATACTCTCTTATTAGACCAAAAAGAAGCTGTGAAGGTATTAGGGGAGTTGTGTGGATTTGAACCCACAGTCTTTGGAAGATGCTTTTAATCACTGAGTTATAGGATCTTTTGTTAAGGCAGAGATTCCTATTATTTTGTAGTGACATTCTGCCATCTAGGTGAATCTTGATAATATCACAAAGATGTCAAGATTCTGAATCAGACACAGCCACTTGTTTTGAACTACCGTATTTTCACATAGATAACGCGCACACGGGTATAGCGCACAAAAAACACATATTTATGTACATAAATTTTTATATACCGCGCACACCCGTATACCATGCATGCTGCCCGACTCTCCTTTCGCCCGCCCCGACTCTCCTCTGGAGACCCTGACTCTGTTTTCGCCCGCCCCGACTCTCCTTTCCTCCTTGAAGTCCTGTCCCTACCCTGAAAGCCTGATGCCCCCCCCGACGTCCGATTCACCCCCCCGCAGGACCGCTCGCACCCCCACCCCGAAGGACCGCTCGCACGCACCCCCACCCTGAAGGACCGCTCGCACCCCCACCCCGAAGGAGCGCTCGCACTCCCACCCCGAAGGAGCGCTCGCACCCCCACCCGAAGAACCGCTCGCACCCCCACAGCCTCCCCCCCCTCCCCCATGGAGAAGCTGTCTACCTTGTTTCCGGATGCCAGCGAGCCCAGCTGTTTCCTCTGCCGGTGGTCCTGCCCCTTCTCTGAGCCCTGCTGTGCTGCTTTTTTTTTCCGGCGGTCCCGCCCTTTCTCTGACATCAGAGAAAGGGCGGGACCGCCTGAAGAGGAAGCAGAGCAGCACAGGGCTCTGTCCCTGCTATTAGGACATCCAAGTGCCTACTTAGGCTGGTTTTTGGACATTTTATCTGTTTTTATATAAATTTTTTATTTCAGCAAGATAATTTTTCAAGCAGAGCAGAAAAATGATACTCTAATCTGCTTTCTTTCCCTTTACTAGTCAGCTGATAATCACTCTTGGAATTTGGGAAGATGGGGATAGACTTGTTTGGAAGCTTGTCAAAAAATTTGAAAATGAATGTGGAAAGACTTTGTGTCCTTCTGCCATCTCCTTATCCCCAAATGTCTTCAGCCTCCCTGCCCTCCCCCCTCCATAGTCAAACTTTGGTATATACTGTACATGAATGGAACAAATAGTTTGTTAATGCGGCCCTTCCTCTATTTACATTCATCATTTACTACCATTCATCTGAAAAACAAGGGGCTCATAATAAAAAAAAAAACGTCCAAAAAGTAGCCTAAATTGGTACTTGGACGATCAAAAAGCCAGATCGTCCAAGAACCGAAAATCAAAGCTGGTTTAGATGTATCTAAAACCAGCTTAGGCCTTTCCCTGCCTCTAAATGCCTAGAGCGAAAAGAGGCATTTTTAGAGAAGGGGAAAGGGCAGGAGGTGGGCTGACCTAGACTTAGTCGTTCAGTAAATATAACCAAAAACTTGACCAGGTTGCTCAGTCAGAACTTGTACGTTTTGACTTAAACCAAGTCAAAACAGGTATAAGTTCCGAATAGGGGCCGCTGAGCTGATCACGGCTGCCACGATCAGCTCAGCAGCCCCAGCAACCTGCCCACCCACTACCGTAATGATCGCGGCAGGAGAGATGGTTCATCTCCCCTGCTGCGATCACGATCCCCACCTCCCAAACTACCGCGACCTGCAGCAGTTCGTGGGGTGGGGGGAACTTGATCATGGCAAGAGAGATGCCCAATCTCTCCTGCTGTGATTGCGATCCACCCCTAAACCCCAAAACAATACTGGCAAGAGGGAGCCTAATCCCTCCTGCCGAGATGCCCCGCGCCCCCCCTCCCTAAACAATACCGGTAGGAGGGAGTCCAACCCCTCCTGCCAAAAAACACCTGTGACCCCCCCTAAAATACGGGCAGTTGGGAGCCCAACCCCTCCTGCCCATGGCGTACCCCCCTGCGAATGCCCCCTCCCTAACTGCTGATTGGTGCCCCCAACCCCTAATCATCCCCCACACCCAACACCCCCCCCTTTACTTAAGATAAGCTGGCCGGAAGGACGGGTCCCAAGCCCGTCCACCCGGCAGACCTGCCATCCTCCGAATGGTAGACCTTAGGGCCTAATTGGTCCAGGCGCTTAAGGCCTTGCCTACAGGAGCGGCCTTCTGTGCCTGGGACAACCGGAATTGGCCCATTTGCCTTAGGCCCCTCCTTTTGGCAGGGCCTTAGGTACATGGGTTCAACCCAGCCCATGTACCTAATGCCCCACCCACAGGAGGGGCCTAAGGCAACTGGGTCAATTCCTGTGGGTGGGGCCTTAGGCACCTGGCCTAATCAGGTCCTAAGGCCCACCATTTGGAGGATGGAGGGCCTGCCGGTTGGACAGGCTTGGGACCTGTATGTCTAGCCAACTTACCTTAAGTCAAGGGGGGTGGTAGGGGGGTTGTGGGGTTAGGGGGGGCAATTGGGGTTTTGGGGGCTGATCAGGGGTTTGAGGGAGTGTTCGCATATTAGGGGGGTGGGGAGTTGCAGTGGGCAGGAGGGGTTGGGCTTCCTCCTGCCTGTATTTTAGGGAGAGGTGAGGAGTCGCCATGGGCAGGAGGGGTTGGGCTCCCTCCTGCCTGTATTTTAGGAGTGGATGGGGTGCCTCGGCAGGAGGGGTTGGGCTCCCTCCTGCCAGTATTGTGTCAGGTGGGGGGGTCGCGGGCGATAACCATCCCCCTTCCCCCAAACTGCCATGAACCGCAGCATGAAAGATTGCAGGGGTTGGGGTGGATTCTGTAACTGGTGTTGTTTTTGACAGATGCCGGTTACAGAATCCAGCTTTTAGGCAAAGTACTGGCCCCCTCCGTTGCCTAAAAGGTCTTGTTTTGGGCGTTTGAGACAGCCTATTTTTTGGTTGATAATGTGTTCTAAGGTTAGACGTAGTGGTGGTCTGGGTGTTTAAACTGCTGAACGTAGAGGTTGACCATTCTAAAACAAACCTCATATTGGACGTTTTTTTTTTTTGAGAATGGACATTTTCCCTGCTGCTGCTGCATTCAGTGTTTAGGGCCTTAGGCCAAAAGGGGACTTAGACGTTTTTTTTTTTTTTTTATTATGCCCTGCAACGTCTGCAACCTTAATATCTTGCATAGGAGCCAACTTTTCAAAATTATTGGGAGTGCTAAATGGAAATTACCTCTTCCTAGAGACAATCAAGGAGTTTGTTCAATATTGTGGCTCCTCAAGCACCCACAGAGATGGAGTCTTATGCTATCTTGGCTGATTTGCCATGAGATGATTCATAATCCTATATAATAAAACGCTAGCCGCGCATGCGCACTCAACTGCGTGCTTCTGTTTTCCCTGATCTGTGAGATGTAGGTCCGTGGCATTGCAGGAGTGCGCATGCGCGCCTAGGGTTCTTTTCAGTTTGTCTTCGTCGTCGTCTTCGCCCCTCCCCAAATCCCCGTTGAGCCTCCCACCTGATTTTCTCTTCTCGCGGTTTAGCCGGCTCCCTTAGTCCCTTGCCGCCGCCACCCCCTTCCCTTCCCTTCCCTTCCCGCGGTCGACAAACCTCTTGGCTCCAGCAGCGGCCGCAGCACTGTAAACATGCTGCTTCACGGCCTCTACTGCCTTGATTTGCTCTTCCGTGTCCCTGATGACATCATCAGAGACGCGGCAGAGCAAATCGGGGCAGTAGAGGCCGCGAAGCAGCGTGTTTACAGTGCTGCGGCCGCTGCTGGAGCCAAGAGGTTTGTCGACTGCGGGAAGGGAAGGGAAGGGGGTGGCGGCGGCGGCGGCGGTAAGGGACTAGGGGAGCTGGCAGACTGCGGGGATGGCGCGCATCTTCAAAAAAGTGTAGGCGGGAGGCGAGTGAAGGAGTTTCAGCTCAGAGAAACGGCTGGAGGGTGCTGCAGGTGGCCCAAGCAGGTAAACATTCTCACAGGAGGGGAAAGGGGGCTGCTTTGGGGGGAGGGGTGTGCTGGGAGGCAGATCGTTTTGCATAGGGGGAGACAGAAGGGGGGCCACAGAGAGACAGGGAGGAACTGGAGAGGGAAAGGGGCCTGCTTTGGGGAGGGGTGTGCTTGGAGGCAGACAGCTTTGCTTGGGGGGAAGACAGAAGGGGGGCCACGGAGAGACAGGGAGGAACTGGAGAGGGAAAGGGGCCTGCTTTGGGGGAGGGGTGTGCTTGGAGGCAGACAGCTTTGCTTGGGGGGGAAGACAGAAGGGGGGCCACGGAGAGACAGGGAGGAACTGGAGCGGGAGAGGGAAAGGGGCCTGCTTTGGGAGAGGGGTATGCTTGGAGACAGACAGCTTTGCTTGGGGGGGAGACAGAAGGGGGACCAAGGAGAGACAGTCAGGGAGGAACTGGAGGGGCAGAGGGAAAGGGGTCTACTTTGGGGGAGGGGTGTGCTGGGAGGTAGATAGCTTTGCTTGGGGGGGAGACAAAATGGGGGGCCACGGAGAGACAGTCAGGGAGGAATTGGAGGGGTAGAGGAAAAGGGGTCTGCTTTGGGGGAGGGGTGTGCTGGTAGGCAGACAGCTTTGCTTGGGAGGGGAGACAGAAGGGGGGCCACGGAGACACTGTCAGGGAGGAATTGGAGGGGTAGAGGAAAAGGGGGCTGCTTCAGGGGAAGGGGCGTGCTGGGAGGCAGATTGTTTTGCTTAGGGGGGAAGACAGAAGGGGGGCCACGGAGAGACAGAGAGGAACTGGAGGGGAGAGGGAAAGGGGGCTGCTTTCTAGCACCCGTTAATGTAACGGGCTTAAACATTAGTTTGAATTATATATTTTCCCTGTTATATAATTCTTTGACCCAGAAATAAACATGACTTTTAGGAAACTCAAATCCTTTACGTGGTTCACGTCTGAACTGAGAAAGGTAAAATGCTTCTGACCTTTGGAAAGGTTTTGATTACAAAAATGAAAAAAAAAAAGGCAGACTCTTAAATTTAAGTATATTTTCAGTCTTCTATTAGTATAATATGAATATGTTGCTGTTGAGACAGATTTGGTTTCTTCCTCCTCTTTCCTGTTAGCTTCCTAATAATTGGAGCTCCAAAGCTGTGCTTTTGTTAAATATACAGTATATTGTAATTCAGAGGGTTTTTTTGTGTTCTGAGTTAGAGGCTGAGGTTGAAACCAAGACTTGTGCTGCTATTAGATATCTGATCTCTGCTATAGTTTCAGGTCTTTCTTCTAACTGATTAGAAATTCAATCTGTTTCTGTGGATAAGGCAATTAGCCTTTGGGCCAAGGTTCAACTTGTGTATCTGATCCTTGCCCTTCAATTTTGATCATGGCTTCAGATGCTGTGCTAGGAGCTCCATTAGTTACCATCATTAACACTTCTTTGGAGGAAGCTGTTTTCTCAGTGGTATTCAAATGTGTCATGATCTCTTTCTGAATGCTAACTTGAAAAAAATTATGGACTTTACTTGAACCTTCCCTTTCTCTCTAAATTAATCAGTGTGGTTGCCATGTTAGCTCACTTTAAAGAAAACAAAAAGAAAGGAAAGGGAAACTTTTTTTTTTCTTGAACTCAAAGGCACAGCCTTCTTTTTCAGGTTCGTTTAGAGATCAAGAAAAAAAAAAAACCTATGGCCCTCTTTTACTAAGGTGTGCTAATCGATTTAGCGCACGCTAAACACTAACGCGTGCATGTTAGTCTATGGACGCGTTAGCGTTTAGCATGCGCTAAATTGATTAGCACACCTTAGTAAAAGAGGGGGTATGACTTTAAAAACTTTTCAAAAAATATATTCATAGTTGGCTTTTACAAAGCCACAGTGGATTTTACCAGGGGCCTGCGAGGTAATTGCTCTGATGCTCATAGAATTCCTATGAGCGTCAGAGCATTTTACCTCACCATTCTGCAGTAGAAACCTCTACTGTGGCTTTGTTAAAGAAGTCCTCAGTCCAATTATATATATATATATATATATGTTTTCAATATGGGATGCAAAATGGAATCCACTTTGTTGTCTCTGCTGGACAACCAAGATTAAATATTGCTGAGGAAAAGTCTTCAGTTTTATTGAATTTGCCTTCAATACCATTGATTAAGGGATTTTATTATTCAGACATGAGTACTGGTATTGGAGGCACTATTGCCCAGTGATTTCAAACCTTTCTTGAAAACAGTTCTTTATCTGTGATGAAAAAATGAATAATATTTGTTCCAGATGGCCTGAAGTGGGCAGTTCCTCAGTGCTATTTCCAATGTTATACTGTATGATCAACTGACCTTTGGGTTCAATCTTTAGTGTTATGCCTGTTGGGAAAATCACAAATGTGAAAAACAAAAAGAAGGTAGTTTAACTGAGTCCTTTATATGAATGCTTTATGATTTTATTTATTTATTTGTTAGGACTTGCTGTACAGCTTTTATTAGCAAGCAAAGTACAGACTAAAAATAAAACAGTATCTTTGAATAAAAGGTACTACCTTATACTAAATAATGAATGTGATGGTGGATTTTGTGATGTATAAATAGCATAGAATGTTTCACTTGTTTAGAGACGCATGTGCTTGAACTGAGAATGCATGGACGGAGCTGAAAGTGCACCACTGACTGCCCTGGATTTTAGACTGTTTCGGGGGGGGGCGGGCGCCAGAGAGGACTTCATATAGCAGGGCTTCAGGATCCCAACAACCAAGGTATTTTTGATACCACTTTTGGGGTATGTAGTAGGCAAAGAGGAAATGCAAGAGCTGTCCACCTCAGGGCCACCCAGAAATTGAGTTCTGGCTGTAATTGGGTTCACCTTAACCACTTATGGGTTCCTCCCCACAGTCCAGAAGCACAGCTTCCTTAGCCCTCTGCCAACCAAGCCACTTTCTGCCCAAAATGAAAGTATAAGCATTTGGAGGCCATACCACTTATGGATTTGCTGGTTCTGCCACACAGAAACAGGAAGCTCATATCAGAATGGGGTTGGACCAGCAGAACTATCAGCATTGTAGCCTAGAGAGCAGATCCATACATCTATACCACTTTTTTTCTTCCTGCTGGAAGCAGTGGTGCTAGAGATAAGGAAGCTGATGGACCAGGGGAGGGGAAGGAAGGATGATGCTGGAATGCAAAGATGCCATGGGTTGCCAATCCCAGTGTGAATGAAAGCCAATGAGTGAGGTTTTTCTTGTGGTGTATTTGGAATATAAATTTGGCATGGCATTAAAGGGACTGAGGCCAATCTATTGACCAGTAATGGCTTCATTTGAAACTAAAAATGGATTTCGGTATCACGGGTGACATCCAAGTACCAATTTCCAAAGCTGTTTTTCAGGACATCTAGTGAGGTGTTTTGCTCACTGTGTATCCAGAGTTAGAGGGCATGTTGGGAGGCATATTAAGGGGGGGGGGCAGGCTTAACTTATATGTCTTGCAACAATAATCAAACCTTTTCTAAGACATTCTGAACAGAATTTAGACACTCTAAGCGAGATCTGTTTTAGAAGTGTCTAAGTGCCACAAAAGGACCAAAAATTACCAAATGACCACTGTTTTAAAAAAGATTTTATCCCCTCCACACTCCCCCACTGGTTACTGACTACCTTCCACCCCCTAAAAAAAAAATCTGAATGAAAAGAGTACATACCTGTCTCTAGAAGAGCAGCACTTGGTGGATGGGCTAGTGAACCATAGCGAGGGGGACCCAGGCCATGAGTCACTCTAACCACTACATTGATGATGGAAAATGTGAGACCACCAAAACCATACTCTGCTGCCTTATAGGAGCAACCTGCAGCCATAAGAGCTATTGGGGTGGTAGACAGGTAGGTATAGTAGGTTTGGGGGGAGTTTTGGAGGGCTCACCATTAATTATAAGGGGATTATGGTGAGATGTACATCTGGCACACTATGTAAAGTTCACAGTCGTGCCCTGTAAGGTGTCCCATTGTTCTGTTGGCATATCTTGTGTGACAAGTCCATTGCAACAATGGCCACTTCCACATCCAAATGGTCTGGATTAGGATGTTTTCAACTTGGATTTTCCGTGGTTGAAAATGGGGCATAAAGTTAAGCATCCTAAGGGTTGGATATTCTGTTGGCCAATACATCCAAGTAGGTGACTTTTTGAAAACCAAATATCTTGCGGTTCGGCTTTTGAGAATGGACATTTCTGTGTTTCTGACTTTGGATGTCTTACGTGAAAAGTCCAAGTCAGACTTAGATGTCCTTTTTAAAAATGGACCTCCATGCATAAACTTGGACAAAAATATATTCAGAACCTTAGCACTAATTCCCAGGTCTCAAAAATCAACAGTTTTATCCATGAAAGGGCAGCATTGTAAATATTAACCAGGGTTTTATTGTCAGTGGAACTGCTGAAGGATACAATGGGACAAGACTTGTTTGATAGTGTTAACAATTGTTTGGAGAGACACAAATATAAGGTAACCAACCATTCTTTGTAACAATTTAGTGACATTTTGGCAGGGAGTGTGGCCTAGTGGTTAGAGCCACTGTCTTAACACCCCGAGGTGGCGAGTTCAATCCCAGCCTATTCCTTGTGACTCTGAGCAAGTCATTTCACTCAGCATTGCCTCAGGTACCACGGATTGTGAGCCTGCCAGGACAGATTGGGAAAATTCTAAAAGTACCTGATTATTATTTAATGGTGTTATAAACCATTTTGGATAAATTTATTCATGAAAAGGCAGTTAATAAATCCCCATAAAGAACAAAATATTATTGATAGTGAATTATATGGTGAATTTGTTAATTTTCTGTTTGCAGCTTACTAGGGATAGTACTGCCATTCATGCAGCTCTTTATTTGCAAAAATTGTCTACCCATGTCTAGCAGAATACTGCACCTTGGTAGCACACACAAAACACAGATAATATGAGACAAGGACCACAGATCAATAATAGATAGTTTAAGAGAAGATTCTATCTGGTGTCCCATTGATGCAGGTGTGCCTCACGGTTCTGCCTTATCTGCTGTATTGTTCAACATTTATTTGCAGCCTCTTTGTAAAATTATTTCTCAGTGAGGCATTACTTGCCATCTTTACACAGATGACACACCAAAAAGCAGTAGAAGTCAATGGATCTGAGATGAATACTGGGTCTTAGTTTGGACCACTACAGCTCCGTCCTTATCAGTAGGTTTAATAATTAAGTTTGAGTCAGTTTGCAGAGTCTGATGCTGGGCATGGGTCATGTTGAAATACTTGCAGTGTCCACGGGTGGTCCCCAGTTGGTCAATGTCTCTCAATACCAGGTCCTGAAAGGCCCTGATGTTAGGGTTTATCGGGCAAGGGGGCACCCAGTGGGATTTTGCATGAAATAACGATACATCATTGTGAACAGTTTCAAGTTTCAGCCATGGTAGAAAAAAATAATTTGATTTGAAGGCTTCTGGTAAACCGAGCCATGTCTCTGTGTATGGTAAAGCGATCCAGAAGTGTAGTAGGGACAAAGGAAAAGCCTTTATTAAGGACTTGGACTTGGGTAGGAGTCAACATGGTCTCTGAAATGTCAATTACTGCTGATTCATTTGTGTTTGAAACCGAGTGTAAGGTTGATTGTATCCTTGAGCCTGGTTGCGATCTGACTGACTCAAACTTAATTATTAAACCTGTTGACAAGGGCGGAGCCGTAGTGGTCCAAACTAAGGCCCAGTATTCAGCTCAGATCCAGTCTCACATCTCCAATACTGCATGGTACACTAAACTTGACTCTGACCCCTCTCCTGATTTACAATCCACCATTATGAATGTTATTCAAGCCGCTCTTACAGATAATGTGGTTACTAAATTTCTTACTCAAGTGCCCAGCCATACTCCAACTTTTTACACTGTTCCCAAAATACATAAGACACTTGAAAAATCCACCGGGGAGATTGACTGTATCCCTTAAGGGCACGATATTGGAACCTCTATCAAAGATGGTGGATTATTTCTTCAAGCCAGAAGTAGCTAAGGCTAAATCTTTTGTTTTGGATACTACTCATTTTTTGAATTGTATCAAACTGGATGTTGTACAGCAATTTGATCTGTTGATCACCCTTGATTTGGAAGCTTTGTATAGTATCATCCCTCAACAGGAAGCGCTTAGGATTGTGGCCTGTACTTTATCTTCTTTGCTCAACGATACTCATATATCCAAATCCTTTCTTATGACCTTATCTTCCTTTGTGTTGCAAAATATTTCTTTGAAGTTCAAGGTGATTTCTATCTGCAAACCCATGGAGTTGCCAAGGGCACTGCTATGGCACCCAGCATTGCGAACCTCTATGTTACAGCTTTTGAGGAAAAGCATTTGTATTCATCTTCCTGGGCTGCATCCATTACCTTATGGCTGCGGTACATCAACAATGTTTTTTTGATTTGGTCTGATTCTGCTGGGAACTTTCAGGAATTTTTAATATGGCTCAATTCCATAAACTCTCATTCGAAATTCTCTGCGGTTGTTAACAATCATACTGTCACTTACCTTCACACGGTGGTTACTAAGACAGCTTATAAGTTAACCACCACTGTCTTTAGGAAACCTACTGACCGCAACACTTATCTTCACTACTCCAGTTGTCATCCCACCAGATTAAAACAATCCTTGCCAGTTAGTCAATTTCTCAGGGTCCGACGCGTATGCTCTACCACCGCCAAATTCAAAATCCAGGCGAAATAGATATATCAACGCTTCAGAACCAGAGGGTACCCGGAATGGGCTATTAAACATGCTTACTGCAGAGCCCGTTATACCAACCCGGAGTTGCTACTCACCCCACAAAGCAATAATATTATTGACCGGCAAGTCTGTGTCATATCTTTTTATGATCAGATCATCAGGAAACATTGGCACATTTTGGACTCTTATTCCATCTTTAAGGACCCTCCTCATATTGCCTTTTCCCGCCCTAGGAATCTGGGTAATCTTCTTACCCAGATCTTTTCAAACACTGTTTTTACTCAGGGGAGACAAAGTGCATGGAACCCAAGCACAGTGCAGGGTAAAGCTTTGGATTCTTGCTCAGAAATAGCTAAGAAGAAAAAATTAAAAAATTTAAATTGAATCAGGTTGGGCAGACTGGATGGACCATTCGGGTCTTTATCTGCTGTCATCTACTATATTACTATGTTACTATGTATTGTAATATGTGCCACAACTCCCTTTCCATCTCTAGCTAGCATCATCCTCAAACCCATCGTGAATACAAATTAAGACATCAAACTACCTGCTTATCGCAGTGGGTGATTTATGTAATCTTATTCCCATGTCATTTGCTATACATAGGGTGTACCAGCAGAAAGATCAAGACAAGACTATCAGAATATAAAAGCAGACTTAACACTGCTACTTTATCTGCTCCCATGGTTCCTCATTGTCTGGAGAAGGGCCACAATTTTACGATCTTTCATGGTTCATCATGGAACATATACTGTGGGACTTTAAAGGAGACAAGGCTGCCCGCATTCAGTTAAGGGAACAATTCTGGATTTTTCAACTTAATACTGTTCAATCATATGGCCTCAATGAGAGCATTGAGTGGAACACGATCGTGTAACCTCTCTTCTGATTGGCCTAATCTCTTTTGGCCTTGGATGGCTGTTTTACTTTCTGACGTCAATCCCTTTTGGTTTTAAAGTGCATCTTGCACGCTGCTCTGTTAGCTCCTCCCTCCTCTCAGCTGGCTCGGGTTTTCAACTGTTCACCGAATGTGGCAACGTGTGTGATTCATCTCCTCCCTGATTGGCAACAGGTTCCTGATGAAGGGACTTTGAGTCTTTGAAACCAGGCTTGGTTGAACCTGGTTATAAGGTTGTGTAGGAATGATGCCCTCCTTTTTTGACTACAGACCAACGGACAAATCTTCAAGCTAAGTCTGAGTTTATTTTTTTTTTGAGGTTGGCTGGGGGGCTCTCAGAGTGGGACTTCCTGCTTTATTTATGCACTTGTGTGATTTATGAATTTTTTATATCACTGAGTATAAACACTATTAATTTGAGCACATATGAGGTGTCCGGTGATGGTGTATGGGCAGAGGTTGTTTAACCTGTGCCTTGTTGTGTAAAGCACTGTAGAATCTTCTCTCTTCGCTGACCTCTCACACTGAAGCCACCCCTTTCACATATTAAATTAATTCAATTTAATTTAATTAAATTATTCTGTCACTCATTTTTCTTTCATGTCTAAATTTGATCATATTAGACCTGTCCTTCAAGCTCTATATTGGCTGTCAATTATCTGTACAAATTGAATTTAAGAGTTTGGGTTTGATTTACAAAGTATTAAACAATAATGGTCCTATTGCCTTGACATCACTGTTTCAGAGATATCATACTTCACTATCATTACATTCTGATGACATGAATCTATTGGAAGTTAAATCATTTAAGTTTGTCAAATTTTTGACTCATTTCCAAACTATGCTTACTATTTAAGGTGTAACATTGTGGAATACACTGCCATTAAAAGTTAGATCTCTGCCTGAGCTTTTGCAATTTAGAAAATGTCTGAAAACAATTTTATGTGAGCGTTTTTATCTGTAGATTTTTTGTTAGAATGTTTTTTAGCTAACCTGTTTCTTTTTTATATGAAGTCTTGTGGTTGTGTGCTCTTTTTAATGTTTGCTTTATTGTACCCCGCACAGAACTGTTGTATGTACTGGGTTATACGAAAACAAACTATTGGGACATGCAAGCAGCCAGCATTCTTAGCAAACTGGCCATAGACAGCTGAACACAGCTAAGCAAAGCAGAGGGACAATAGAGCTGTGGTCTCAAACTCAAACCCTTTGCAGGGCCACATTTTGGATTTGTAGGTACTTGGAGGGCCTCAGAAAAAAAATAGTTAATGTCTTATTAAAGAAATGACAATTTTGCATGAGGTAAAACTCTTTATAGCTTATAAATCTTTCTTTTTGGCTAAGTCTTAATAATAATATTGTAATTTACAGCTAAAGACATGATCAAGAATCTGTTTTATTTTACTTTTGTGATTATGATAAACATGTTGAGGGCCTCAAAATAGTACCTGGCAGGCCTCATGTGGCCCCCAGACTGCGAGTTTTATACCACTGCTCTAGAGGGTACTGAAGTGAACATCACATTAAAAAGTCTCAGGTACACATCATTATAACTTGCTTATATTGTATGACGAGCCCTCCAAAATCTTACTGTACCCACCTGTCCTTATGCCTGCAGGTGTCATCTTTATGAAGCTATAGTAGGTTTTGGGAGGGTTTGGGAAAGCTCACCATACAATACAAGTAGGTTATAGTGACATGTCTACCTGGGACTTTTTATCTTCCATTCACTGCAGTACCCCTTAGAGTGCCCCTCTGCTCAGCCATCTGAAGCTGTAATACAGACTGGGATGCACTGTTTTTTTCCACATCTTTGGTTGGTGGGAGGGTACTGGTGACCACTGGAAGGGGTTATGCCTTAATCCCTCCTGTTGTCATCTGGTCAGTTTGGGAACCTTTTTGACCCTTATTCATTTTTAAAACAGGTCTAGTCCCAAACATCTAAATGGTGCCCTGGACATTTTGTTCAAAGTTTGATTATCCCTGCAGATCATCCAAAGCCTAAGGGTGCCCTAAGCCTGTCCAAACCATGACTCTAACATGCACCCTTAATATTTAGATGCACTGAAGACAAAAAAACCAGAAAGAAGTCTAGAAAGCCAGTTTAAAAAATGGCAACTTGGATGATTTGACTAGTAAGATATCCAAGTGCCAGTTTATGATGTCTTTTGGACAGCTATCTTTTTTTGAAAATGAGCCCTATATTGTACACTTATGCAAAGAAATGTGAGCTGTGCGCACAACGGTATTCTGTAACATATGCACACAGCTATCATAGCATGTAAATTCAAAGAGGCGTACATGGAGACAGAGATTGGGCAGGGTATGGGCATGTCTCCCTCTTAGGGGCACAACTTACAGAATACTGTAAGTTACGCATGTGCTATGTGCTGTTCTTAGACATGCCCATTTATGTCTGCCATAGACCTAGCATGAGTTGTCATGCCTGAACATACCCATGTTTCTGCCAGCTTAAACTAGTGTACAGATGCCGTTATAGAACATGGCTCCCAATGCTGCATCTGGCTGTCAGAACAATTCTATAAGTTGGCACCTCCATTTAAGTGCCCCATTCTTGTGTAGTGAAAACATGCTATAATACAGTAGCATCTTTCTTTTTTTACTTGTCTACTAGAGTGCTGAAATATGTGTGACTCTGGTTTTCTGTTTTTGGCTGATCATTTTGATTTCACTGCACAACAAAGTTTTTGCTTCCTGAACACTGCTGGGTGTTTCTTATAGAATTTTGGGTGCTGATCATGAATATTACATCAAAATTACCCATCACGTACCATTTCAGAGAAATCTTCAATTTTGTCGTGATTTTTTCTTATATTTGGATGCAAACAATTTTTTTCTCCCATAAGTGTCTTATCAACAACGGTTTGTGCCGCCTGGGTATGTCCATGCATAAAAATCTAGCCAGGTTGGAAGCTGTTTTATGGAAGATGACATCCTGGGCATGTCTGGGCAGGTCTGAACGAGCTTGCGCTGTCTCACCATGCTATAATGGTGGCTTCCATACACCGATCCTGCTCATTTGGTTAATATAGATAGTCCGTGTGTGTATATAGTATCAGTATAGTAAAGTATAGTAGTATAGTAGCTGTAGCAATATAACAGTAAGTAAGCTTGATGCTATAGACGTTTTGGTGTCGGGCAATATGTCTCGTCGGTGTCGTAACAGCCGCGACACATTCTGCTATATCTGTGGGGAATATACACTTACGCCTCAGAGACGTTCGATGACTGCCCTTGTAAAGAAAGCCTATCATCTGTATTTTGGCTGCAAAATAGGTGATCAAGACAAGCAATGGGCGCCTCACATTTGCTGTGCGACATGTGCTGTTAGTCTGAGAGCCTGGCTCAGAGGTACTCGAAAGACGATGCCATTTGCTGTTCCGATGATATGGCGAGAACAGAAAGACCATTGTGACGGACTGTTATTTCTGTTTGACTAATGTGTCTGGTTTCTCTGCCAAAAACAAGAAGTCAATTGAATATCCTAATCTGCCTTCAGCAATGAGACCCATGCCACATGATGACAGTCTTCCAGTTCCGAAACCACCAGAGGATTGGACCTTAGACGAACCAGATGAAGAAACTGCAGTGCAGGGTTCTAACAGTGACATTGACCCGGATTTTGAACCATCCTCATCAGGCGATCCACATCTGATAACACAGTCCGAATTGAACGATTTGGTCAGAGATTTGGGTCTGTCAAAAAGCAAAAGCTGAGCTGCTAGGTTCGAGACTGCAGGAATGGTGTTTGCTATCACCAGGTACGAAAATTTCTGTGTTTCGAGACCGGCATCATGATATAACCAAATTTTTTGCACAAGTCGACAGTCTCTGTTTCTGTTGTGACATTGAAGGATTGTTCTCGGTCTTTGGTTGTGATCACAACCCGGAAGAGTGGCGTCTTTTCATTGATTCGTCAATGTTAAGCCTGAAAGCTGTTCTGTTGCACAATGGCAACGTTTATCCTTCAGTACCTGTTGGCTATGCAGCACATATGAAAGAAACATATGAGAATATGGAAATGGTTACTAAAGTATGTCCAGTATACCAGGTATAACTGGAATATCTGTGGAGACCTCAAAGTCGTTGCTCTGTTACTAGGACTGCAGCTTGGCTATACAAAGTACTGCTGTTTCATCTGCGAATGGGACAGCCGAGACAGAGAGTCGCACTATTCTAGAAAGTAACTGGCCACTTCCGTAAAAAGTTAGTTCCAGGACAGAAAAATGTAGCACATGAATCGCTTGTTGACCCGACAAAGATATTTTTGCCTCCTCTTCACATTAAACTGGGACTCATGAAGAATTTTGTGAAAGCAATGAACAAGGGAAGGGGAAGGTTTTCGTTATTTAAGACAGATGTTCCCAAGAATAACTGATGCCAAGATCAAAGAGGGTATTTTTGTTGGCCCCCAGATCAGACATGTTATGAGTGACAAGCGATTTGAAGATCTGTTAGTTGGGCCGGAAAAAATTGGCTGGAAAGCCTTGAAAGACGTTGTTGACAATTTTCTGGGCAATTACAGAGCCCCAAACTACATTCAGCTGGTAGACAAACTTCTCAAAGCATACAAGAGAATGAAGTGCAATATGTCACTCAAGATTCATTCCTCCATTCACACTTGGACTTCTTCCCCGCAAATCTCGGTGCTGTGAGTGACGAGCACGGTGAAAGGTTTCATCAAGACATAGCTACGATTGGAGAAACGATACCAGGGCAATTGGAATCCGTCAATGCTTGCCGACTATTGTTGGAATGCTACAACGTGATGCACCAGACACTGAATATAAAAGAAACTCGGGAGCAAAACACTTTTAATTCTGTTTCATTTAGTCGCTTGTGCGAAACGTAAACTTGACTATATATTTTATTGTCAGTAAACATAAAAATGTCTATTTCTCATAGTTCTTACGTGATGCAGTAAAACCAAAACCATATTTGAGCATACCAAGTTGGTACCTGTCATAATCACCAAAAACTTTTCAGGAATCAAGACTTAACCAAAAAATTGTTGTGCAGTGCAGCATAGTGGAGTCAGTGATGTAGCGAGGGTGAGAGGTGCCTGGGTCAGTGGCGCCCCTCCCTGGACCTCATCTCTGCCCCCCACCCGCTCCTTCCCCTCTCCCCCTGACCCCGTCGGCTCTCCCTCAATGTCACTTCCTATATGCGGCACCTGGAAGTGACATCAGCAGGAGAGTCAACAGAGTCACGAGGAGCATGTTGTTGACCACTGTGAGCGACAACTTCAACTAGAGGTAAAGGGAAAGTGTAGGGGTCGCAGGCGTGGCGAGGGAGGAGGTGGAGGCAGAGATAAGGAGGGGTGCTGGTGACCCCATCAACATGGCACCCGGGAAGGACTGTCCCCCTTTTCCCCCTTATGATGCCACTAAGTGGAGTAGCATGCATGTTCATGGGCAATGTGATGATGGAGCATGAAAGGGTGCAAGTATCTGCATGAGAATATATTTGAAGAATATATGCATTGGGAGGTGAGAAAGAAAAGCAAGAGGGATTAAAGCATTTTTGCAAGTTAGTGCGCACCAGTAGAATGCTTAATCAATTCATTATTCTTCATTTGTATCATCATTAATCTTCTTTACAAAGACAAGCACAATAAACAGCTCACTGCACAGTAAACATCTCGTGGCATTTTTGGTACATCTAGCCCTGCCTCAAAAAAACTCACATCGATAGTTGTATTATTTTTAAGTCACAATTCACTGGGTCAGTGCAACATAGTAACTATTTATTTATTTAGTTATATGTTAAAATGTATGCACCACCTAAACCTAAGCAGTTTACAGAAAACATCCTCCTATATAATAAAACCTTACCCATGCATGCGCTTTTAAAATGGCGTGATCCCTGCCGCTGTGAGTTGTGATCCGTGGCCGTATTCTATTTTAGAGCGCGGCGGCAGGGATCACTCTAGCCACTCCCCTCCTCCCGCCTTCACTCACCAACCTCTGGAGGAAGCGCAGGCAAGCTCTCTCCCTGCCCGTGTCCTTGGCAGGGAACACACTGGAGCTTCCCCCCTCCCGCCCTCACTCACCAACCGCCGCTGATCCTCCTCTTCAAAGCAGCCTATGATCATAGCTGGCTTTAGCGAACCACGCAGGCCACTCTCCAACCTCAGTAGCAAGTTCCCTCTCACGCACGGGATCACGTCAGAGGGAACATGCTACCGAGTTGGAGATCAGCCTGCGAGGTTCACTAAAGCTGGCCACGATTGCAGGCTTCTTTGAGGAGGAGCAGGCCAAAAGATGCCGGGATGGAGGGAGGGTAAGAACAGGAACAATACAGGGGGATAGGGATAGGGAAAGGGGGCTGTTTTGGGGGGAGGGGTGTGCTGGGGACAGACAGCTTTGCTCGGAGGGGAGGGAAGACAGAAGGGGCCATGGAGAGACAGGAAGAGGGAAAGGGGGCTGCTTTGGAGGGGGAGGTGTGCTGGGGACAGACAGCTTTGCTCTGGGGGAAGACAGAAGGGGGGCCATGGAGAGACAGTCAGGAAGAGGGAGAGGGGGCTGCTTTGGGGGGCGGGGTGTGCTGGGAACACTTTGCTCAGGGGAAGACAGAAGGACGCAGACAGCGGCCAAGGAGAGAGAGAGAAAGAAATACAGACAGACAGACACATCTATTCTAGCACCCGTTAATGTAACAGGCTTAAAGACTAGTATATAATATAAAAATAATACTTAGAAACAAACCTCAGTTTTGCCTCTTGCAAAGCCTACCCAATCTACCAGCAATTCCAAATTTGTACTAAGTAGGTAATAAAAAAGCAGGGGCAAGGAGCTGAATTTTAAGCACTCTTTTGAAAGACCCTCTATTTGCATAGAGCTGTAAAAGGCCGGATAAACCATTCCACAGCTTCACTCCTGTCACAGCAATTGTAGAGGCTCTCGTAGAGGCATACCATACCTTCACCATCTTTTCCTAAACAGATTGCTAGGAATGATTAAGAAGGGAATCACGAACAGATCGCTGTACTGGGCCATGGTGCACCCTCACCTGGAGTACTGCGTCCAGCACCGGTTGCCATACATGAAGGACATGGTATTACTCGAAAGGGTCCAGAAAAGAGTGACTAAAATGGTTAAGGGGCTGGAGTTGCAGTACAGTGAGAGATTGGAGAAACTGGGCCTCTTCTCCCTTGAAAAGAGGAAACTGAGAGGGGACATGATCGAAATCTTTAGTAGATAAAGACAGGTTGTTCACCCTCTCCAAGGTAGGGAGAACGAGAGGGCACTCTCTAAAGTTGAAAGGGGATAAATTCCGTACAAACGTAAGGAAGTTCTTCTTCACCCAGAGAGTGGTAGAAAACTGGAACGCTCTTCTGGAGGTTGTTTTAAGGTAAAACACCCTCCAGGGATTCAAGACAAAGTTAGACAAGTTCCTGCTAAACTGGAACATACGTAAGTGAGGCTGGACTGGGGGCCGCCGTATGAGTGGACTGCTGGGCATGATGGACCACTGGTCTGACCCAGCAGTGGCAATTCTTACATTCTTATCAACATCGCATGTTCAGATCGCAAATTCCTGCCAGGATAATAGATTTTTTTAAAAGACTGCTTAAATTACCGTGGTGCAGGAGCATACAGTGCAGTACGGGTGTGTATGAGGGAGGGGGAGGGCAAGGGGGCGGTCTGCCCCAGGTGGTCTTGCTCAGGGCGCCGACACCCCTCGTCCTCTCTGCCCCATTCCCACTCCTCCCCCTGCTGCACACACGTCCCTTCCCTTCCACCCATACCTTTTTAACTTCAGTGCAAGCAGCTACCAACTTGCTGTCCATGTCGGCTTCAGCACATGAAAATCACAGTTTCTTAAATTCAATTGTCAGGCCTCTCTGTCCTCATGATGGTCCTGTTCTTCAATTTGTAAAGCATTCAGCTCAACACAAGACTGTTTTTCGCCACCTGGCATCTTCAGGAGCTGTGTTTGCAAGGTTCACCAACATCACAACTTCACCAGTAAACTAAGCAAGACTCGAGCAGGGACCCATGGTTCGGCACAAGCTGGGATCAGCTGATAGGCAGGAAACACACCATCTACCAGGAAACTGTAATTTTTATGTGCTAGACTTTTGTGCAACTCTCAGTTTGAAGCCTCTCTGACTAGATGATCATGGACTTATGAATTCATGAACTAACCAAGATCCAGTTTTGGATAAAAGTAATCACAATGACTGTAGAATGTGTGTAAAAGTTGGGAAGTGAGTGTGAGTGATGGGGATTAGGTTCACTGACTAAATTATTTTGATATTTATTAATAAATTAAGTATTGGTAAGTTGTAAAAAGTACTGTAATGAAATGAATTGTGGGAGATAAGATTAAAATTGAATTGATTCAGATAATACTTGTTTGTATTAAATATTTAATAGCTGGTCTTAAGAATTTGAGTTTATGAATATGAATGAGACATATTTGCATGCCAGTCTCCTCCATTATATGCAAATCTCTCTCATGCATATTCATTAAGGATATCCAACATTTTGGAATGTCTATGTCCTTCCCCCTGGCCACGCCCCATCTTTTTAGTTACATGCTAGAGGATTTAGGCACGAGCTGTTAAAGTATAACACACAGGAAGATGTGTGTGCAAATCCAAATTAGTGTCAATTAAGTACTATTATTGATAAGGCATATTAATTCATTGTTGATAGCTTATTAACTAATTTGGATATGCATACATCTTGGATCCCTGCCTAAATTTAGGCACCAATCTTTTGGCACCATATATAGAATATGAGAGTTTGTGTCTAATGTTAGGTACCTTAATATAGAATGAGGGAGTTAATAGGAGGAAATATTTTTTTACTCAGAGAATAGTTAAGCTCTAGAATGTGTTGCCAGAGGATGTGGTAAGAATGGTTAATGTAGCTGGTTTTAAAAACAGGTTTGGACAAGTTCCTGGAGGAAAAGTCCATTGTCTGCTGCTTGCCCTAGATCAGTTTATCCAATAGAACCCACAAAAGAAGAATAGTGAGGATAAATACAAAAGGAACAAAACTTCTTATAAATTGTTTGGTGCCACAGGGAAATCCAGAGTTAGCCAAATAGGTTATCACAAAGCACTGGTAAATTAATTAATGAAAAAAAATATTCAAGGTTGTTAGAGGTCCTCAGTAGTCAGGACTTGATTCAAGTAGAGGACTGAGGACCTCTAACAACCTTAGTAAAAGACCCCCCTAGTCTTTTCGGTATTGAGTTTTAATCTAAATTCCTTCATCCAGTTTTCCATTACATGAACTATACCAGAAAGTAGGTATGGTTAGGGGTGGATTCTGGGTGGATTTAGGGCTCCTTTTACGAAGCCAAGTTAGCGGTTTTATCGCATGCACCTTTTTAGTGCACGCTAATCCCCGTGCTAGCCAAAAAACTGCCGCCTACTCAAGAGGAGGCGGTAGCGGCTAGCACGACCGGAAAATTAGCACACGCTATTACGCATGTTAAACCGCTAACGCGGCTTCGTAAAAGGAGCCCTTGGTGCATGGTTTGCCTTAGGCACTAGTAGGTGCCTCACTTAGGTGCACTTATTTAGGCCATGAAAACCCTGGCATAAATGGGAGTGCGTCTAAAGTTTGAATGCCTACCAGCACCTAAGACTGCTTAGGCACCTCTAGACATGATTGTACTGTATAAATGGCAGCTGGCAGATGATTGACAATTGTGTTCCTCTAGTGTTTATGCTTTAATTATTTGAATTGCACTATTAACATTTGAAAATCAATAAAGAATAAAAAAAAAAAAGAATCAGGGCCTTACTGACACCTATATTGTACTAGGGGAGTGCTGAAAAGTTCTAATCTAAGCTAATCTAAATTTTAGGTTTGTATACCTCATCATCCTCAAATTGGAGCTCAATTTGGTTAACATAAGAGTACAAACAAATTCAGATAGAATATGATAAAACATAAGCTTGAACCAAAATTTAATACTGCCTCATTGGCAAGAATCGCTATCGGCAATATACCAAGATTATTTTACTATCCTACGGCAATTGTCTAAATATTGTTGAAATAAGAAAATTTTCTAAGTCTTTCGGAAGATTTGAACTAAGTGAGAGTCCTAATAGAAGATGGAATTTTATTCCAAATCTCAGTATATCTATATATGTAAGATCGACAGAGCTTGTGTACAAGAAGCAGGCAAAAATTTATTGTACCAAAATTAAAATGCAAATAAGTAAAATAAAACCCTTTTACCAATCAAGGGACCCGACAGAGCTTACCAGTTGATCTAATCCCTTTAAAAGAGAGGAAGTTTATACTGTTGTATATTCCTAGTCTCAGCCCAACCAAGAAGAGAATAACATGGCTATGGTTCAATCAATGATCTGAAACAATGTCAAAACATGAAATTGTAATTTCTGCAAATTGGCACTTAACAAAATAAGATAGCACTAAGTTATTTCTTCATTGAATTTACTTAGGTCTTGGATCATTGCGGACAAAATAATGAATATTTTCCTTTATATTTCTTTGGTTGGGGATCACCATCCATTGTTTCTTATATTGTAATTGTAATCCATATTCAAGTTGTTTAAAATGTATAATTAGAATTAAAAAAAAGAGCCCCTAAGTTCCATACTCAAAAGTGAAAAGAATCTAAAGTATCGCATTCTCAGCACCATTTATTTTTGACTGATCAGTGAATGAGATGTTCTCATTTCCAATAAACTGAAATTTTTAAAATAATGGACATCAGTATGAGCCCTTACTTTTTTTACTTTTTTACTTTTTGAGGCTCCGATGGCTAGTAGCTGGGATGTTCTTTTTGTCTTGTTTTGTTCTGTTTAATACCTATTTGTTTTAGTCACCCCTTTTTGATTTTTCAGTGCATGATGCGCTCCATTTTTTTCATGTTTTTTGTGTGGTCACATCATTTCTGACATTCCCCCGGACATTTAGGTGTGCTGCTCTCGCGGGACCTCTAAGGCAGGGGTGTCCAATGTCGGTCCTCGAGGGCCGCAGTCCAGTCGGGTTTTCAGGATTTCCTCAATGAATATGCATGAGATCTATTTGCATGCACTGCTTTCAATGCATATTCATTGGGGAAATCCTGAAAACCCGACTGGACTGCGGCCCTCGAGGACCGACATTGGACACCCCTGCTCTAAGGCATTCTTAATTTCCTGAGACGCCATTTCTATTTCCTATTCTCCAGTGGTTTGGTTTTTACACGCTGCGGAAGTTTGGGCAGACAGATCTTATCAGCCTCTGTCACCGTGCTAAATTATTGTTGACAATCTCCGCTCCTGACGAAGGTGGCAAAACGGAGCTCTGTCGAGTGGTGATTAACATTTTATGTGGCAACAGATGTTTTCAACAAACTTCAGCTAAATATTTTTCAGTGAATTATAATTGTGGATGATTTTTTCTCACTGTATCATAATTGCGGATGAATTTTTCCATGAACAAAGTGGTGCTATGAACTAATTGGTGATTTTTGTAATAAACCTTAATACAAACTTTAGCTAAGCAATCATTTTTTAATGAATCTCAATGGCGGATGAATTTATTCTTAAATTAAGTGGTGCTATTAATTGCAACAAGGAAGAATGAACTTTACATAGGACATGCATTTTCTTTAGTTCTATTTATGAACTGTGGTTGGGTATTTATTTATTCACTTCTCTATCAATGTGGTATAAATTTGCTTAATGTGAAAGCTTAAGATAAACTTTTTTACTACTTCACCCTCTCTTTTTTAACATTATCATATATATTTCGTGTCACCATAGTATGAAGTTTTTATGAGCACTTTGCACTTTACACCACAATAATTTTTTAAAATTGTTATGCTGTTGATTTTTTGATGGGTCTTGGGAGTGTATTTATTGATCCTGTATTTTTCCATTTTTTTCCTTGGTATGAATGCTTGACTATGTTTTAAATGGGATGATGATTAGATTGATAATACTACAAAGGACTAAATGATGTATGGGGCAGATCTCATTTAGACTTATGTCTGGTGCTGGTCACCTATGAGTTACTACCTGAGCCCACATTCCCTCGTTTCTGCACTAATGCTCATACTGATGTCCATTACTTAAAGAATTTCAGTAATCATTGTAGTTTTTTAGTTCAAGCATTCTCCCCAAGGGATTAAGAGTGTTAGCCAATTATATGCTGGATTTGTGATTGGATTTATTGGCTTATATTTTTTGTGCTCATTGGTTAGATTGGTTAGATTTTTTGTGCTCATTTCCAATAGTCATGTTATGCATATTTTAAAAGAAATGTGTGATGCATTGTGCAGAATCAATGGCAAAACAAATCAATTGTAAATCATTTATCATGTATTAAAACATTTTATACTGCATGGCTAAAAATGATCACTGCGATTTAAACAATATCATATACATGAATTGCACAAATAGAGAGGAACTCCATAATAAATAAGATAGATTTAAACCATATATACAAATATTAATTAATAGTAGTCCAACACAGAGAGAAAGAAAACAAACCCATAAGGCCCCTTTTATCAAGCTGCGCTAGAGGGGTTTTTTTTAGCATGAGCTGGCATGGTAAATGCTCTGCCACTTATAAAATTCCTATGAGGATTGGAGCACTTACCTTGCCGACCCATGCTATAAACCCCTAGCACAGCTTGATAAAAGGGGCCTCATGGGGGTTTTATTTCTCTCTCTGTGTCGGACTACTATTAATTAATATTTGTATGTATGGTTTAGATCTATCTTATCTAATATGGAGTTCCTCTCTATTTGTGCAATTCATGTTGTTTTAATTACCTTATTTCCCTGAAACATCAGAAAGACCAAATACTTGGGTAAAAAAAAGTCAACTTTTTTCTTTTTGATCTTCTTCATAAGCCACTTAAAAATCTATAACATCTCCTTCCTCCATATTGCAGCAAAGTATTACACATTTATGAAGTGATATAACCCTGTACTGGTGATAAAATGTTGAATTACAGCTTCTTATGTCAAGTTCCATTGTCACATTTAGATGCATTTACACTTATTTTTGAAAGTAAAACACAAGAGCCTCCGGGTGCTGGATGTGTTTTGTCTTCAACAGGACAAAGATAGCATCATTGCGCAAAATATTGAACATACTTGCAACTAGTCTGATTTTTGCAGCTTAGAAGTCATTTACTTTCTCTCTGTCGAGAAAAAAAAGTGCTTGTGTGTATGCACAGTTACTTCATTTAGAAGAAAAAATGATATGTAAAGAGTGTCCTAAGAATTCATACATTTAGGTGGGCTTTGCAAAGCTGCGCTACTGAGCAGCGCACGCTAAAAGCCAACCACCCATAGGATTAGAACAGGCAACTTGGCATTTAGTGCACGCTACTTGGCAGCACAGCTTTGTAAAAGGACCCATTAAGATTAAGTGATTAGCATGCTAAATGATACAGACACTGCTGGATATTGAAGCACCTTCCTTAATGGCAATGGAGTTTAAAGAATACCCATTTATCCCCTGTAGTGTATTGTGCATTTTCTAACCTTCTAAATGAGTTCAAGAGTAACTTACTGTTACTCATCACAAGGTCATTGCAGTATTTAAGAAGCCTACATAAAGATAATTGATTGAGCCAATCCAAGCGCCTTGCTCGTCTCCCTAGACCTATTTCTCAGCTGCTCTGGGTTAATCACCAAGTCCACCTCATGCTGATGTCCTCCATTACATCATAATTAAAGTGAGACAGGGAAAGCTGAGAAGAACTGATGGAATTATTCACATTCTCCCCTTAGGAACCAGATGTTGTTGGATAGATTTCATTTAATCCAGTGACAGCTGCAATAATAGCCTCCATGCGCATAGAGATGATAGTGCCATTGATAATAGTCTAAAGAAAGAGCAGGAAGGTGTGAGTCTGTGTGCACTAGTTAGTTATGATAATTCATTATAGGGAAGTGTCGTTATTGTAGATCATCAAATTTTATTCAGCTAATAAATCAAACTGAAAAATGCATTTGGTTGTGCAAACAAAACTTTATTGCAGATAGAGCAAAACTTTGAAAATACTGTGGCGCAGTGGTTAAAGCTATAGCCTCAGCACCCTGAAGTTGTAGGTTCAAACCCAAGACACTCCTTGTGACCCTGGGCAAGTCACTTAATCCCCCCATTGCCCCAGGTACATTAGATAGAATATGAGCCTGCCGGGACAGACAGGGAAAGCTGCTTGAGTACCTGAATAAATGCATGTAAACCGTTCTGAGCTCCCCTAGGAGAACGGTATAGAAAACTGAATAAATAAAAATAAATAAATTATTTCTTTTGGGGTAAACCCAGTATTTGAGTGGGCATACAGGTACAAGGGGGTGCTGAAAATTTCTCAGCGCAACCAACCAGCTTCCAAAGTTTTGAGCATTATTTTGTCACTGTAGCTGAAAAGAGTGTTATCTTATTTCATTAAGTGCCAATCTGCAGAAACAAAATTTGATGTTTTGACATTGTATCGGATCATTGACTGAAACATATCCACGTCATTCTCTTCTTGGTTGGGCTGAGAATTTATCAGCACCCCCTCATATACTGTATGCTGTACAGAAAAACTTAGAAGTACCATATTTTCATGTAGATAACGCGCACCCGTGTAAAACGCGCGGGAAACTGACATATATGTAAAAAAAATGTATATACCGCGCACATCCGTATACTGCACATGCTGCCCCGTCTCTCCCGTCGCCGCCCGACTCTCCTTTCGCCCGCCCCGACTCTCCTCTGGCCACCCCGACTCTCCTCTCCCCTGCCCCGACTCTCCTCTCCCCCTTGAAGTCCTGTCCCCACCCTGAAAGCCTGATGCCCCCCCCGACGTCCGATTCACCCCCCCCCCGCAGGACCGCTCGCACCCCCACCCCGAAGGACCGCTCGCACGTGATTTTGCAAATGTGTCTTTTACCTCAAACACTAACATTGTGAACCACTGTACCTGCAAGTAAACCTCTCTTGTATGTTTTATAGATTAAAACGTCCCTGCTTGCATTCTCTTATGATTGTGTGACAGAGCTTGGAAATGGAAGAAGATAGAAAGGAGACCAGCAAAACTATAGAGCAATTAACTTAAGTTTCTATCTCTCTCTCTTTTAGAAGCTTAGCATCCAGACATGGTCATTAGAACCAATTTCACTGTGCCATATTTAAAATACTTCCAGCACTGTGACCTGATAGTGGGAATCCAATGGATACCAAATTTGTTTATGACTCTTTTGATTAATAGTGTGCTTATTTACAGATTAAATTCAACCCTGAATCATTGCCGATGGAAGAAAGCATGCCGGAGCTCTGTGTTTGTCTGTTTCTGTTATGTGTTGTCTGTTTTAGCTTATGGGGTACCCCAATAAACATCGCACATTGGCCATTTACAGAATTTTTCCACCCCTTCTATTAGTCCAAATGGTACCATATCCCTTTCCAAAAAAAAAGATTCCCCCACATACAAGAAAGTTTCTTATGAAAACCATGCTCACAATGATTTTCTGCTATGGTTCATACAGCCCAATTATAATTTAGTTAGGGGTAATATTATAATAGGATATCTGAAGAGAAAAAATTAGAAAGCTTTATACCTGGTAAACTGGTGCTCATTGGTATTTGATATTTGCTAAATAAAATAAAAAATGGTCTCTCTTTATTTAACTTACCAGGTATAAACAGTGCAGTGCACATCTCTGACATAAGTTATTTTGGTATTACCATCAGTACGTGTTTATGGTCTCTCTTAAGCGACATAATGATTATGTCCAGAACATAAAAAGGTGTATTTTCTGAATGTCCTACAGAATACCTTTAAGTGCATTAGTGTTGTTTCTCTTATCTCAAATAAATACTACCTTACACACAAGTACAGTGGTGCCTCACACAACGAACTTAATTCGTTCCAGGAGCAAGTTTGTTATGCGAAAAGTTCGTTATGTGAAACGCGTTAAGCGCAGTGACTAACGACTGCCTGAAGTGCCTGCGAGGAAGGATGCAATACATCGGCAGCGATCGTGGAAGCTCGGGCGACTTCGTTGTGTGAAACGAAGTTCGTTGTATGAATCATGACATGAAGTTCGTTGTGTGCAGCGTTCGTTGTGCGAGGCGTTCTTTATGCGAGGCACCACTGTATTGTGTCACATGTTATCACATTCTGTACATGAAGTGGTTTTTCTTTTCTTTTTTTCTTCTTCTCTTTTACCACTAGGGGTTTTTATTGTAACTAAAGCATTGAAGCTAAACAGTCATGATGAAATATTTTCCTTGGAAAATCACGTCCTGGGAAATGTTATTCCATATAGACTTTCATCCCTGTGTGATAGAATTGGTCAGCTCTGCTCTCTTATTTCTTATGATTTGGCTAACATGCTGGGTTAAGAGAAAATTTCACCAGATCGAGAAGATGATGACACGCAACAGTGCCGTGCCATGACGCTATTATGTGGCATCGACTTGGGAATAGAAGTGAGCCTATATCCTGCCGCTTCACATTAGGGCTGGTCTCTGGGGGTGGTGCACTTGACTCTTACGTGAGTGAAGGCATGTGAGTGGCATAGCAAGCCTATTGAAACTGGAGCATAGCCAGACCCTAACCAAAGCTGCTAAGAAAAACGGGATACCAGATAACTGCAATGATCGATGGTGAATATGAAGCTACCCTAAATGTATGTAAGCCATGAGTAAGAGCACAAATATAATATTAATAAGATTATTAATTTCCATGATTCCCTATATGTGATACTTTCAAGTAAAATGCCTAATTAGCAAGAAATATTAGGGAATGCAAGAATACCAGGTTTAGAATATAAGGAAATAATTTATGAATGGAAAATTAATTTTTTCATTTTACCTAAATGTAGAACCTGAGGTATAGTAAATACTATTGTTTCTGAAATACTGGCTGGCAAACAAGCATATTTTGGCTCCAGAGTAGCAGATGTATTTAGATGGGAAGGTGAATGGGTGCCAAATACTGTACATAATCATGAAATAACACTACGATATGATCAGTTAATGTTACATGTCGTCAATGATAACTGTGTTTTGTTTTCTTACCACAAAGAATTAACTTTATCTCATTGATTTAAAACCACATCACATTCTGTACCCTTAGATAGAAAATGGTGTAATTTTGAAATGAAACGATGTGTCCTTTTACGGTGATGCCTTTAACATTGGGACCCCAATTAGGGTTTCCCACTTATCATGGGCAACTAATAGATGAACAAAATAAAACAAACGTGTCATCTATGAACCATGTTCTTTACAATTTGTGCCAATGGACCATTCCACCGCAAGGTTATACCTTTATACAAGAAATATCACATAAAAAATGTTTGTGTTGCTAGCACTACTGTTAAACTTGTGATTCATGCTATTCAAGCTCCCTTTTCAGTATCAAATGTGAATATTAATTTTTCTTTTGCCGATTGCCATCTATAAAGAAAGCCATGCAAAATATAGCAATCCTATAGATACTGAATTTTGCAATACTAACTTGCATTCTGTGGCAGATCACATTGAAGCTACCACTGCACACCCTTGGTGGGATGCTTTTACTAGAGGGAGGGCTACAGCACAAAAGGTGTTTCTTCATTCCTTACTCTATATTTTTGTTTAACTATCCTTATGTTAACATTTCTTAATTGTGGGTTTACCTATTGTGTATACAAACGGACACTCTCTCTCTTTATTCGGATGATTTCTATTGGGGAGGTGCAGACTTGAGGATCCAGGGGTGGACTGTTATGCCTATGGCCAGGGGTAATTAAAACTCAACATACTACGTAATATGTCTCCTCAAGTCTGCTTATCTGACCTGGGTGTTGCCAAGACAACATCAAAAAGTACAGTAAAGCCAGATGGGAAACCGGGCTCTGCAACACCTCCTTGATAACATCAAAAGGACAGTAAAGCCAGATGAGAAACCGGGCTCTGCAACACCTCCTTGATAACATCAAAGTCTGCTTCTCTGACATCCTGACTTCCTTTGCCTGCGTGTCGCTCAAATAACATCAGTAAAGCCAGATGGGAAACCAGTCTCTGCAAAACCTCCTTGACCTAGGTGTTGTCAAAACAAGGAACAAAAGACCAGGACTGGGGGGTGCCTGAATCGTAATAGCAGGACCAGCTGTTCTTACTATGAACTCAGCAGTCTTTTATCCTATATAAGACCAGAATTCTGCCCCTAACATTAGAATCCAAGACGTCTAAAAGGGATAGTCTCCCGTGTCCACCCGCCTATCAATTGCAGGGGTTCCCAATTGTGAAGGAGGTCGATGCCTGGAATTACGGTTGAAGTTATTAATTCTTATATATATAATAAAGGGTTATTGTTTATGCTTTTATATTGTCTGTGTGCTTTTCTGAGTGTCACTGATCATCCCATCTGTCAGAAATAAGTGGCGGAACAAATGTAATACCTTAAAAGTTGTAATTGATTTTGAGAAAACATAATTGTTGTGAATTTGGTCCTATTATGTTGGGTAGAGGGTAGTCAAAGCCCAAATCTAGAAGAAGAAGACAAAAGAGGGGCATAATCAAAACATACGTTTAAGTATGATTTAGACATAGGGCACTAGTCTGTCACAGTCGGCAGGGCACAAATTTCCATTCTCAAAAAATATGTACAGTATACTATTAAAAAAAAAAAACATTCATCTATACGTCCCAGGCGTTTGATCGTCCAGAACTGGCAGTATGTCCTATCTTTATACAACATTCTCATCCAAATATTCATCCAAACACCCAGGAACGAGACCTTTTGGATATGGGATAGGCCCAGCAATGCGATGGACTTGCCACCCAGACATGGCAACAGAGTAGTGGGACATCTTACAGGGCACTGCTGTGAATTTCACACAAAGGGTGCCACATAAACATCTTACCAGAACTCCCATATAAGTAATGGTGATCCCCCCTAAAACACCCCCAAACCCACTATACCCAACTGTCTACAACCCCAATAGACCTTATGGCTACAGATGGCACCTATATGCCGGTACAGTAGGGTTTGGATTTTTTTGGTGGGCTCACATTTTCCACCATGAATGTAGTAGTTAGTGGCTTATGGGCTTGGATCCTCCTCTCTATGGTTCACTCTCTCCTCCCCCCCCCCCCCAGCTACTTAAGAGACCTCAGTACAGCTTTACTATGCTTTCCTATAGCAGGTGATGATATTCCAGAGACAAGCATGTACGTTTTTATTCTGATTTTTATAATGGTTTGAGGGGGGTCAGTGATAATGGGGGAGTGTGTATGGGTCTGTACTTTGTGTCTGCAATGGTTATCTGGTCACTTTGGATACTTTCAAGGCACTTAGACCTGGTTTTAGATCACCTAAGTATAAGTTCTGTCTAGGCAGCCTCATAAAATTCCTTGCAGTATGACTAAATCTAAGTCTAGATTGGCCCACATCCTGCCCAAATCCTGCCTTCACCACTCCCCCAAAAATGCCCCTTTCAGCTCTAGGTGCACAGCTGCACTCACAGGCCTAAAATGTTACTGGGTATGTCTAAGAAGCCACTTTGATTTTTGGCACTTGGACAACCTGTCTTTTAGGTTATATGACTATATATATGTTATATGTACATATACATATATATATATATATATATATATATATATACATATACACACACATATATATATATACACATATACATATATTGTGTTTATATTGCATAATCGTGTATATATATATATGTATATATACATATACAGACATTTTCAGTCCATTATATTAAGATCCATATACATACAATTTATATTCTTTTTAAAAAATTATTATACTAGAAAGACACCACCCTTGCCTTTTTGTTTGTCTGCTTATATCCCAAGGTGAGATGTTCTGTCAGCCTCAGCATTGGACAAATGGATTAGTACATTACCAGGTATCACTTAGGAAAAAGTTGATATGTCCAGAATGGGAATCAAAGCCATATTTATAGAGCATGATGAAAGAGAAGAAGTTATGGAAGTGTGCTGAAACGGAAATGGCTGTAGCAGAGACCTGAGTCCTGAAAGTTGGGTACATTGCACCCTACCAAAAAATGCAAACTTTTTGCAAAAATGCACACTTTGCAAATAGCGTATATTTTTTTCAGAAAAGTATACAGTACTCCCCTGAAATCTGCAGGGGTTCTGTTCCAGGAACACCTGCAAATTTGGAAAAACTGTGAATGCGGTTTTGCATCTGTCAAAAGGCAGGAGAGGGCAGCTGGGGCGGCGGCGGGTGCAGAAAATCCTTCACGGTATGCTCCGACTGCCTCTTCCTGTTACTAAAGTCTGGCTACACCAATCAGAAGCTGCTTTGACAAGCAGCTTCTGATTGGTGGAGCCTGACTTTAGTACAGGAAAAGGCGGTTGGAGCATACCACGAATTACTGAGTACTATATACTCTTTCAGAAAAGTGTACTTTATTTTTTTCCAAAGGGTGTGCTGTCTTTTTGGAAGATTGCACACTACTAACAATGCTGTTTCTCTAACAAAAATAAACCAACAAAAACAAAGCAAATCTTCCCAAAAAGAACACAGGAAACTTAATGAAACATTTTGGGCTGCACATCACTGCTATGCAAATGATCAGTTGAGACTTGATGGCTAAATAAACGTAACTTCCTTTGAATATAGACTCATATGTCTATGACTTTGCTGTAGAATTACTTTCAATATCAATTATGGAGGTTAATCTAAATTTTCTGGAAACTCCAGGACAAGAAAATGTGCTAACATTTACCCCCTTCTTTTATGAACACATAGTGCAGGTTTTAGCACCAGCAGCGGTGGTAACTGCTCTGATGCTCATAGAATTCCTATGAGTGTCTGAGCTGTTACTGCTGCTGCCGGTGTTAAAACCCACGTTATGCGTTTATAAAAGAGAGGGTTAATTCTGCATGTAACACTACCAATGCCATGAAAATATAATTGCCACATTCACTGAGTTTACAAACAAAAGTGATCATCAGAATAAAATGAGCCCCCCCCCCAAAAAAAAGATTGACAATGAGATGTACCTTATAATAATAATAATAATAATAATTTTATTCTTATATACCGCCATACCCAGCGAGTTCTAGGCGGTTTACATCAGTTAGATTAGGATCTGCGTAGACAAGCAAATTTACAACTATTTATCAGAATTACAGCTTTGATCGAACTAAACAGAGGATGTGGAAAGTAGGGAAAAGTTCAGAATATATTTGCAAATATTTCTGTGCTTTATATAATACATTGGGATTGGGATTGTTAATATAAAAAAAATCACACATGAATGTTGTAATTAGGATTTGACTTTTAAAACATTTCACACAAGCTAATTTTAACATTTGATTTTTTAAAATGTGTGTCAAGATAATGACACAGTCACATTACAAGGTGGCTAGATACAAAGGTCAAATTTACAATTTATATACTGACTTGGTGAGTTTAATTAAAGGATAATAAAAAAGCTATCATTTATTGAAGGTTTTAGCATGCATTAATGGAATTGACCCTAGGCTTGCCTAAGGCATAAGCACTGAGCTTATTTTAACACAACATGAATGTTCTGAATTATTCGATATTTAAGTGCATTAGTTATCACAAAATTAAAAAAAATAAGCATGATCCCTAAATATGTCTATGTACAGATTAGTTCTAGATACAGTAATATAAGGGTGGTTTACGAATGCATAGCGCAGGTTTTAGCACCGGGAGCAGCAGTAACTGCTCCGACGTTCATAGGAATTCTTTGAGCGTTGGAGCACTAAAACCCACGCTATGTGTTCGTAAAAGAGGGTGAAAATTTGGTAAAAAACAAGTTAACAGTACAGGTACTCGTCGACTTACGACCGTAATTGGTTCTGACTAACAGGTCGTAAGTTGATCGAGACGTAAGTGGCCTATGTTAGATTATGTTTAACGGATTCAAACCGATAGCTCGTTCACCCTTTAAATACTGAAGGGAGTGATCGAAACAAGCTGCCCCTTCTAAACTTTGGAAGAAGTTCCCAGAATTGCCGAACAACGCACAGAACATGGTGATGGAAAAGAGGCGACCAGATATTGATGCCAGCTTACTCTCACGCTGCGTAGTACTGCTGCGTAGCGAGACTTGGGAGTGCTGGTTCTGGGAGATGAGCAGTTAATAAATAAATGTAACACTCGTATGCGATACCGCTGCGAGGGAAACATGGCCTTGCGTCACCATGGGTCATGTTTGCGTGAATGTAAACGCATTGTAAAGTTGAACAGTCATAAATCGCATAGGTTGTAAGTTGACGAGTACCTGTATAATCTCATTTAGAGGGGCATTTTCGATAGGACAAAATGTCCATTCTCAAAACAGCAAGAAATCTATCTTTTGAAAATGACCTATGTAGATCTTTTTTGGCCATTCTCGAATATAAATACAAAGACTCGATCAATGATACCACAAAGATGGGAATAATAGAAGTAGTGATAATGCTGGGTGACTCTACTAGAAGTGAATAGGAGCATCTCATCTGCAAATCTGGAAAAAAGTAGAATGGTTCTAGATACCTTGCAAAGGACTTTGCTCAGACAAACAGTGAAGGAACCCATTTGTTTAGGGAAAGACTAATACAGGATTTAGTGCTAATAATTGGAAAAAGTGTGTCGTATCAGAAGGCATCCACTTGAGGGAAAGTACTTATTTCATCATGTGGTTTGATATAAAAGCTAAGGTGAAATCCAGCCACACCAAAATAAAAACACTAGATTTCAAACTTGCTGTTTTTGGTAAAATGAGAAAGTACTTCAAAGAGGAAGTAAAAGATGTGGAAAGACAGTGATCTAAACAGAAAAAAGTTATATGCTTTCTACAGCATTTCATTTGGTTGATCATTCATTTTTGCTCCAAAGACTTTCCTTTATTTGGGTGGTTTACATCTTTTTTTTTTTTTTTTTTTTGTGGTGCCTTACCTTGAAAGTTTCTATGTCAGGAAAACTATTACAGTAGCATAACAAGGGTAGGAAGTGCCTGGGGCTGTGGCAACCCCCTGTGCCCTCTTCTCTGCCCCTGCTCCTTCCTCACACCCTACACCACACTCTTACACTCCCTTCCTTCATACCTCTTTAAATCTTTGCCAGCGGAAGCAGCTTGGCTTTCCCTCTGATGTCACTTCCTGGCCCTGCAACCGGGAAGTGATTTCAGAGGGGAGCCATATTGGTGCAAGCAGTAGACCTGAGAAGTTGCTCATGCTGGTGAAGATTTAAAGAGGTACAGGGGGAGGGTGAAAGTGTGGCATAGGGGGCATAGAAGTACCAGCACCGTCACCAAGATAACGCCTGGTGTGGTCTGCCCCTCCAGTTGATGGTAATTTCCACCCAGTTAATTTGCACTGAATGTCGGCCAGTAAGTGCTTATTATTATGCGGACTGTACTCCAATTATACAAAACATTAGCATTCGCATTCCCATCACCTGCAACTGAAAGCTAATCACCATCAATCAATAATCACACAACTCAGTTTTATTGGAATAAATATTTGGCCGCAGCTTTATTATGTGTCTGAATATTATCTCCACTTACAATACAATCTGTGTCCAAAAGCCAACAAACCCCCAATGCACATTTCACCCCCCCCCCCCCCAGGGAGTTATTCGGTGTCAAAACTAGCTCCCGTTAAGTCTTTAAATTTATAACATTCCCGCAAACATGACCCATGGTGACGCAAGGCCATGCTTCCCCTCGCAGCGGTATCACATACGAGTGTTACATTTATTTATTTACTGCTCATCTCCCAGATCCAACTGGGCCAAACTCCATTTTCCGCCACAAGCGGTGACAGCCTCGAGCTTGTCACCGCTCCCCACCACATAAGCTGCGGCCAACAGCTTTAAAACAAGTCTCCAAGAAATCCTAAAGAGTACCCCAATATAATTGGACAAACCTGAAAGGTAGACAGCAGCAGGACAATAATGTCCAGGGAAAACAGCTGCAACAAATTCATGAGATACCACTCTAAACCCCCAAAAGCTATCCGTAACACCAAAAGCTCAGTATTAAACCCATTTATGCAACCACTCAATAGCAACCATGTCCCAATCCTCCTTACACACTCCATAGAGGACCAAACAAAACAAAACAAAAGGGGTGGGGGCATTAGGGAAAACACAGACAGCAGACAACAGATCCCGCCTCAGGGGCAGTATGAAATCCTCTGCCTTTGCTGAACAAATGTCACAACCCACCAAAAGAATCAGAAGTAAAGCAGAATAGGAGATTAGGAAATTGTCTGTGCTGGAAAAGGATTAGCAAGAGTCACTCCCAACAAATGTTCCATACACCTAACCATAAAATCTATAGTCCATGCCCCACTGGAATGAGAAACAGCTAAGACAATCCTCCCCAGCCCACTAGAATGGTACACATGATACTGCACATTCCCGTTACTCCACACACACGTACAAAAGAATCCAAATTCCTGATCCTTCCAAAGCAGGTGACCAGGGAATAGGCAATTGCATTTAACCTGTAGTCAACCCAACATCTCCAGACAGCTACCCCATGAACACAATAGCAGGTCGAGAAGGTGCCAGCTCACCCACTTGATAAGCTGCCAAGTGCCGCAAAAAGGCTAACCGCCAGAGCACCACTACAAATCATGAAGTGCACACAACAGGCAATACTGCAAACAAATGTCACCAAACCCTCATACAAAAAACAAACAAGTAAACCCTACATATGGACACTGCATCACACGTACCCACAACCCATTTCAGTACCAGTTTCATAACTTCCATAAAATCCCCACACCAGCAAATGTCCAGTGAACCATCTCCCAAAATTATCTTACAAACAAACCATATAGTACTAATAGAACATGCAGCTGCTCCATATGAAAAAGGAGCAACGCACCTCTGGCACCCAAAATTGCAGAAAATAAGTCAAAGCAGTTTGGCTCCTAGCACCTAGCCAGCGCCTTGTAGTTCCTCGTAACCCAGTCTGAGGACACAAGCAAAGCCACCTAGAAAAAACATAAGGACAGATAAAGCCCAAAATGTCCAGTCGGTATACCCCTCCACAGCAACAATTAACTCCTTCTCTCTCCCAGAGAATACATGTGCCTATCCAATGCCTTCCCCAATTCAGAAACTATTTCATGCATCTACTACTCCTACACCTACTGGAATTCCAAAACTATTTCCTGCATCTACCTCACCTTCTGTAACAACGTAGTGCCATATAGTACTGCAGAGCCCAGCACTGCTACACTGCATCCCCTGCCCTCTTACTCTGGATTTGCTGCCTAATAAAAGGGGAGTCATCTCATGTATAGTTAGGCCACATAGGTATTTTAAAAATCACTATTATCTCCCTTCTCATGCCCTTCCTCAAAGTATACAGATGGAGATCATGAACTCAGTTCCCATATGCCTTTAGGACATAGACCGTCAATCCTTGTAGTAGCCTTCCTTTGAACTGAACTTAAATGCACACAAAATTCACAATGGGGTCTCACCAAAATTTTTAGAGAGGGGCAGCAAACTTCCATTGTCCTGCTGGCCGTACTGATCCCCGTGCATCCAAACATCTGCCTAACTTTTACTAGCACTGTTACAACCTGGTTGCCTCCTGAAGCTTATCACATACTATCATACCAAACCCCTACTCCTCATTCATACACCAAGGTCTTCACCCCTTAATCGCACCATGCCCTTGTGGTTTGGCAACTCAAATGCATGACCTGGCATTTCTGAGCAAGAAATCTGAGCTGCACAATATAAAGCCATTCTACAAACTTAAGCCCATCCTCGTTAGGCACACCATAAGGACTATCTGGTCCATTACTGCTTTGGCCTCCTCCACAAAAAGGCAAATCTTACTTACAACCCTACAACAATCCTACTTACAAAATTGTGAAAAGAACAAGCCCAATAACAAACCTTCAAACACATTACCGATAAGATCCCTCCTTGGCATAACCATCTCCTGGGACCACAACCTACTGACACCTTACTGACCAACTAGTTCCTGCCCCATACCACCAGTGGAGCCCCCATACCGAGAACACTGAGTATGATATGCCTATGAAAATGGTAAAATTACTAAATTAAAATACACCATATTCACCACACTCCCTTTATCTAATGCCAAAATCACCCAAAGAAAGTAAGCAGATTTGTCGATCCAAACCCGTCTCTAGTGAATCCCCAAGCTCTGTTGTAAAAGCGTTTCTATTGAGTTATTTACCAAAAAGTCAAACTTACCAGCCTGAATATCCCTAGTGCTGCCTTCTCTCCATTTGTTGTGGAGAGAAACCACATCTTCCTTGCTCTATTTCTACATTACCCACTCCCGACTCTAAAGAAGCAGTCAGCAGTCACCAGAACTACCCCCAAATTCCTGCAGTACCCTTGGATGTACCAGCCATTCCCCTCGTAGTATCCACCCGTAGTTCTAATGAACCCTCACAAACCCAAGCCACTGAAAATAAATCAGGGTTTATCACACCTCCTGCCCCAGTCATATGAGGTGTTTGTACACCCTCCTCCCAAACACTTCAGCTGTGAACCCAGAACAGAAAATATAAGTGAAGAAGTCAGCTATCTCTTTATCAGCTGCTACTTATTGCCCCCTTATACCCCTGGGTTCCACAATGCCATTTTTGCATGTCTTCCTATCCCTAATACATCTAAAAATGTCTTGTCCCCCATCATGACCGTGGCAGCTATTTATCCTTCCATCTCCATCTTCGCTTTCCAGACTACTCGACCAACTCCCCCTTAACTCTATCCAATAGTGCCTCTGATGCCTTGCACTTCATAAGAACATAAGAACATAAGAATTGTGATACTGGGACAGACTAAAAGTCCATCAAGAACAGTATCCTGTTTCCAACAGTGGCTAACCCAGGACCCAAGAACCTAGTGAGATCCTATAATCCAAATTCCATGCCCTAGTAATAAAACAGAAATTATGCTGCCTATCATAGGAATAAGCAGATGATTTCTCCAAGCCATCTCAATAAGGCCCTATGTACTTCTCTTTTAGGAAAGTATCCAAACCTTTTTTAAACCCTGCTAAGCTAACTGATTTAGAAACATAGAAACATAGAAACATAGAAAGATGACGGCAGAAAAGGGCTACAGCCCATCAAGTCTGCCCACTCTACTGACCCACCCCATTAAGTCTGAGTGCATATGACTTAGTTCCTTAGCTCGACCTTCGTAGGGATCCCACGTGGATGTCCCATTTATTCTTAAAGTCGAGCACGCTGGTGGCCTTGATCACCTGCACCGGAAGTCTGTTCCATTGATCCACCACCCTTTCTGTGAAGAAGTACTTCCTGGTGTCACTACTAAATTTCCCTCCTCTAAGTTTAAGCGGGTGTCCCCTTGTGACCGAGGGTCCCTTGGGAACGAATATGTCGTCTTCCAGCTCTACACGACCTGTGACGTATTTAAATGTCTCAATCATGTCACCCCTTTCCCTGCGTTCCTCTAGAGTATAGAGCTGTAATTTGCCCAGTCTTTCTTCGTATGAGAGACCCTTGAGTCCGGAGACCATTCTAGTGGCCATCCGCTGGACCGACTCGGCTCGAAGCACATCTTTACGGTAATGTGGCCTCCAGAATTGCACACAGTATTCCAGATGAGGTCTCACCATGGCTCTATACAGTGGCATTATGACTTCAGGTTTGCGGCTGACGAAGCTTCTCTTGATTTCACCTCATTCCCAGCAATGAATTCCATAGATTAATCACTTGTTGTGTGAAGACATATTTTTCTGGTTTGTTGTAAATCTAGTACTTAATAGAATCATTGCACACCCCCTAGTCCTAGTATTTTTGGAAAGAGTGAACAAGCGATTCACATCAACCCTTTTCACTGCACTCCACTCAGTATTTCCTATACATGACATACACAATGGGTTGCTACCCTTACAATAACTTTGTTCAGGTTTGCTCACCACTTACGTAGATGATTCCCCACTAACACCATAAAAACTTTTCCCTTTAATTTCTCCAGCACAAATAAACCAAACCTGCAACCTTACTACAATGATCCCCCCCTTTCCACAGACACAGACACCAAGAAATCTATTTCCCCCTAACACACACACACACCACACACCCAGAAAAACACCACAAGTACATAATATGAATGTACCTGAAACACCAAAAACAGGTCCTCTCCAGCTAAGCTAACAAATCAGGACAGCTGACACCGTGCTGAATCACCACAGAAAGAACGCCAGTCACAGGAAGACCTAAAAGACCCAGAAAGCCCACAGTACAAAAGGAAAATTAGGAAGATGGCCCCTATTGACACTCCAAACAAAATTTTAAATCACAATGCTGCGAAAATGGTGATGCCGTACAGTCATGTACCCGCTGAGCACACAACTATTACAAAGGCAGCTGCCACTGCTCCTCAGCCCCCAGACAAGGGAACACCAAATCCGTGAAGGCCACAAATCCACAACTCTGCCTAGCTTTAAAAACAAACACCCGAGTGCAGCATCGGCACCTCCCAACTCCCTCCTTACCTCTAACACCAGAATTCAGCGTCAAAGCCTCAAACCTTTCTATAAGTGCCCAACCATGTGGCACACAGACCAGCCAGTTACTGCCCTCGTGAACTAAAGACCAACCACCTGCCAGTTCCCCCAAAATAGTCTAATAAGAAACATCCTGGCAAAAATACACCTCAACAGAAAGACCTCTCTGTGTCACACAAAAATAACCCCAACAGGTAAGTCCCTCTCTCACACACCGTATTAGCGAGCAAACACCTTTCACATCCCATCTCCCTCATAGTCAACCCACTCTCTACCCACAGTTGTGCAGATAACTCACCAAATGGCAGCCCAACGCTAACTGCTGCTCCACACAGGGGACTGTTGTGCTGTTAAACCTCCACAGAAAAGCCCAAACTGCCCCTCTCCATTGCAGCCTCTGCTTCCTCAGACAAATCCTGCACCTGACAGAGAAATAGCCTGCCCTGACTAAAACACAGACACAGAGAAGGTTAACAAGGCAAAAAATTCCTTACTCAAAACAAACCAAACTTCCTAACATTAAAATCACAATGAAGAAGAATATTTTTAGTACAAATTGTTCCCTTTCCTCATAGAATTCACTCCAGACTGCCACAACATCCAACCAATCACATGACTGTTCCACCCCATCACCTTAGAAACCTCCTTAATCATTTTTCTTTCTTACAAGCTCTGTCTATTAACCCTTTCTTACCTCCTCTTATAAACTTGTCAATCTTTATTCTACAGACCCTTGACAACACCTCATATATTCCCCTTACCTTCTGCCCCCCTCTCCTATTTTACCCACACCATCATTCAATATATATTATCAGCCGGTGACATCAGCTCAGCTAATGTTATATCACACCAGATGAATCTGGTGTTCTTCTTTACACCTCTTTTGAATCTGTAGATTTTTCCCTTCTTCATACTTGGCTTGAGGCCTCTGCGAAATGGCTCAAATATATACATTGGTCTTAAAGCCAGAGAAAAAAAGTTACATGCTGAACCACTAGCCATATGCCCCTACTTTCCCTCATTCCTACTCCTGGCGATTTATGCATTTTTTATTACCTGCTTAGCACCTAAATGGTTTACAGTTAAAAACATATGTTAGTCACATACAATAAAACACATTAAGCAATCAAATCCAACACAGACACTACATAGTGGCTAAAAAAACTCAGGGCTCCTTTTACAAAGCCGCGGTAGAGGCTTTGGACTAGCGAGGTAAATGCTTCTGTGCTCATAGAAATTCTATGAGCATCGGAACATTTGCCTTGCTGGCCCATGGTAGAAACCTCTACTAAAGCTTTGTAAATGCCAACGTCAATCTTTAACATAGCATCTGTGGACTACTCTCCGACTTAACAGAATGCCTTCAGAAAAAATCAGGAAACTCGCTGGACTAAGGGCCTCTTTTACAAAGCAGTGCTAGCGGCTGCCGTGTGGCAACAACCCCGAAGTCCTTTAAATCTCTATGGGCTTTGGGGCCGTTACTGCAGTGGCCTGCACTAAACGGCTTCATAAAAGAGGCCCTTAGTCCAGCAAGTTTCCAGTTTTTTTATAAACTATTTTTCCTATAAAATGAAAAAAAGCTAGAAACTCACTGGACTAAGTGTATAGCTCTCAATGGAGACTATTGTTTAACTTGTTTTTTTACCAAATTTTTCAAACCACCCATTTATATGTAATTATTACATGTGTTTATCTTTCACGTTTCCTACTTTTATTAGTACTCATTTTCCACTTGTATAATACATTGTTTATATATCAGATTTATTTAAAAGGGAGAAGGTCACTGAATAAGCCCCTGATGCATGTTGCATGCAGTGGCATAGCGAGAGTAGGAGGCGCCTGGGGCATTGGCACCCCACTTCAGGTGGGCCGTGCTCCATTGCCTCCACCATGTGTCATCTTGAAGTCTAATTTTTTTGGTGATCAGCTACTTTTATAAAGGGAAGAAAGCTTATAATAATAATAACTTTATTCTTCTATACTGCCACAGTCGATATCATATTGGTGTCTATCCTTCCTAGCACCACCACCCCCTCGCCAATCCTGCCAGCAATATTTGTGTTCAGTGTCCTATTCAGACAAATGATTCAACTGATCTAGGCAGTAAAGTTTGAATCTTTAAAATGTAGTAGTTTTTTTTCTGAAATTCTCCTTCCAGAAGTTAACAGTATAAGCTTGGTGTGTCTTCTCAGGGCTTTGTTTACACTCTGGTTTTTGACACCTACACAACTATTTTCAACTCTCTACTTCGCAATGTTCTTCAGAACACTCTTGATAACTCGTATTTTAATATTTTTTTTTTCTTTCTACTTCACCTGTTTTTATGAAAATGGCATTCCTTTCTCTATTCATTTTTTGTTAGCCACGCTAATGTTATAGCAAAGAGTGGCCTATAAACATTAATAGATGAAAAAACAAGAAAAAAACTGCAGACAGAATGTACAAGATGAAGGCTATGTTTATTATATCAAATATAAATGCGGTGGTAATATTAACCGCATTTATATTTGATATAATAAACATAGCCTGCATTTTGAACATTCTGTCTGCAGGTTGGGTTGTTTTTTTTTTTTTTTTTCCATCTGCTTCACTTTACTACAGTCTTTGTTGGATTTTTTCTTGTTTCTTCTATAAACATTAATAAACATAAAATGCTATCTGAAAGCGGCTACTGGTTAATACCTATAGTATTATGCTGTTTTATCCAATGCCTTTCCTTTCTTTTTCTTTGCAAAATCAGGCTTAGGTTTGACTTTAATTAGTGCTGCCTGGGGCTCTTGTTCTTTTAGACATTTGTGACTTGTTTGTTAGAGACTGGAAAGAGCCTCTGCTCTGTACACAGCCATTATGAGAGCCCGGAGGAGTTTCAGTGAGCCAGGAAAGTGCTTTTAAAATAAGAGAGATGTCTTGTTCTAATATTGAATTGTCTCACCTGTAGCCTGTTATAGAGCTGTTTAGAAATCTGTTTGAAAGTGGCTGCTACCTACAATAGTCTGTGTTACTATATTTGATACCTTCTTTGTACTTTTATTAATAAAATCAGGCCCAGCTATAACTTTACTTAGTCATGCTCATTGTGGGAGTCTCTGCACAGAGGGGCATAATCAAAAGAAATGTCTAAGTCTGTTTTGGGCTTAAGTTGCAAGTTGCCCATAGTCATACACGGGAAAAGGTCTATTTTTGAAAAATACATCCGACATTTTTTTTTTTTTTTAAATCATCCAACTGTACGTCCAGCCATCTGATCGCCCAGACCGCTAAGTTGTCCATCTTTATACCTCATTTTCATCCAAAAATTTGTCCAAGTCACAAACGCCTAGAAAAATAACTTATGGGTGTGGGACAGGCCAGAAAAGTGATGGACTGGACACCCAGACATGGCACCAGAGTAGTGGGCTACCTTACAAGGCATAGCTGTGAACTTCACAAAAAAGGTCCCACATAAACATCTCATTACAGTTCCCTTATAGGTCACGGTGAGCCCCCCTAAAACACCTCCAGAATCTACTAGACCCACCTATCTACCAACCCAATAGCCCTTATGGCTGCAGGAGCGACTTATATGGCAGTAGAAAAGGGTTTTGATTTTTTTTGGGGGGTGCACATGTTTCACCATGAATGCAGTGATTAGAGTGGCTAATGGGGCAGAGTCCTCCTCTCCATGGTTCACTAACCCACCCCCAAGACTACTTAAGCCACCTCTGTGCAACTCTACTAGGCTTTCCTATTCCAGGCTGTCAGGTGCTGATGTTCTGGAGGCAGATATGTAAAGTTGTTATTATGATTTTTATGGGGGGGGGTCAGTGATCACTGGGGCGTGTGTGGGGGTCTGTACTTTGTGTCTGCGGTACTTATTTGGTCACTTTGGATACCTTCTTGTGCCTTAGACCTGGTTTTAGTTGGCCTAAGTCAAAACATCCAGGTTCCGTCTAGGCAGTGTTGTAAAACTTTCGGTTATACATGCAGTACAACTAAGTCTAGGACAGCCCACGTCCTGCCCAAATCCCACCCTCGACTCCTTCTGATACGCCCCTTTAACTCTGGTCATTCAGCAGCACTTTGAAGGCCTAGGTCATTTTTAAATATGTCTAAAACCTGGTTCAGTTATCGGCACTTGGACTACCTGTCTCACTGATTGTCTAAGTGCCGATTTAGGCCGGTTTTTAGACGTATTTCTGTTTCGATTATTAGCCCCACAGCTCCCGACTCAATATTTACCATAGGATTATTTGGCTTATTCTTCCATTAGAAATTAGAAACATAGAAACATAGAAAGATGACGGCAGAAAAGGGCCACAGCCCATCAAGTCTGCCCACTCTACTGACCCACCCCATTAAGTCTGAGTGCTGATGACTTAGTTCCTTTGCTCGACCCTCGTAGGGATCCCACGTGGATGTCCCATCTATTCTTAAAGTCGAGCACGCTGGTGGCCTTGATCACCTGCCTCGGAAGTTTGTTCCAATGATCCACCACCCTTTCCGTGAAGAAGTACTTCCTGGTGTCACCACTAAATTTCCCTCCTCTGAGTTTAAGCGGGTGCCCCCTTGTGACCGAGGGTCCCTTGGGAAATAATATGTCGTTTTCCACCTCGACACGACCTGTGATGTATTTAAATGTCTCAATCATGTCACCCCTTTCCCTGCGCTCCTCTAGAGTATAGAGCTGCAATTTGCCCAGTCTTTCTTCGTATGAGAGACCCTTGAGTCCAGAGACCATTCTAGTGGCCATCCGCTGGACCGACTCGGCTCGAAGCACATCTTTACGGTAATGCGGCCTCCAGAATTGCACACAGTATTCCAGATGAGGTCTCACCATGGATCTGTAAAGTGGCATTATGACTTCAGGTTTGCGGCTGACGAAGCTTCTCTTGATACATCCCATCATTTGCCTTGCCTTGGATGAGGCCTTCTCTACTTGTTTGGCAGCCTTCATGTCTGCACTGATGATAACTCCCAAGTCCCGTTCTTCTGAAGTCCTAGCTAGTGCTACTCCATTCAAGGTGTATGTTCTGCATGGATTTCTACTGCCGAGATGCATGACCTTACACTTCTTAGCGTTGAAGCCCAGCTGCCATGTCGAGGACCAGTTTTCCAACATGATCAGATCTTGCGTCATACTATCCTTGAGATTGCTTTCACTTATATTACACAGTTTGGCGTCATCAGCGAACAGCGCTACTTTACCCTGAAGCCCCCGGGTCAAGTCCCCTATGAATATGTTGAAAAGGGATGGTCCCAGGACTGATCCCTGCGGCACTCCGCTAGTCACCTCCGATGTCTCAGAGAGGGTGCCGTTGACCACCACACTCTGAAGTCTTCCACTCAGCCAATCATTGACCCATGCAGTTAGTTTCTCACACAACCCCATCAATTTCATCTTGTTTAATAGTCTACGGTGCGGGACACTGTCAAAAGCTTTACTGAAATCCAAGTACACTATGTCTAGAGACTCTCCCGAGTCTAGCTTTCCTGTCACCCAGTTAAAGAAGCTGATAAGATTGGATTGGCATGACCTGCCCCTAGTGAATCCATGTTGACAGGGATCCCTCAGATTTCCCTCATCCAATATCGTGTCTAATTTACCTTTAAGTAGAGTTTCCATGAGTTTACACACTATTGATGTGAGACTCACTGGCCTGTAATTCGCAGCCTCTGCTCTGCAACCCTTTTTGTGCAGAGGAACAACGTTGGCTGTTTTCCAGTCTAGGGGGACTCTCCCTGTACCTAGGGAGAGATTGAAGAGCATGGCTAACGGTTTCGCCAGAACATCGCATAGCTCTCTGAGCACTCTTGGGTACAAATTATCCGGTCCCATGGCTTTGTTCACCTTGAGTCTTGACAGTTCTCTGTAAACATCAGTTGGTGTGAACTCAAAATTCTGAAATGGGTCTTCCATGCTTTGCTTTGCTTCCAGCCGTGGCCCGTGCCCTGATGCCTCGCAGGTGAAGACTGAACAGAAGTAATCATTCAGTAGTTTGGCCTTATCAGAATCTGTTTCCACATAGTTCCCTTCTGGCGTTCTAAGGCGTTCTATCCCGTTTGTGTTCTTTTTCCTGTCGCTAATGTACCTGAAGAAGGATTTGTCCCCTTTCTTAATGTTCTTCGCTAGAGTTTCTTCCATTCGAAGTTTGGCCTCCCTGACTGCTGTTTTGACCGCTGCAGACTTTGTCCTGTATTCAATGTTTGCTTCTTTTTTCCCCGTGCGTTTGTATGAGAGAAATGCTTTTTTCTTCTCTTTGACGAGGTAAGAGACCTCATCAGTGAACCATTGGGGTTTCTTTTTTCTTTGCTGTTTGGTTACCGATTTTATGTAGCGTTTAGTTGCCTCATGAAGGGTCAATTTCAAGGTTGACCACATAGCTTCCACATTATCAGTTACTTCTTGAACCTGCAGCGTCTGATGGACGAAATCTCCCATGCGTGCGAAGTCAGTGCCTCGGAAATTGAGTACCCTTGTTTTTGTTTGTGACCTGGGGAAGCCTTTCTTAAGGTTAAACCATACCATGTTATGGTCACTGGTGGCTAGCGTTTCTCCCACCGAGACCTCCGAGACACTTTCCCCATTCGTAAGTACCAGGTCCAGGATGGCCTGGGCCCTAGTGGGCTCTAGTACCATTTGTTTGAGCCGTACTCCCTTCATGGACGTTAATATCCTCCTGCTATCACAAATTATGTCATGAGAGGTGGTGGCTTAGCTTTGCTGACCCATATGGAAATTTCAGTTAGACAATTACATCTATCTTCACCATCTTAGTAGAGGCAGTGCTTTTCTGGTGTTCTACTTCAGCTTTATTTGCGCTACTGATTTTGAGATTCTTTTTAATCTGTTTTGTTCAATATGGCTCTTCAGTATCCAAATTTGATTGTTCTTGGTGACTTTAATATTCAGTATGAAAACCCTCAGCGTCCATTTGACTTTCAGCTTTCTTCGTTAGCATATGAACTAGGGCTATCGACATGTTTCTCAACCAACCCATTCAGCTAGTCATACTTTTGACCTTATCTTTACACATTTTTCTGAATCTTGGTCAATTACTTCTCCTTCTACTCTTTCTATTCCATGGTCTGACCATTCTATAGTGCATACAACTTTATCTATCCCTGATTTTTCTTCAACTCAGTCAACATTCACTATTTATCACAAAGCAAGATTTTTGTGCTTGTGATCCCTCTTCTTTATCACCACTGTTTACTCATTTTCCTCCTGATTTTTTAATCACTTCCTCTTTCATTTCAATCTAGGATGTGGAATTATTCTCTTGAAGCTGCAATTACAACAAAAGTCCCTATTAAAAATTTTAAATTAAACACCCGTAAGAAGCCTTGGTGTTCCAAATAATGTCACCCTTTTAAACATTGCGTGTTTTTGAGTGCAAATAGCATAAATCGCATGATACTCTTGATCTCTATGAATTCTGTTTGTTGCTCACTCAATATTGCTCTTGTTTAAAAGATGCCCATCATACCTATTATATTGATCAAATTAAGTGAGCTCCTAATAGGCCTAAACAATTGTTTGCTACATTAAATAGGCTCTCTAATCTTAATTCTATATCTTCTCATGGTTATCTTTTTTGTCAGCCCAAACTTTAGTGACATTCATTTCCTATTTCACCATCCCCCGTTTCTCCACCTCAGATTAATCAATATGATCAATTTCTTTGACTGGGTAACCAGAGAATTGGATAGAGGATATGTGCTAGATGTGGTGTATTCAGATTTTAGCAAAGCCTTTGACAATGATCCACACAGACGTCTGATAAATAAACTGAGTGCCCTTGGGATGGGTCTCAAAGTGACGGGCTGGGTCAGAAACTAGTTGAGTGGAAGGTGACAGAGGGTAGTGATCAATGGAGATCGCACTGAGGAAATGGATGTTACTAGTGGTGTGCCTCAAGGTTCTGTTCTTGGGCCTGTTCTTTTTGACATTTCTATAAATGATATTGCTGAAGGGTTGTCGGGTAAGATTTGCCTCTTTGTGGCTGATACCAAAATCTGCAATAGAGTAGACACGCTGGATGGTGTGAATAAAATGAAGAAAGACCTAGCGAAGCTCCTAGAATGATCTGAAATTTGGCAGCTAAAATTTAATTCTAAGAAATGAAAGGTCATGCATTTGGGCTGCAAAAACCTGAGGGAACAGTACAATTTAGGGAGTGAAGAACAGTGCATGACAGAAGAATAGGACTTAAAGTGGCCAAACATGTTGAAAAGGTGACGGTGAAAGCTAGAAGGATGCTAGGATGCATAGGGAAGGCCAGCAGGAAAAAAGAGGTATTGATGCCCCTGTATAAGAATCTGGTGAGACCTCATTTAGAATATTGTGTACAATTCTGGAAGCCACACCTTCAAAAAGATATAAAAAGGATTACGTTGTCCAGAGGATGGCTACTAAAATGGTGTGTGGTCTTTGTCATAATGCATATGGGAACAGATTTAAAGATCTCAATCTGTATACTTTGGAGGAAAGGTGGGAGAGGGGAGATATGATAGAGATGTTTAAATACCTATGCGATGTAAATGCGCATGAGTCGAGTCTCTTTCATTTGAAAGGAAGCTCTAGAATGAGAGGACATAGGATGAAGTTAAGAGGTGATAGTCTGATAAGTAATCTAAGGAAATACATTTTTCCTTAGATTACTCCTGAAAGGGTAGTAGATGAGCGGAACAGTCTCCTGGTAGAGGTGGTGGAGATAGACTGTGTCTGATTTCAAGAAAACCTGTGATAGTCACGTAGGATCTCTTAGAGAGAGGAAGACCTAATGGTTACTGCGGATGGGTAGACTGGATGGGCCATTTGGCCTTTATCTGCCATCATGTTTCTATGCAAGTGATCTCTTAGTACATCTTCCATTTATGTATTTTTTATTACCTGCTTAGCACCAAAATGGTTTACAATTAAAATCATATGTTAGTCACATACAATAAAACACATTAAGCAATCAAATCCAACACAGACACTACATAGTGGCTAAAAAAACTCAGGGCTCTTTTTACAAAGCTGCAGTAGAGGTTTTGGACCAGCGAGATAAATGCTTCTGTGCTCATAGAAATTCTTTGAGCATCGGAATATTTGCCTTGCTGGCCCATGGTAGAAACCTCTACTAAAGCTTTGTAAATGCCAGCGTCAATCTTTAACATAGCATCTGTGGACTACTCTCCGACTTAACAGAATGCCTTCAGAAAAAAATAAAAATTAAATAAATAATACATTTTTTAACAGTTTCTCAAACATCAGATCATTGTGCAAATGACCCAGCAAGGTATTTCATAATACTGGGCTAGCCACCGGAAAACAACAACAACTCAGATTTGAAGTCCCATTTTATAGAGCACATACATAGAATATAGAAAATAAGAATAAAGTCTTTCAGTTTATGCTGCATCAATTCCCACTGATATTTTAGACTAGAATCTTCTTATATAGAGCTTTTCCTGAAACACATGCAGGAATGAAGGTGTATGCACCAGCTACAATGTCAAAATTTTCAATGGAACAAACATGGCAAAATGCATGTGTACGAGTGTCAGTTTAGAAACCTACACATTTGTTTCCACACACTGTTAAGAGCCTGGCATAATTTGCCAGTATTGCTTTTGAAGTTGGGGAAGGGGTAAAAAACACTGGAATATAAAGGGGTGACCTCCTATTATCCCTCCAGTGCAAAATAAGCACCTTCACATAACCTACAGTAGGTATCCACAGGACTACTTGTGAGCCAGGAAAGTACATACGTGACATGGTGACCCGTGAAAAGTGTGCCGGACATTGGCACACCGAAAATTACGCCCTGACATTTGTGCGCAGGAAAAATGCATGCTGCCTATCAAGCCTTCCCGTTTGCGCTCTGAGGGTGTGTTTGTGTGTGGAACCCCCCCCCCCCACACTTCACTTAGAACTGCTTGTGCTCCCATTGAGAGGGGTCTGGGGGAAAACCCCCAGTACACTTAAAACATACATATATTTGGAGAGTGCAAATTTTAAGTGTACTGGGGGGTTCCCCCAGACCCCTCTCAATGGGAGCGCAAACAGTTCTAAGTGAAATGAGGGAGGTTCCCCACACAAACACCCTCAGAGCGCAAACGGGAAGGCCTGATAGAGGTCACAGTGGCTGCGCACATTTCTCCTGCGTGCAAATATTGGGGGTGTGATTGTCGGCGCGCCAATGTCCGGCGCTTTTGACAGTGTACCACATAACACAGATCAACAGCAACAAAAAATTATTGGTGCCTTAGGTTTTTCCCTGTTCCTGGGATTATTTGGGGCATTAATTCAAATAGACTACATCAGCTCGTTTCTTATATATGGTTGAATTTATTAAGATTTTAATGCTATTTAAAAGACCTCTTCTACAGAATCAGGATGTTGTAACAAACTTTCTTTTCTGAATGGGAAATTTAAGTATTTAAATTACCCACATTTTTTTTTTTCACAACTATTTATCTACTTCCTTTCTTATAATACACACTGGCATAAAAATGTAAAGCTCAAATAACAAAATCGCCTTTGTTCTGTTATATTACATAATTATATGCAAAAAAATTTAGATGGTAAACATGCTATAGACTACATAGGGCTCTTTTTATCAAGGCGCGCTATGGGGTTATCGCGTCGGACATTTTATCACGCGCTAACCCCCGCAGCAAGGCTAAAAACTAATGCCTTGTCAATGGAGGCGTCAGCGACTAGCGTGGCAGGTGGTTGAACGTGAAGTATTCCACGCATTAATCGCCTACCGCACCTTAATAAAAGGAGCCCATAAATGTGTATTTCAAAGATTTTTCAACCTGATCTGTTTAAAACAGTTGCACATAGATTTAAATTCTAACAGGTTTTTCCACTTTTCTTCTGTTACCTGGTTTGTGTTTTTGCGTACAAGTTAGCAGATATAGTGAGAGTGTTTACATATTTCCAACTGTGGTTTTACATCCAAAACATTGGATTGTATAAGGTAAGTAACTTAACTATCTGCACAGTTGGATTCACTTAGCTCTCCGATCCTATCCAATCCGTGGCAGGCCAACCGATTCGCTACCAGTTCTTATGCAAATCAACACGATCAGAGGCACACCCCACACCGACCCCATGGATCACTGCAGAGCGATCCCAACACAAGCGGCGGACGAACAGAACACTCTTTAGCCAGAGCCCCGCTGCAGCCAGGAATAGAACACACTTTTAACCTGCGGGTTAAAACCACGGGCTTGAAGGGTGGCAGAGAGTCGGGGCGGCAGAGAGCAGGGTTTTTGCACAAGGGAGATATTATTTCAGTCGGAAAGGACGTGAGCGACTGGTCATCAGCAGATGCTTATTTTTTGATCGGCCAGCCCAGTTCCTGAAATTGTTTAGTGAATCGCTGCCTTCCTACATTTGCATGCCATTTCTCCTCATTTGCATTTGCAGATCAGATTTGGTGTGGATCAGACCGGGAGGAAGGTTAGTGAATCGGGGTCGCAAAGTGGTCAGGACACGATTGGTAAGTTTAGTGAATCTAGGCCTTAGATCGCTTTCCAGAGAACCTTGGTGACTTAAGCGAAGAAGATGTTGAAAGATTTCACCAAGATAAAAAAACAATGGAAGCCAGATACCAAGAAAGATTGGATGCGCACATGATGGCAGACTATTATTGGAATCTTATGCGGGATTGTCCTGGAAGATCCCACTCTCAGAAGTCTTACAAAAGGAGCTTCTTGTGTGTCTAATGACTGGAAAGTTTGTATCATAAACTTGTGCTTTTGATAAGAAATAAATACATTTCCATGTTGTACACTTTTCTTTAAATTTTTAATGTTTCCTTCGTACTTAAAAGATATTAATTTAAACACTACATTAAAATATCCTGATTATTTAATGGGTGAGTAGAGTGAAGTGTGGTATATGGCACATGTGCTATATCTCAAAAACTAGAGTTGATAGGATAAAACTGGTACCATATTTGCAATCAGTAGGTCAAATATACCCAGACAAAACCAAAGAACATTGACCACAAGATATCCACAGAGAAAAAAGTCCAGAAGAAACCAAAAAGAACACTGTGGAGTGACGATATTCCTGAAATGGACTTTATTATGTCAAAGTTCCAAAAATACAATAAAGCAATCCACATAAAAATAAAATGATCCACATAAAAAACCTAAAGGACCTAGTCTGCTGAAAGCGTAGGACCCAATACGGTCCGCGTTTCAACAAAATAGTCTTCTTGAGGGGTCCCTGAAAAGTTCTATGGTGGTAAACGCGTGAAAAAAACTGATATGTGGATACTTGTGAGAAAAATGTTGCTGGAATTCTACATATCAGTTTTTCTACGCGTTTACCACCATAGGACTTTTCAGGGACCCCTGAAGAAGACTATCTTGTTGAAATGCGGACCATGTTGGGTCCCACGCTTTCAGCGGACTAGGTCCTTTAGGTTTTTTCTGTGGATCATTTTAGTTTTATGTCGATTGCTTTATTGTACTTTTGGAACTTTGACATAATAAAGTCCATTTCAGGAATATCGTCACTCCACAGTGTTCTTTTTGGTTTCTTCTGCAAATATACCCAGAAACAGGTCTAACATTTGAGGCACCAAAATGAGTGTTGGCCAGTGTAATCATTGCAATCATAGGGGGGTCTTTTACTAAGGTACATTAGCCGATTTCGCACATGGTAAATGCTAACGCGCCCATTATATTCTATGGATGCGTTAGCATTTAGCACGTACTAATATTTAGCATGGGCTAAATTGGCTAGCACGCCTTAGTAAAAGACCCCCATAAACATGCATTTCCTTTCTGAAATGGGGAATGTCCTGCCCACCCAAAACACACTCAAATCACACTTCCCTGACATGAATATCTTTACAATTTGGACATTTATATTTCGTTTTTTGTAAAATCAAGAATTAGACATGTATGTGCTGTACATATCTAAATGCCAGTTTATGGATGTCCAAAATCACATTTAGGACTTCTATAGTAGTCATTATAAGCTTAGTTCATTGCTTGGTCATTAGGTATGAATTATTTTTAGCCAAAGACCTGCTGCTGATTCAGCTAATTGAGTTGGAGAATCATTTTCTTTAGTTACACTCTGCATATTATTTGTATTCCAGCCCTCTCCTATTTCTGAGAATCTCAAGAAGCCTCACTTTGCAGCTATCACCACCCTAATGTTCTGTCTGCATTACTAGTTTGCAAGCTCCAAGAAATAGGGTTTGCCTTCTATATGTGTCTGTAAAGCACTGCATAAGTCTAGTAACACTATACAAGTATGATAATGTTATATTCTATATTGTAGTTTTCATGTTTCTTATATACTCATGAAATTATTTCATCATATAGTTATACCACTGAGATGCTAGATACCGATTCCATGTTGTCACTCTTACTTCTGGTACAAAATATGGAATGCATCTCCCGTGAAATCCTAAAGGGAGATGATTTCATATTGAAACCACAAGGTGTCACCCTAGATTCATTCAAATCCAGTTAAATGTGTACATCTGACATTTGAGTAATAAAGAACATTTTGTAATGGCAGTGCTGGGTGTTTATCATTTTTCTGAAGTGTTCATTATTACGTAAAATATAAGTTAATGCAACATCCGGTACACATAGATTAAAACATATTACTTTATCTCTTTGTATCTTAGTAGGTAGATAATCTTTCTTCCTATAGTTTTGTGTGAATAGAAATTATGAACTAGTGTTTTCCACTTTGTTTTATTTATCTTGCTATAGTAGGTCCTTATAATTGTATAGGATCTTTTGAAAAAAGCTATAGCAGAAATATTTCTTTTTATAAAGTAATGTGATAACTTTAACTTTTTTTTTTCCTTCACCAGTTATTCTATTAACACTCTTAGCTTTCTTTACATTTAATAGTCTGCAGGTTTGAAATAAGAGCACACAACAGTTAAAGGGGCAGAGAAGGAGTAGGATTTGGATTTAGCTTGTACTTTTCCAGTAGTAATTCTAAATGAATTACATTTGTGTACAGTATTTTTCTAATCCTGTATGAATTACAATTTGCTTGTACCTGAGGCAACAGAGGGTTATATGCCTTTCACAAGATCACAAGAAGCATCAATAGTATTTTAGCCTGGTTTCCCTGGTTCCAGTCCCATGTTCCTGGGGCAGACTAATAGTCATCTGGGTTACTGGGCAATAAGGCTTCAAGGAGTTACTAGCTACCAACCAATAGTGATTAAATCAGCTAGATATTAGGGGAAAGTAGACCCCCCTACTGCTGTGGGCCCTTTGGCACTGCCCTGTTGTTGCAGCAGCCATTTTGAAAGGCAGCTGAGAGGGGCCAGGAGCAAGGGGGCTATGTTCCTACCCTGAAGATCCCTGTTTGACCACCAGGTATGCAGGTAAGCCTGAAAAGGGGGGCAAACTGTACATTGGGAGAGGGTGAGCAGATAGGATATGCGTTTTGCTGTGGGAATGAAAGAGATGAGGCATTGGAGTGTGTTTGTATGTGGAGGGGGTCATTACATCCTCCAGTGATCATCTGGTCAGTTTGGATTTCTTTTTGCACTTAGATACTTTTAAAAAAGGTCTAGCTCTGGACATCTAAGTTCCATATGGACGTCTTGGGAAATGTTCAATTAAGACCACAAGATGTCTAAGTGCTAAGCACGCCCATAGCCCACCCATAACATGCCTAGAATACACCCACTCAAACTTTGGATTCCCTAATGCTGATTTATGCCATTTTTAGGATATCTTATGCTGTTTTTTTTTCTAAACGGCAGTAGAGGTTTCTACCATGGACCAGCGAGGTAAGTGCTCTGACGCTCATAGAATTCCTTTGAGCATCTAAGCATTTACCTCACCATCCCACAGTAGAAACCTCTACCACTGTTTAGTAAAGGGCCCCTAAAAGTCAATTATGCATGCTGTGTTTTTGGCATTGGCCAAAAAAAAAAACCCTTCAGTTTTGTTACTGATAAAGTTCTCAGTTAACTTATTGTTTTAAACTGTTTATTGATTTTGTAAAAACATTTTACAGAAAGTGCAACAAAATAGACATCAACATTTCTTAAAAGCACTTATGTACTAAACATGAAGCACAAAAAAAACAACCCCCTTCCCACTCTCCCTTCTTCTCTGGATTTGTATGTAGAATATGAATCTTTAATGTGGCAGGTTCAATCATACTTTTAAAGCTATTTAACAAAAATCTAATGGACCCCAGATTCCTATGAATTTTGAAGATTCATTCACTTTCTCTGCTAGTATTTTCTCATATCAAAAATGGAAGTACTTCTATAGCAATAATAGCAATTATATTAATAAATACTGTGAGGAGTTAGTCCCACATCCTGTAAAGAGTACTCCTCTTCAATTTCCTTCTTAACTATTCTTTTTTTTTTTTAGAAATATGCATTCAGTCTGTCCATTTTGTTATACTCCATTCATATCATTACCTCCATTCATATCATTATCTTCTTTCACAATTATAAATCATTTCAGGGGAAGACCAAATTTCCATTTCAGAACATGGCTTTTCAATCATTGTAACTGAAACCAAGATGCTAACTTTTAACCCTACGTTATTGTGTCACACATTTTCTAATTGAGAATTAGCATACTGATGAGACCATTTAAAAAAAAAAAAAGAAGGCCTTTCATTCAAAAGAAACAGTCAAACCTCGTGGCATCATCTTATCCAATAAAAATATCCAGCATTGACAAAGACTCCTTCTAATGTTATCCTGATGCATGGATGATATAAGCTGTTCAAAAAACATAGCAGCAAAGCAAGTCATGGTTGAACTCATCACAATGTTGAACCAATGCTTCTGTAAACTGTTTTAGTGGAATTTCTATCTATAAGGTATCTGTTTCATATAGAATGTTTATTTTGTTAAATTAAATTTCCTCTTTAACATAGAACAAAACCCCCTTTCAATTTGATCCGCTTTATGATTGATATATAATTGTACCTTGATAAAAGTGTCTCATTGCTTGTCCTCCTTCCTAGAGAAATACACGGGGACATGGACAGAACCCATGGGGATGGGATATTGGGGATAGGGATAGAGCCCATAGGGATGGGGACAAACTGTGTCCCCATGTAATAAACTAACTTGAATATAGCGACCTGTTCTGGTCTAAATTTCTCAATCTATTATCCTCTGCTCTTAAGCCTGCAGATTCAGGTACTAATTGGCATAACTGGGTCGCTCTCTCCAAATCCACCTATCTTTCCCTCGCCCCCCTTTCCACTAAATCCATCTCCTATCCCCACAAGGCCCCTTGGTTTCTCCCATATCACAGAGAGCTAAAACAGAAATGTCGAGTTCTGGAGCGCATATGGAAAAAATCGAAATGTCCTATAGACAGATAGTCCTGGAGAGTCAATATCAAGCTGTACAATACAGTGCTAAAAAAAGCAAGAAAGAACTTCTATGGTGACAAAATCTCCAGGTCCAACAATCAAAGCAGTACTCTATTCAACATCTGGCACTCCCTAACCTCCAAAAGAGACCCCACCGTGCTCCCATCCTCTCCCTCAGCCAATGTTCTAGCAAAATTCTTCAATGATAAGGTTTCTTCCTTGAGATGCTCCTTCCCTCCTTCAGTCTCTTACAACTCCCTAGTGCCCACCGATTCCACTCCCACCCTAATGGTCTCCAACCCTATCCCAGCTGACAGATCCTGGACCACCTTTGAGTGCGTATCTGAATCCCTGGTCCTCAATCTCTGCCTCAAACTGAAATCCTGTAATTGCTCCTTGGACCCATTCCCCTCCTACCTATACGAGAACATTCCCGCTCAGGCTATTTCTTCTATCACCAATCTCATAAATTCCACACTTCAGTCGGGCCATTTCTCCCCAGAAATGGGTCATATCGCCTTGACCCCATTACTGAAAAAATCTGACCTTGATCCTTCCATACCATCCAGCTATCGCCCAATTGCAAATATCCCTCTCCTAACCAAGATGCTAGAGTCCATCATTTATTCCCAACTCTCATCATACTTAGAGAGATTCTCTATTCTTTTACCCTATCAATATGGCTTTTGTCCTAACTTCAGCACCGAATCCCTACTGTCTTCCCTGATTTCAAGGGTTCAACAACTTCACTCTCGAAACAAGTTTGCCATCCTCCTACAATTTGACCTTTCTGCTGCTTTCAACGTTGTTCACCATGATATTCTTGCTTACCAACTCTCTGAGATAGGTATCAACTCTACAGTCCTAGGTTGGTTCTCTAAATTCCTCCGCTCTCGTTCTTACATTGTTAACATGAATGGCACCTCATCCTCCCCCTGGAAACCGAATTGTGGAGTCCCGCAAGGCTCTCCACTATCCCCTATCCTTTTCAACATCTATATGTCCTCCCTAAAACTCCTCCACCTATCTCCCCTTGAAACAATTTACACTTATGCAGACGACATCCTCGTCCTCCTCGAGACCGATTCGAACCTCGCCGACCTGTCTCAGAACATATCCTCTTGTATAATGAACCTACAATCCTGGGCCCACACTGTACAAATGAAATTGAATGAGTCCAAAACAAGACTTCTTTGGCTCAGTCCAAAACTAGATCACCTACCCACCTCCATCCCACTACCCTCTGGCTCCTCTCTGCAGCTTGAGTTCTCGAGCAAGGTCTTGGGCATCATCATTGATTCCACATTGTCCTTCAATGACCACCTCCAATCCTTGGTAAAAAAAAGCTTTTTCAGCCTTCACATGCTGAGGAAAGTTAGATCCTTCTTCCATCAAAAACATTTTACGCTCCTTGTCCAATCCATCATCCTCTCCAGATTGGATTATTGCAACTCTATCTACTTAACCCTAACTAAGAAAAACCTCCACAGACTCCAACGGATTCAGAATGCCACGGCCAAGCTCATCTTCGCTAAAAGTAAATTTGACCATGTCTCCCCGCTCCTGGACAAGCTCCACTGGCTTCCGATAATCGCCAGGGTCCACTATAAATGCGCCTGTTTAACTTTCAAAATCCTATATGGTATCCTCCCTCCCTTTATCCCTCTTTCTTGGAATTCCTCAAACCCTAATACCACCAGATCCTCCCACAAATTAAAACTATCCTTCCCATCGCTAAAAGGCATTTCCCACACAGGAAAGCTAGGGACCTCCCTCCACTTCAAAATCACTGAGCTCTGGAACAACCTTACCTCCCCTCTTCGGAACTTGAGCTCTCTCCAAGTTTTCCGCAAACATCTGAAAACCTGGCTTTTCTCAAAAAATGTAAGTCTCCCTCCAACTTAGGAATCAAGGAAACTCTTATATCTTGGCATCCCAAGTACTCTAAATTTTCTTCACACTTCTACCTCTAACCCTCTGTTGTAGTTCCTTCCTATTTCTCCTACTGTAAACCGCGTCAAGCTCTACGAACATGGAGATGATGCGGTATACAAACCTAAGGATTAAATTAGATTAGATTAGATTAGATTAAATAGGCTGTTCCAACTAGATGGGCCAGCATCTATAAAATGCTAGTATCAATATGTTAAAAAATAACACATCTTGTCAAACAAACCTGATTGAATTTTTTGATTGGGTGACCAGAGAGCTGGATCGAGGACATATGCTAGATGTAATTTACTTAGATTTCAGCAAAGCCTTTGACAAAGTTCCTCATAGGAGGCTCTTGAACAAACTTGAAGGGCTGAAGTTAGGAACCAAAGCGGAGAACTCGATTAGAAACTGGTTGATGGACAGACACCAGAGGGTGATGGTTAATGGAAGTCGCTCGGAAAAAGGAAAGGTGAGTAGTGGAGTCCCTCAGGGTTCGGTGCTGGGGCCGATCCTATTCAATATGTTTGTAAGTGACATTGCTGAAGGGTTAGAAGAAAAGATTTGCCTTTTGCTGATGATACCAAGATTTGTAACAGAGTAGACACTGAGAAGAGAGTGGAAAACATGAAAAAGGATCTGCAAAAGTTAGAGGAATGGTCTAATAACTGGCAACTAAAATTCAATGCAAAGAAATTCAAAAGTAATGCATTTGGGGATTAACAATCGGAAGGAACCTTATATGCTGTGAGGGTAGAGGCTGATATGCATGGAGGGGGAGAGGGACCTTGGGTGATAGTGTCCGAAGATCTAAAGGTGAATAAACAGTGTAACAGGGCAGTGGTTGCTGCCAGAAGAATGCTGGGCTATATAAAGAGAGGCATAACCAGTAGAAGAACGAAGATGTTGATGCCCCTGTACAGGTCATTGGTGATGCCCTACTTGGAGTATTGTGTTCAATTTTGGAGACTGTATCTGGCGAGGACCCAAAAGGCTTGAAGCAGTCCAGAGGAGGGCAACAAAAATGATAGGTGGTTTGCAAAAAGACATATGAGGAGAGACTTGAAGCCCTGAATATGTATACTTTAGAGGAAAGAAGGGACAGGGGAGATATGAAGATTCAGATGTTCAAATACTTGACAAGGTTATTACGTAGAACATAATCTTTCCAGAGAAAAGGAAAATGGTAAAACAGAGGACATAATTGAGCTTGAGGGTTGGTATATTCAAGAGCAATGTAAGAAAATTCTTCTTTACGGAAGAGGGTGGTGGATGCCTAGAATGCACTCCGCCGAGAGAGGGGTGGAGATGAAAACGGTGTGACGGAGTTCAAAAAATACGTGGGATGAACACAGAGGATCTAGAATCAGAAAATAATAGTAAATATTGAAGAACTAAGGCCAGTACTTGGCAGACTTGCATGGTCTGTGTCTGTATATGGCTGTTGGTGGAGGATGGGCTGGGGAGGGCTTCAGTGGCTGGGAGGGTGTAGATGGCCTGGACGTGAGCTTTGACGGATACTTCAGTAGTTGGAACCTAAGAACAGTATCAGGCAGAGCTTTGAATTCTTGCCCAGAAATAGCTAAGAAGAAACCCCCCCCCCCCCCCACACACACACACAAATTTTTAGATTGAATCAGGTTTGGGCAGATAGATGGACCATTCAGGTCTTTATTCTGCCATCATCTACTATGTTACTATGGGCCTGTTTTACAAAGCCGTGCTAGCAGCTTCTGCGTGGTAACGGCCCTGAAGCCCATAGAGATTTAAAAGGCTTCGGAGCTCCTTATCTTTTCCCTTTTTGGTTTCTCCATTGTATTGAGGTCAAATAAGAGCTTTAAAAATTTATGTTTAAAGATTTAATTTCCAATTTATTAATTATATTTTGTTAAACCTAAAAGAAATACCTTTTGGTCTTTTGGGGAAAATTACTTGTATCTTGTTATTTTTGCCCTGATTTTCTGTAACAAGAGGTTATCTTGTGATGAGTTTGAAAAATCAATCAACAAATATATATATATATATTACATTACATTACATATTTCTATTCCGCCATTACCTTTCAGTTCAAAGCGGATTACAAAAAGAGTTATGGAAGAAGGGTTACAACGTTAGATCAGAGAAGGTTTCCAAGAGAAGGAAAAGTAGGATCTGGGGTTAGGGAGGGGATGGTAAGAGGGGGGGGGGGGGTTAAGCTTTATCATGGTATTAAAGCTTTATTAAGGGATTTCTTGAAGAGTATAGTTTTTATTTCCTTCTGAACATCTTGTAGTCTGGGTTTGTTGTCAATAGGTTGGAGACTTGGTTGTCTATCTTCCGCTGCCCGAGTGGCCAGTTAGTCCGTTGTATAGTTTTTCCCTTTTACTTCTTTGATTGGGGGTAGTGAATGGGGTGTGTGTTTTATCTATGCCTGGTAGAGGTGGTTTGGATGAGGCGGTCATTTAGGTAGGTTGGGGCTGTCTCCATTATATAGTTTTAAATAGTAATACAGTAAGAATTTAAATTGTATTATTTCCTGGAATGGAAGCCAATGAGAATTGATGAATGCCTCAGTAATGTGATCATGTTTTTTCAATGAATAAGACGAGTCTCAGAGCTGTATTCTGAATTTGTCTGTGAGTTGTTTAATCATTAGTGCAGGGTGCAGGGGAGGTAGAGGATGCTGCAATAGTCTAGGATACTTAGATTAGAGATTGTACTAGGAGCTGAAATTGCGTTTTTTGAAGAATTTCAGGACTTGTCTAAGGTTTCTCATAACTGCGAAAGATTTTCTGTATTGTTTTGTTAATTTGTGGTTGCATGGTGCAGCCTTTGTCAATAGTCATACCTAGAAGTTTAGGGTGGGTTTGCAAGGGTAGTTGATAGAGTTGATTTCTAAGTTGGGTTATGGTTTGGATGTTTGTTATTTTCTAGGAGGGATGAATTTAGTTTTGTCTGGGTTGAGTTTCAGTTTGTGGGCTTCCATCCAAGTCGTAACTGTAGCTAGAGTTCTGGTAGTGTGTCTGACATTAAGAGCATTGTTGGTCAAAAAAGGAATTAGATGGTGAGGTCATCAGCATAGCTATAAGAGGGATAGGCCTTGTTTGTTCAGGTAAAACGCCAAGAGAGCCGTATATAGGTTGAAGATAGTAGGGGACAGTGGGGACCAAGGTTTGGATTTTTCTTTGTCTGATTTTACTTTGTATGTTCTGTATTTTAAGAAACCTTCAAACCATGAGTATACTTTACCTGAGATGCCTATTGAGTCCAAGATTTGCAGTAGGATGTTATGGTCTACCAGATCAAATGCCGCCGTCAGGTCCAACTGTATGAGCAGCATTTTTTTTTCCCAATGCTGAGGTGTTGTCTTGCTGTGTCGATAAGGGAGCCTAGTAGTGTCTCTGTGCTGAAGTTTAGTTCTGAAGCTGGATTGTGTGGGATGGAGTAAGTTATGGTCCTCGAGATAGTTGGTGTATGTGTATATATGTATGTGCATATATATATATATATATATATATATATATATATATGTATGTGTATATATATGTATGTGTATATATATATATATATATCTCAAAAGCAAATTACATCACTACCTTCAAGGTGAGCTGGCTTGTCACATGACATTCTATGATACACCGTCTTATCACTTCTCCCGCCTCAACCATTTCACACAAAAATATGAAAGTGCAGAAACTTTTTGAACTCTCGCATTTTGGGAAGGGAAGCATGCTCAGAAGTCTTGTTAGGGAGAGAATATGGATCTGGCTTCAGTGGAATTTTGTATATATTGGTTGGGTGTTCACTGGATGGCTTGGAATCAATTGTTGCCTTTGTTACAAGTCAGATGTTGACTGGCTAAACCTCATTCATTATTAGTTCACTTGGGTGGTAATGATTATTTATGTACTGTTAAAAGTGTTGGTCTCATCACACAGATGAAAAAGGATTTAATATGGATCAGTAGTCTGTTCCCTAAATTTTATTTAATTTGGTCACACATCATTCCTTAAAGAATTTGGAAGGAGTCTTATATGGCTATAGCAATTGAATGATTTAGGAAGAAGGCAAATTCTGTAATCTCAAGGCTGATTATATTATTGGGGGGTGATGGTTATATATTACCGGTAATAACAGTTGATTGATCTGGCCTTTATCAGCCTGATGAGGTATACCTTTCCAACATTGGTGTGGATATTTTTATGAGTTCTGTTGAAGATATTCTGGAAGTGGGTGGGGAAGGTATTAGGGCCACAACTGACTGGGGGAGCTGAAGACAAGATAATGATGTCTGTGCTTATGGTGGTTTTTTGACAGATGAGCCCTGGTGAGTTCCAATTGAAGGAGTTTGAGCATTGGGGGATTGATCTCTTGTGCTACTGCTGGAGGCACGTTTTGAGTGTCATGTTATTATGTTGTGGCTTTGGATCCAAAAAACTGGCAATAACTGCAGTGGTTTTTAAAAGGCAAAGAAAAAAAGAGTGTTGATTTTCAGTTAGACTTATATGTCACTGTCAAGTATTTGAATGAGATTTTATGCTATTAGGTTATGGTGAGTGGGCAAACTAGTTGACTGTAAATTAAGGGGTCCATTTTACGAAGGCGCACTAGCTGATTAGCGTGCGCTAAATATTAGCATGTACTAAATGCTAATGCACCCATTATATTCTATGGACACATTAGCGCAGGGGTGTCCAATGTCGGTCCTCGAGGCCGCAATCCAGTCGGGTTTTCAGGATTTCCCCAATGAATATGCATGAGATCTATGTGCATGCACTGCTTTCAATGCATATTCATTGGGGAAATCCTGAAAACCCGACTGGATTGCGGCCCTCGAGGATCGACATTGGACACCCCTGCATTAGCGTTTAGGGCGCGCTAAATCAGCTAGTGCACCTTAGTAAAAGACGGGGGTATATTACTTAATGTTACTGTTTTGCTATTATAAGTAAGATAAAGCTGCAATCCTATTATTTCATATGATCTATGTAGATGGCTTTCTTTGGGAAGAGAAAGTGACTGTGAATGGTTTCATGTTGACTATTATCCAAGATGAATAGAGGGATAGTATCTGGTCATGAAAGTTGCCCCACCGATAGGACCACCATTTTGCCCCTATCTGAAGTTGGTTATTAATTATCCATTTTTTGTTCCCTTGAGGCAATGGCTTATGGGTCCTGTTCTATCTGAGGTGTCTTATAATGATAGGAATATTTGTATGCTATCAATATGAAAGTGAACTATGGGGCCAAAGTATATTTGATATCTTTATGCAAAAGGTAATACCTTACAAATAATAGGAATAGTGAGGAGTTTTACATTACACCTAAGTATATGCAAAAGATAAAAATGTATGATTCACTTATGGCTCATTTGGTCTCTTTTCCATATTTTCAGACATAGTTCATTCCACACATTAATTTTAATAATATTTTTAATGAGCATTAATGTTTTTTAGCCAACACAAATTGACTTAAAGCAAATTAATTTTGTAGTTTAATGGACATAAGTTGGATTTGCCTGCACTAATGCCCAAATGGTGCTTTCAGTTGCATGCACAAATTTGACCATGTGCCCAATTTGCACAAGCAACTCAACTGAATGAGCCAATTAATACTGATGGCTTTTTAACAAGCAATTATCAGCGTTAATTGCATGGAAATGGAAGGATCATGGGTGGATCAGGGGTATGGGGCATTCCTCAAAGTTAAAAGTATAATTATAGAAAACGGGGTATCTGTACCATGTTTCAATTATTGCAAATAGTTGTATCCAAAGTTAGGTGTGGCTCCTGGGCACAAGCACTATTCTATAAACTGGGGTGCCCAAATGATCAATCGTAAAGGCAATGTAAGTCAATTTTGTTGCCTTTGCGATCTTGTTCTTCGTGCCTCCCTGAGCCAGGCCAGACGTGTACAAGTGCTAGACCCACAAGCCTTCACCTCCGATGTTAATTCTGATGTCGGAGAGGAAGTTCTGAGTCAGCCAATCACTGCCTGGCAGGCCTGGAACTTCCTCTCCGATGTCAGAATTGACATTGGGGGGAGGCGGGAAGGTTTGTGGGCCTGGCATTTGAACACGCCAGGCCTACCTCGGGGAAGCAGGGACAAATCGATGTGGTGGCTTGGGGGGGCAGGGAGAGAGAAAGAATTGGGGAAGTGGAGAAATCAGCACGATGGCTTGGGGGGCAGCAGGAGAGAGAAAGAAAGACAGGGCAGGCAGGGGGAGAGAGGAGAAAGACAGGCAGGCAGGGGGAGAGAGAAAGATAGAAATAAAAAGGGGCAGGGGGGGAAACAGAAAGAAAGAGAGACAGAAAGAAAAGAGGGAGGGGGCAGAAAGAAAGAAAGGCAGAAATAAAGAAATATTGGATTTACAGAAGAAGGAAGTGCAACCAGAGACTCATCAAATCACCAGTACAAAAAGGGTAGGAAAAATTATTTTATTTCAATTTAGTGATCAAAATGTGTCCATTTTGAGAATTTATAGTTTGCTGTCTATATTTTGCACTATGGCCCCCTTTTACTAAACCACAATAGTGGTTTTTAGCGCAGGGAGCCTATGAGGGTCGGGAGCTGCGAGGGACATTCAGCACAACTCCCCTGCGCTAAAAAACACTATCATGGTTTAGTAAAAGGGGAGGGGGTATATTTGTCTATTTTGTATAGTTGTTACTGAGGTGACATTGGCATATATTTAAAGTCATCTGCCTTGACCTCTGAAAACCCCCCCAAATATAAATGATAATTAACATTTCTCTGTGTACAGTGTGCTTTATGTTTTTTTAAATTTTATTGTTGGTAGATCATTTGACTTGGTCATTTTAAAAAGTAGCTCACAAGCCAAAAAAAGTGTGGGACTCCTGCTATAAACCATGCCTAACCTTTTTTTTCAGCAGTGATTTTAAGTCCTGAGAGGAAAATTCTATTAAAAATTGGCAGCAAGATGTAGGCACCACAATGGGGCGCAGTTAGTACCAAATCTACAATAGCTTCGAGCATGCCTAAGGTATTATAGGAATGCTAGCACAAAGCACTTTGGGTGCCAAGAGTGAGGTGTGCTAATTTATATAAAGTGATTGGGTGGTATAAGTTGACATACCTAAGCACACCATGCAACATGCACAACTGATAGTATTCTATGAGGGGCCACTGAAAAGTTCTTAGCCCAACCTACTGCTACTACTATTTATTATTTCTAAAGCGCTGAAAGGCGTACGCAGTGCTGTACATTTTAACATACAATAGCAGTCCTGCTGAGTCACAGGGGCGGTTCTCAGGCAGGGAGGAGACTATATGCATGAGCCTGGGATCAGCTCAGATAGGTCCCTGGGCGAGAGAGGTGAAAGCCTGATTTTTCCCTAGACATCAGCTGAGGGCAGAGTTGTGGGAAAAGGACTGATGCCTGTACTGCTTGGCTGAGGTAAGCCAAGCTATCTGTAAAGTATAAGGCAAACTAAAAAGAATAAAGTGTTTTCTTCATATGAGACTGTTGTGTCCTAACCTTTCCTCTCCAGCACATGTGCTTCCTTACCACAAGGATGTAAGTGTGATTATGGATGAGTGTGTGTGAGTGCCTAAGTTACCACATAAAAAGCAGTCCTCTTTGTGATTCTTCATGGCTGGCAAAGTGCTAAATATCATACTTAGGCCAGCTTTTATCAAGCTGCACTAGAGATTTTTAGCACGGGCTAGCACTGTACATGTACCAGCACTTATAGAATTCCTATGAGCATTAGAGCATTTACCTCATCAGCTCTTGCTAAAAATCCCTAGCACAGCTTGATAAAAGAGGGGGTTAATCAGCTGTGTTTCAGCCGTCTCCCTATATCTGGATATTCAAGACTGGAGCCTGGACGTGACTTAGCATGGAATTTCTGGTTTTAACGCTGGCAGTGGTCAGCAAAATACTGATCTCCACTGGCTGAATATCGAGCCCCGAATGCCTGCTAAAAAATGTAATCCTTTAGTACAGTGTTTTTCAACCTTTTTTGGGCAAAGGCACACTTGTTTCATGAAAAAAATCACGAGGCACACCACCATTAGAAAATGTTAAAAAATTTAACTCTGTGCCTATATTGACTATATATAAAGTAATTCTCTTGAATAGGAATCAAATAAACACAAAGAAAGTATTTTATAATGCTGCCACCGCCAACAACACCGTTGGCGGCGGTGGCACTCAAGTGGCTAAAAAGCCGCAGTTTGCCGGCCTAGGGACAACACTGGAGGGTGGCCAGCTGTGCACCCCCTTGGGACGTAAACCCGGGATGGGGCAGACCGCCCCCCCCCCACCCTGGTATGCCACTATCTGTACCTCACTCCCTCCCTATGACCAAAAATTCTCCTTTCTTCTATTCCCTGTGTACACAACCATCTCTTTCCCTCCCTTCCTCTCTCCAAAGTCCATGCCTTCTGTGTCCAAACACTCATTCCCTCCCCCACCTCAGCATCTCTTTCCCTCCCTTCCTCTCTCCCAAGTCCATTTCTTCTGTGTCCAAAAACGCATTCCCTCCCCACCTCAGCATCTCTTTCCCTCCCTTCCTCTCTCCCAAGTCCATTTCTTCTGTGTCCAAAAACGCATTCCCTCCCCCACCTCAGCATCTCTTTCCCTCCCTTCCTCTCTCCCTCCCTTCCTCTCTCCCAAGTCCATTTCTTCTGTGTCCAAAAACGCATTGCCTCCCCCACCTCAGCATCTCTTTCCCTCCCTTCCTCCCTCCCAAGTCCATACCTTCTGTGTCCAAAAACGCATTCCCTCCCCCACCTCAGCATCTCTTTCCCTCCCTTCCTCTCTCCCTCCCTTCCTCTCTCCCAAGTCCATTTCTTCTGTGTCCAAAAACGCATTCCCTCCCCCACCTCAGCATCTTTTTCCCTCCCTTCCTCCCTCCCAAGTCCATACCTTCTGTGTCCAAAAACGCATTTCCTCCCCCACCTCAGCATCTCTTTCCCTCCCTTCCTCTCTCCCAAGTTCATGCCTTGTGTCCAAAACGCACTCCCTCCCCCCTTTTGTGTTCCGTGTTTGCCTACCAGCCCATCTTTGCAACTTTCTCAGCAAAACGACGCTCAAGCCGCGAGGCTTGTCTTCTGCTTCCTGTCTGCCCTGCCGCACACAAATAGCCGAACGGAAGTATTCTCCGACGTCAGCGCTGACGTCGGAGGGCAGGCTTTGCTTAAGCCCTCCCTCCGACGTCAGCGCTGACATCGGGGAACGCTTGCGATCGGCTATATGTTAGCTGCAGGGCAGGCAGGAACAGAAGACGAGCCTCGCGGCTCGAGATGTATTGAACTCCGCGGATCCCCCGTCCAGCTCTCTCCTGTCCACGTGGGGCGGACCGCCCCTCTCCCTAGACTGGTGGTACTGCCCTGATGGCGGCCCTGACTGTACGGCACACCAGGCAACATCTCGCGGCACACTAGTGTGCCGCGGAACAGCGGTTGAAAAACACTGCTTTAGTACACCCAACCACATGGAACTAGGATGCTGATAGTTTTACAAGCTAAGTTACTATGAAATCTGCAATTCAGGAAGAGTTTGAAACTCTCTCTTTTTTTTTTACCTATGATTTGTTTCCTGTTCCACCACATCAAACGTAATTGACATAATCAATGGACTATAGAGGTGACATCTCCTTCCTGCATATTTTCACATACATTTGGAGGGTTTTTCCCTTATGAGCATCTTTGAAAGCAGACTTCCTGGGAGTGAAACAAGCCCTTCATGAGCAATGTTGAACATAATAAAACTTAAATGTCTTGAGGTATAGTTTGGAATTAATTAGACTTTTAAATATTCCCTGTATTTTTATAAAGCAGAAAAAAAAAACCAAATCCTGCAGTTTTGCTTATTCGTTTATGGGCCAATATTCCAAGTCATTTATTTGGATAACGGTCACTGTCTTTGAGATACATGTTTTAGCCAATGGTAAGCTGTGGATATTCAGTAGCACTATCCAGATAGCACTGTTGAACATCTTCACAAACCACCTTGGCACTAATGGATATGGACAGTGCTGGGGAAGTTTGGTGACAGAATGGAAGGTTATATAGTTAGGGACATATTGTATATATGGCATCCAAAAATCAGTGCCCATTAGAATGGTGTTCAGTGTAATTCTATAAAAGGTACGCACACCTTATAGAATTGTACTAATTTCCAGTGTACATCATAACTTTTGAGTGTTTCCATTTAGGCCAAGGAAAACCAGGCTTAAAAACCCGTGCCTAACTTGTGCATATATCAGGCATATTCTATATCAGTGCGCCTAACTTTTAGGAATACCCATGATCTACCCATGCTCCTCCCCTGGCTATACACTTTTTGTGATCCACACACTACAAATAATTTACCCCACTTTATTGAATGCATAACTTCTAATTAGTCAATTAGCACCAACTGATGTTAATTGTCAATTATTAGCGCGGATTAAGCTTGTTAATCAATTAAGTTGTGCACACAGATTGGCTGTGTGCACTGATTTGTGCACACAACTTAAGGCACAATATGCAGAATTTGTGGGCTACTGGTGACATTGGGTCCACTATGCAGATAACTAGTTTGGATAGGGCTGCCATTAACCACACTATATGGATATTCTATCCAAGCTGCAATCCAGAGACAAGCACTGAATATCCATATTTTATTTAGCTGCTGCAGTTGGCATTTAAAAACAGCACAGAACAAGGCGGCTGAATATTGATCCATTATTATTTTTTTCTTTCTGGTGACCAAAGATTTCATCTAGTTCATCATTTGTAAAGATTTTCTGCAAGTACTACCCAGCACCACTTGCAGATCTATTTTATTACCTATTTATCTTTTCTTTTGTACTAAATTCTGAAAAAAAAAGGGAACAGATTCAGAGTTGTCAAGTGATTAAAAATTGTGACATGAATAATGATCTTAACCTAAGAGTTGCTTCTCCATTCTGGATTTTAATTCTACTGTTTTTTTCTTATGAGAAGCATAATTTATAGGTAGCAGCAGATTTGATTCAAGGTTGAATCCTCCTTCAAGGATCATCATCATTTACTGTACTTTAGAAAACTGTGTGGGTGGAGCAAAGAACAATTTATTAATTTGTGACTGGATATGAAAGTACTATAATGCACATAATTCTTAAAAAACACAGTCCTGATAAGTAACCTCAAAGGACAAAACACTCTAATTAGGAGTATGTTTCCTGTTCCCTAGAAAGGTAAGAGATTCTATAAAATAAAAACTTAGGAAGCGCCATTGCTCTGATTAAAAAAGAAACCTGCTCCTCTGGAGAGCAAACTGAAAAAAAACCATTTGCTTTACAGAGGAGCATTTTTAAAAAAATCTGTTTGTTCATCCACATTTGTGTATTTACATCAAACCGGACCCCTGAGGGAGGCGTGTCCGCCGAAACACAGACCGTGTTGGGTCCTGTTAAATCTCAACATATGTGGATGCATATGTATTTTTTCTTGGAAACAAAACTACTCTGGCTTGGCCCAAAATTATATCAGTTACCCACACTCATTCCACTACCTTCTGGTCCCATACTGCAGATCGAATTCTCAAGCAAAGTTTTGGGCGTCATTATTGACTCTACACTTTTCTTTAATAATCAGCTCAACTCTCTGGTAAAAAAAAAAAAAATGTTTTTTTAGTCCTCACATGTTGAGGAAAGTGAGATCCTGCTTCCGCCAACAACATTTTGCTGAACTTGTACAATCAATCATTCTTTCCAGACTGGACTATTGTAATTCTATCTATCTAAGTCTAACCAATAAAAATCTTCAAAGGCTTCAGCGGATCCAGAACACTGCGGCTAGGTTGATCTTCGCAAAAAGCAAATTTGACCATGTTTCCCCGCTTCTATCAAAACTTCACTGGCTTATTCAAGATCCTACAAGGCATTTTTCCTTCCCTAATTCCACTATCCTGGAATTCTTCAAGACCTGACACTACCAGATCCGCCCACAAACTCAAACTATCTTTCCCCTCATTAAAAGGTGTCATGTATGCAGGTAAATTAGGGAAATCCTTTTCTTCAAATTCACTGAGATTTGGAATATCCTCCCTGCCCTGCTGCTGAACCTAGGCTCATTCCAATTATTCCGAAAGCATCTGAAAACCTGGCTTTTCTCCAAAACGTAAAGCTATCTATTTAAAATGTAAAGCTTTGCAATGCCAGGTATGACATGAGTCACGTTTGTAAGAGGATTAATAGCACCCTTGCAGTGTTATATAATTAATGCCCCACACCTATATGCTACCCAAACTCTGCCCATGTTCATGCCTACCAGCAAAGCATTCACCATCAAATCATGGCATGCACTTTTCTACTAGCTGGCATCCATAAATGGCCACAATACTGCCCTTTATGTGTCTTCTTGCAACCTATAACTAGGTGGCTCCTTATTCAATTACTTTAAGCTTTAAGCAGAAGAATTAAGAAGAACAGTATTATTTACAGAAATGGAAAATGGAGGTAATGGAGCAGAGGAAAGATGAAGAGGAAAGATGAGCAGCTCAGTTTTGGAAATGTTTAGTTTCAGGTGACAGTGGGACATCCAGGCAGCAATGTCAGACAAACAGGAATATATTTTTTCTTTGATTTTCAGTGAAATCTCATGACTAGAGAGCTAGATCTGGGAATCATCAGTATATAAGTAATACTGGAGGCCATGGGAGGAGATCAGAGCACCGGGGGGATGAGTGTAGAGAGAGAAGAAAAGAGGTCCTAAAATGGAACCCTGGAGTACACCAACTGCTAGTAGCATGGTAGCATAAGAGAATCCACCAATGTATACACTGAAGATGCAATAGGAAAGGTAGGAGGTAAACCAGGAAAAGACCGATTTATGGAATCCTAGCAAAGACAGTGTGTATCAAGGAGTAAGCAGTGATTAACAGTATCAAAAGCAGCAAACAGGTCAAGAAGAATGAGAATTAAGTAAATGTCCTTGGATCTGTTCAGGAGCAGGTCACAACAGACTTTAAGGGCTATCTCTGTGGAATATAGGGAACATAAGCCAGATTGTAGATGATCAAGGCAGCAACAGAGAACAGTGTGTTCAAGTAGCTTGGATAGGAATGGAAGAATGGAGACAGGGTAATAGTTGGAGGGGCAGGTGGGGTCCAGCGATTATTTTTTTTTAAGAGACAGCTTAACTCACCGCATATTTGAAGGTATTGGGAACAGTTACAGTGGAAATGGATAGGTTGAGGAGGATATGATAGGGTTAAGAGTATGAGAGAAGGGGTCAAGTAGAGGGGTCAGAGGGGCATGTAGTGGGTTTGGCAGAGAGCAGTTGTACAGTTTCTTCCTTCATTATTTCAGAGAAGGAAGAAAAGTTGGTGGGAGTTGAAGGAGGGTTGAAAGGACGGAGGAAAGAGGGTGGATTAGGTGGGGGAGGATGTGCTGATTTATCATGAGTTGTTTGAGCAAAATAAGAAAGAAAGGTGGGAGCTGGAAGGTCAGGACAGTGAATGTGGGAAAGTGGAGAAGGATGTGACTTAGTAGCTAATTCAAGGGTGATCTTGTGAAATGTCATCAAAATATTCAGCTAATATCTGGGGATAGAGGGAAGGAGAGGTCAGAGGAGGGACACTTTGAAGAGGGAGTTCAGGGTGGCAAAGAGATTGTGTGATTTGGAAGAAAGAAAATTAGTTAAGTGGACGTAGCAACCTTGCTTGGCTAGTGTAAGAGCAGAATTAAAGAGGTCAGTATAAGTTTAAAATGTAGGAAGTCAGCAAGTGTATGAGATTTAAGCCAGAGGAGCTTAAGTAATAAATGTCAGCATCAGTAGATAATTGTCAACTTGTAGGGCAAAGATGAAGTCCTCCTGTAGAAGTGTTATGTTTGCAGAAAATGCTTGCATGCTTTGCACAGTTCACAGGTCTCACTGGAGGTCTTGTCTTGCTAGCATAATGTCTCTCATGAGGAGTCTTCTCTCCGTAGGAGCACTTAGGTAAAGTTGGAGAGAGAGCAGTTAGAGAAGAGAAGACAAGATTGATGCAGTGGCCATGCCAGTAAGGGCGAGAGGAAGTGGTGAGAGGAACTTGTTGTAAATTTTTCAGGCTAGAAGTTTGCTCTTTCCACAAAATTGGCACTCGGTCCTTGTTGCCCCCCCCCCCCCCCAACACAACACAGACCCATTGCTCTTCAACAAATGTGGATTTTATTAGTAGCTGCAGCCATAAATGCCCAACTACAAACATCTTCAAACAGTAAATATCAACATAACACCATCATTAACAATGCACATTTCGAATTGCAGCTTCCGCCTCAGTTCTGGTCACCTTGCCTCCCTTTCCTCGCCCCCAGTGCCTGTGTCCCTGCTCCTAATTGGTTCCCTGCCTGTTTCCCTCTTCTCCCTTGCCACCTCCACCCCCACCCACCTAGTCCCCTCCCTGAGCAACGGCATCAGCTCTTTTGTCGCCGCTCCCCTCCTAGACGGGGGGGGGGGGGGGGTGCTTGTCCTTTTACACCCTCTTTCTGATAACATAGCATCTAGCAACACCAAAGATATACTGAACAAATTTTATGAGGGGATGCTGAAAAGTTCTCAGCCCCAACCAAGAAGAGAATGATGGGGGTATGATTCAATCAATGATCTGAAAGAAAGTCAAAGCATAGAATTTCATTTCTGCAAACTGGCACTTAACAAAATAAGATAGCACTCTTTTCAGCTACAATGGCAAAATAACTCTCAAAATTTAGGAAGCTGGTTGGTTGGGCTGAGAACTTTTCAGCACCCACTCATATAAGTCTTTAAATCCTCCTATTGCTATCCTTCTCAACATACCCATGTGAAATCATTATCCTCCCTCTATTCTTTCCCTCATACTTCCCTTTTAATCAGCACATGAAAGGGGGCATCCTATTCATGTATTACCACTTTGACTTATCCGCTATAATAAAACTCTTACTGTATATGCACAGTTCACACTTCGTGATCCTTGCATCCCTGATCCGTAACTCCGTGGCAGACATGCACAGTACAGCGAGCGGCATGTGTGGCACAGTACAACGTGTGAAGCGTGTGCCGATGCAGCCTGTGGCGGTTTGCAGCGCGTGTGGCGCTTTCCTCAATTTCCTCCAGCTGGAGCTTGTGGCGGTTTGTGCGTGGTGGTTTCACTATCTATAGAATGAGCCTGCGTTGGACATTTTTCCCTAACTATACGACGTTATAAACAAAAAGGTAGGTGGGAGAAGGGGCACGAGAAACAGACAAGCAGGGGGCAGGGAGATAGACAGACACACAGAAAGACAGGGGGCCAGGGAGAAAGAACAGAGAGAGAGACAGAAAAAAAGACAGACACATACAGCGGCCAAGGAGAGAGAGAGAAAGACAGAAAAAAAGAAATACAGACAGCGGGTAAGGAGAGAGAGAGACAGAAAAAAAGACAGACAGATAGTGGCCAAGGAGAAAGAGAGAGAGAGACAGAAAAAAAGACAGACAGACAACGGCCAAGGAGAGAGACAGAAAGAAAAATAGGACAGAGACAGAAATGAAGAAAGACAGACAATGTGTGTGTTATCTTCAGGTGAGGGGGGGGGGGGCGGTTGGGGTAACCGAGGCTTCAGTCTACATGTTTACATGTTTGTATGGATAGTTAGTTGGGGAGGGAGAGCAGTTTGGAGGAAAATAGTGCCACTGAGATTGGTGTGGGAGAGAAGGATCACACAAAATAAGGAGATTTGTGAGGCATTTTTAATTGTAACTATATGTCCCTCTGGCAGAGGCAACTTTATTGGGGTGTATGAGTAGTACAGGGGTCTGCTGGAAAAATGGGAAAGCAAACAATTTTTGAGACCCGCAGCATCCAACAACAACATAAGAACATAAGCAATGCCTCCGCTGGGACAGACCTTTGGTCCATCGTGCCAAGCAGTCCGCTCACGCGGCGGCCCAACAGGTCCATGACCTGTGCAGTAATCCTCTATTTATACCCTTATATCCCCTTTTCCAGCAGGAAATTGTCAAATCCTTTCTTAAACTCCAGTACCGTACTCTGCCCTATTACCCAACAACTTAACATTCAGAATATTGTTTAAAGCCTGGAAATCAACCATACAAAGGATTTTGTGATCTATTAAGGGCTCTTTTTACAAAGATGCGCTAGCGGTTTTAGCACGTGCTAGCCGCTAGCGTCTCCTTTTAAGCAGGTGGTAATTTTTTGAGTAGCGCACGCTATGGCACGCACTAATCTTGAGCGTGCACTAAAAACGCTAGCGCACCTTAGTAAAAGGAGCCCTAAGTCTACATATCTATTCTAGCACCCATTAATGTAACGGGCTTAAACACTAGTAAGTTATATATTCATTGTTGAATGTATACCTTTCTCTCCCACCTTTGCCGTACCCCAAACCATGCCACAGTGTGACTGTTTTGCAAATGAAATGAACAAATATTAATGTACATACACAGAAAATTATTTTTTGACTAATAAAGTACTTTTGTAATAGGTGTGGCACTGGCTTCTGTACAAATTACAATACTGAAACAGTTTTAGCTTTCATGGCTGATCACCTTTTCTATTTGTTCTCCTGGTGAAAAAGCGCACTGGTATTGCCATTCAACTTGAGCAGTGCCTTTGACTTTGTCGATCATGACATTTTGCTTAGCTGCCTTGATTCCATTGGCATTTCTGGACAGGTACTAAATTGGTTTACGGGTTTCCTAAAACACTGTATCTACCAGGTTTACAGTGAAGGAACTTTCTCACAACTCTCCCCTTCACTTTTCAATATCTACATGGCATCATTGGGAAAGTGATTGCCCACTTTTTTCATTCCATCAGAAAAATATGAAATGAAGAGTGAAAAAAATCACTGGACTAATTGTATAGCCCTCGACAGAGACTGCCCTGACTTTGTTGGCTGGGGTGAGAACTTATCAGTGGCCCCTCATAATGGCAACATCAGTGCATGGCCATTAATGAAAAAAATGGGATTTGTACAACTGTGGTAAAAATAGACCTTAGTGCACTGGAAAGACCCCATAAGGACTATTGCAACTCTATCTACTTAAGCCTAACTAAGAAAAACCTCCACAGACTCCAGTGGATTCAGAATGCAGCGGCCAAGCTCATCTTCGCTAAAAGTAAATTTGACCATGTCTCCCCTCTCCTGGCCAAGCTTCACTGGCTTCCAATAATCGCCAGGGTCCACTATAAATGCGCCTGTTTAGCTTTCAAAATCCTACACGGTATCCTCCCTCCCTTTATCCCTCTTTCTTGGAATTCCTCATACCCTAATACCACCAGATCCTCCCACAAATTAAAACTATCCTTCCCTTCGCTAAAAGGCATTTCCCACACAGGAAAGCTAGGGACCTCCCTCTACTTCAAAATCACTGAGCTCTGGAACAACCTTACCTCCCCTATTCGGAACTTGAGCTCTCTCCAAGTTTTCTGCAAACATCTGAAGACCTGGCTTTTCTCAAAAAATGTAAGCCTCTCTCCAACTTAGGAATCAAGAAAACTCTTATATCTGGCACCCCAAGTCCTCTAATATTCTTCACACTTCTACCTCTAACTCTCTGTTGTAGTTCCTTCCTATTTCATCTACTGTAAACCGCGCCGAGCCCTATGAACGTGGAGATGATTCGGTATACAAACCTAAGGATTAGATTAGATTAGATTAGTTTACTGAAAGGTCCCTTAAGATAGTCTAAATATTGATTATAGATTCAAGAATTTCAGATAAAATAGCAGTTAACTATTTACAGGCAGTCCCTGAGTTACAAATACCCAACTAAGTTCAACTCATTCTTAAGAATGTGGGTGTGGCTTCATTTGATTTCAATGAGCAGTATTTCCAATGGCATAGTGTCCTATACTTCTCCTGCAGCAGATTCAGGAATGATACATGGCCACATTAAAGAACGGTGTGTGGTTGTTCTTGCTATACCTTAGAGTAGTGTATTGCAAACTGTGTGCCGCGGCACACCAGTGTGCATCCTGAGATTTCTGGTGTGCCACGGTACACTGGGGAAGAGGAGAGGTGCCGACACCGGATGACTGTCTACAGGACATACCTCTCGCGAAGAGAGTCCCTTCTCTCCAGCGCAGATCTTTCTGTTGGTGCAAGGCCTGTTTGAAGGGCCTTTGTGTATGCGCTGACGGCGGCATTCTGACATCATACATGCACATGAAGTCATCACGCCGACGCTAGTGCACTTCTGGATGTCTCGAGCCGGAGATACTAGGTTTAGTGTGCCCCTATTTGAAAAAGTTTGCGAGCCACTGCTTTAGAGGAAACACTGGTAGGGATAGTTGGCCCTTTCGTCAGCTGGAAGCAGAGGTAAACAACAAGAATCTTAAAATCTACAAGTGCTGAGATACATGCAAATTCAACTTAAGAACAGCTTAAAAACGTAACTCGTTCTTAACCCGGGGACTGCCTGCACTGCCAAAAATGAATCATTACAGCTATCTGTATTAATGATGCTTCAGTTAGCTTATATTGAAATAATAATATTTTTATTGGTGTATGGATGCACATCCTAATATTGACATGAAATGCAAAATACCTGATTGCAATCATGCTGGTGAATAAAATATGTAACAAATGAATCTGAAGAAGTCTCTTTTGATTTAGAAGAAAAGATTATGTTATAAGGAAATGAATGCCTTAAATTATTTCACTCTTTGAAACTTTACTATAATTATCAAAGCTTTTTTTCTCCATGCAAAAGAAAGAGTTGAACACTATAATTAGTGGAGGTCTTCCTTTATCAGTGATTTTTTAAATGCAATGTATTGTTTCATTGGTTTCTCTAAAGATAATGTGACATTATTTTTTTATATATATATGAAAAAATAAAACATAGCTAATACCTAATCTTCTGGCTGATGACTTAGAATAGAATTTTCTGTTACAACCCCCAGATGACCTAAAACATTTTCAGCATAACAGTGAAGTGAAAGACAGGTAGATGGCTGTCATGTTAATATCTCATTCCCGCTTTCATTTTTCACAGTCAATGATTAATAAGTTTTGCCTAAATCTACTTTTGCATGCAGCAAAAGCAGTGAAATTGGTCTGCTGAGGGTTGCATAGAGTTTTTCAGGATAGAAGAACTCTGGGGATCTTTAGTCAAATATGCAAATCAACTAGCAAGAAAATGCCTGTCTCCAATTTGCATAATGTATAGAATAAAACAATGGATAATTTATACAAGAAATAGCATATCTTCAAACATCAAATCATTTTCCTTATCATAGACCTCTTAAATATGTTCTTACATGCAACCCCTTTTCTTGAAAATGCTCAAAGACTTAAGTAGGTTGTCCATAAAGATAGATCTATACACTTATATTTAGGAGATGCTGACCAGTTTCTATTTGAAATCTTTAGACTAATACTTAAAAAGAATGTTCACTCAAGTAGATCTTGCAATCCAGGATGACTTATGAAATGAGAGGGACCACTTATAGCAGCTCCCCGTTTTCTGAGATGGATTTTGATTCTGATTGAACTGTAATCTGTATTCCTCTGAGAAACACTTGATAATTATTGTAAATTGTTGTAATTCACTACATGTCTAGCTTTTTCTTATTGTAAACCGCCTTGAAATGAAGGTTTGGTGGTATATAGAATAAAATTATTATTATTAATATATTAAACCCAGTTATGCTACTTGCTTGTACTGTATCCTCTAGCAATGAAATCAAGAGCATATGCTCCTTTGTCACTCTTTATATCTGTTCTTCAGGCAAACTGTTGCTTTCTGTGCCTTTATCTGCTACTTCTAATCCCAGACTCTGCATTCATTTTCTTACTTCACCATGGGGCCCTTTTACTAAGCTGCACTAAGTACTAATGCATGTTTACCACAGGTTATAAACAATTATCACAAGGTGCACTCTTGGGATTGACGCATGCTTCCCACATGCTAACATATTAGATTCTATGTATTAGCACTGGGGCTTTTGGGGGCAGAGAGAAGGTATGTTCTACACCAGTGGTCTCAAACTCAAACCCTTTGCAGGGCCACATTTTGGATTTGTAGGTACTTGGAGGGTCTCAGAAAAAAATAGTTAATGTCTTATTAAAGAAATGACAATTTTGCATGAGGTAAAACTTTATAGTTTATAAATCTTTCCTTTTGGCTAAGTCTTAATAATAATTTATAGCTAAAGAGACATATGATCAAGAAACTGTTTTATTTTACTTCTGTGATTATGATAAACATACCGAGGGCCTCAAAATAGTATCTGGCAGGCCGCGAGTTTGAGACCACTGTTCTACACTAATCAGTTAGGGCAGCTATAGTGCCACATGCTAATCGGATTAGCGCTGGAGTCCTTACAACCTAGAAAATAGATGTTAGCAAGTGCTCATGCATTATTGGTCATATGCTAATAGGGCAATGAGTGCATGGCTATTAATAGGGAAAATTGGAAAAGAGGGCCATTTTACCACCACGCCACAGGTGTCTCAGCATGCAGGAAATCCCCACATTGGGGATACAGTAGGCCACCTGTTTTAGGGCACCTTTTAGTTAAAAAGTTTCAATATGTCAAGTTCTGCTTGAAAACCCATCTCATGTAAGCTGTATTAAATCCAAAATGTCTGACTCTTCCTGATCATCCCATAATATGCATTTTACTGTAGTATTCAATTGATTCCTAAAAATTATTTTGTCTATGTGTCTCAAGCAGATTATAAGTTCCATGAAGAAGGAAGTGTCACTATTGTATGTGTTCATATAGCACTGTTTATACCAGACCCTCCTTGAGGGCCGCAATCCAGTCGGGTTTTCAGGTTCCCCCAATGAAAATATGCATGAGATCTATTTGCATGCACTGCTTTCAATGCATATTCATTGAGGAAATCCTGAAAACCCGACTGGATTGCAGCCCTCAAGGAGGGACTTTGAGATCCCTGGTTTATACTTAACAGCAATACAGATATATTAATAACATACTAACAATAGTAACTAGTTTGCCACAAATATCCAATTCAATTACATGTATTTGTACTGCAACCCACAACATACTGGTCACTTCAGGAAAAAGAGTTGACATATCTTTTTCCCTTTATTAACTACTAACCATTTGTTCCATGGACTTTACCTCCATCCGTATATACTATCACTTAGCTCTAAAACTGAACCATCAATGTTAAATTTCTCTCATCTTTGAACACTTGAGCCATTAATGTAAAAATTATTTTGCTGTGAGACGCATTGATTCCATGTAGAAAAGTGTGGGATACAAGAGGTTGAATTGTATTGTATTATTTATGTTTAAAATCTTTGTGCCTCGCCTAGAGCGTTTCATTCAAAGAGGTAGATTAGAAGCTCAATAAATGAAAATAAGAATGATCACATCCTATTTTTAAAAGCGTGGTTTATAGGTCTTCCACATCTTGAAAAAGTCATATAAACCCTCTTTAAATGGGTTTTTAGACCAGCCTACTACATGAATCATGCAGTACCTTATCAGCTTCATTGTAATGAGCTTGGCTCTACTTACCCCTATCTTAATAAGCAGAGTTGCTCTCCTGACACAGTCAATATCTGAAATTGAACAGAGGAAACATAATGTGTGCTCATGTCATCATGTCTGCTCAAGCTAAGGACAAGAAGCTAAAAATATTTGACCTAACATCAATCACAGCACCACCTCATTTAAATATGCTCACAACTATTTTTGCATAGGCTCTATGAGAAGCAATGGAAAATGTATAGCAATTTTAGGCATTTATAATACCCAATAGATAAATTCCAGAACCAAATTTAAGTTTCTTAAATTTCAGGATAAGAAAGGGACACTTAGACCTCCTTTTATTAAGCTGAGTAAGGATATTTTATTGCAGAACGCTGCGGTAAAAGCTCCATTGTTTATATGAATTCTATGAGGGTTGGCGCTTTTACCGCAGTGTTCTGCGATAAAAAAACCACAGCTTGATAAAAATGGTTATAGCCATGGAAGCTATTTAGGTCTTTTCAAGTACAATTAATAATGGAATCAGGAAAAAAAAAATGTAGTACACACAAAGGGCCAGATTCTATAAATGGTGTCCCAACTGTAGGCGGTGGTAGGCATCCTACCGCTGTATAACCAGCCAATCGGGATATGTGTTTATTTTTTAAAAAACACCCAATCCTAAGGCTGGTCACCTACACTATAGGTGTTTTCACGAGCCTAGGGAGATATGTAGGGTCGCATAAGCTCGCCCAAGGCTAGGCATGGGCATGGTTTCGCCCAGAAGTGGCCCTAGGCAGCTCCCTAGGACCGCTATAGGCATCTGAAATGTAGGCCAGCAAAAATCAGCTACAGCAGGGAACCCCCCCCCCCCGTGAACTCATCTGGCAGAAGGGATGCCTACTCCCTCCCACCGGAACCCCCAATTCCCCCCCTCCCCGAATGTCCACATCAGGAGAAGTGCCCAATTCCTCCTGCCACCAAACCCTAAGGCATCTCCCAGCCGGAGAGATGCCCACTACCGCCTGCACAACCCACGAAACCACCCAACCCTGAATGTCTGCAGCAGGAGGAGTGCCCAATTCCTCCTGCCACAATGGCAAACCCTCCCGACACAGTCCACAGCAGGAGGAGTGCACAATTCCTCCTGCCATCACCCCCTGAGACATCCCATGGAGGGCCACTCCCATGGAGGGTGGCCTAAGGGATCTGGCCAATTGGAGTCTTAGGCTACTCCTTGTGCATTCCAAAATGTACTGGGAGGAAGGCCTATGATTCTAGTTGGCCAGATCCCTTATGCCCTGCTATTGGCCAATCAGGGCCTTTGGCTCCTCCCTGGTGCATCCCAGGATGCACTAGAAAGGGGAAGGCTCACCATTCTGTGGCAGTAGGCCTGTTGGCCAGAGGGAGTAAGCATTCCTCTGGCCGGCCAGTGAGAAATAGTTACGTGGGTGTCCAGGTGTGCTTGGGGGTTTTGGGGTGGGCATCCTGCCTTGGGGGTGGGGTGGAGTGCTGGCAGGAAAATTACCTGTTATGATGAACTTTATTTTAGTACACCAATTTGACAGTGGTTCTCAAATATTTTTCTCTTATCCTACTAGAAGAAAAATACTTATGCTCCCTGTGCCACAAAGACCATTGATCATTATTAGTAACCACCTGCACAAGTAATTTCCTCAATCTGCACTTGTACCCATAACCTTCAGAAGTTATTTCAATATGATAAGTGCTTACTAGTTTCTATTTAGGACATGTGAAGGGACATTTTCAATAGTGCATCCAAGTCCAACTTTGGATGTCTCTAAGGGATGGATTCTGTAACTGGCGCCCAAGTCGGTGGCTGCCTTAAAAGCGGCCACCGATCGCCTGTCAAATATTCTAGGGTGCCGGTTACAGAATTGCGGCTTTGGAGAGTCCATGCTGCTCAACTGATGGGGGAGGGGGGAATTCCCCTGCCGCAATTGGTTGCTGTAGTCTAGAGGCAAAGATAGGCGGCTGAAATGTAGGCCAGAGTTTTCAAGGCCTACATTCCATCCACCTATCTTGGCATGAATTGCAGCTGGGTAGCCGCTGTAGCCCACCTAATGCCACTTCTGGCATTGTCCACACATAATTTGGCGTTCCACCTCCTAAAGTGGCTACCTAAGTGCAATTCCAGCGGCCATTTCAGCCACTTTTTATTTAGGCATTGGTAGGTGCTTCAACATTGCCATTTCTGACTGCATTTATCAATTACCTAGGCTTCGACAGAGTGCCTACCAACTCCTAAATTTAGGCGCTAGTTATAGCATTTCCCCCTAAACGACTTAGGTGCCTATAATGTAAGCCTTTAAAACCATGGCCTATATTACAGGCATCTATGTTTTAAATTAGGTGCCGCTAAGCGTGTTTCTGTAATGGGTGCCTAAGTGTGGTTGACATGCAATAGATGCCTATCTTTTTTCTGCTCCAATTAAATAATCTGACCAAGAAAGCCTACTTATAGTTATATATACATTACTGTATATACCCTTTATATTCCATCACCCCTCTAGCATTCCAAGGGCTTGGAAGTGGGGGCAGTCCACTCTGAGAGCAGGGATCTGCATTTATGCAACTGTCAGGTGTGTCTGCCTCTCACCCCCTCAAACATTGATTTATTGTTCTGGAGAAGAGGAATAGCAGAACTGATGACTGTTATACTTACACACACACTTCACACACACACACGTTGGACACCAAGCCAGGTATACCACTGCTTCACCCAACTCTCACCACATCATCAAAAGCAAACCTGCCCACACATTTTCATGACTATATTCACTTTATCCTCCAAAAGCACAGGACAATAAACCACCTTTCTTTCCAAAAAAGGGAGAAAAGACCTCAGTGTCTAATAGGGGCTCTATAGCAGTGTCTGCTAGGATTAAATTCTGTTTAAAACTAGCTTGTCTAAGTAGGTAGCCTATAGAGCCCCTATTAGACACTGAGGTCTTTTCTCCCTTTTTTGGAAAGAAAGGTGGTTTATTGTCCTGTGCTTTTGGAGGGTGCAGTATTTTTGTGATTTATTTTGGGCATCCTTTTCTTGATTTTTTTGATTTTTTTGTTATATATTCACTTTATCACATAGACACCATAATCTGCATTTTATCCATGTGCACATGTACCACCACACACGTCTCTAATCACTATTGGAAAGCATTTCTTCAAACTTTCCCTAATTGTTTAGATAAGGAAAAAAAATCATAGAATCCAGAAAACAGGACCTTGGAAAGAAAAGCATGACCACTGTACATGTTAATACAAATAGCACACCTATGAAGGTGCCTGGTATGGACTTAGTAACAGTAGATGCCCTTTCAAAAGCTTTGACCTATTAGCTATAATAGAAGAAAAGAAACATGTGTGTAAAAGCAGTGAGATTTATGGATAATGTTAGAGCTTTCTTGGCAATGTCAAAACAATAACTTTCTTCACTTTCCAGTTACCTTGTTGTGAAAACATGTCAAGATTATTTCTGGAAATACTTGGCCTCTAGGAAAGCTGTGAGAGAATTTAAAGCAGTTTTTTTTTTTCATGTATCATCCTAACAAAGAGAAAACAAGCCAGAAAACAATGGAGTCGATATTCAAGTGGCATGATCAATGGAGTACATCAAATGTTGACATTGGTGTATAACTTAATCCATATATTTGATGCCACTATCCACCTAGGTAGGCAGTTCTACAACTGGATGTCTCCATTTAGGTCCCTGAGGATGTGCACTTAGAGATTATACTAAAATAGCTTCTGGGGGGCCCAAGATTCCATTGTAAAATATTATCCTAACTTTAAATCAGGACATGATATTTGTTTACTTACAATTATACCAGCCATAGAGCTAGCATAACTGCAGGTTCATAAATGGGACAGGGATACACAAAACTGAAAGTATTACAATGCAGCACTTAAGAGCCTCAATGGCACTTTCACAGCTTAAGTGCTAGTATTCTTTAAATTTATGCATTCACCTTGACATTAAGATGGGCACCTATTTTATATAATTGCCTTTTACATGGATAGGTTAATAATAATAATAATAATAATAATAACTTTATTTTTGTATCCCGCCATACCCGGAAGAGTTCTAGGCGGTTCACATCAATTAAACAAGGTTACAAGTGGTTTACAGCAGTTGAGCGGGGTTATGAGCGGTTCAATAACAAATTGATCAAAGTTGCCAGGGGGGGGTGAGGGTAGGATGTAGAGGGGAGAGTGGGTGTTAGATAGAAGGGGCGTTGGGATCCTGGTCTTGGAAGAGGCGGGTTTTGAGTAGTTTTCTAAAGCCGAGGTAGTTGGGGGCCTTGAGGGCCATTTGGGATAACCATGGGTTTAGCTTAGTGGCTTGGAAGGCGAGGGTTTTGTCGAGGAATCTTTTAGAGTGGCAGAGTTTAAGGGAGGGGTAGGCGAATAGTTGGATTCTGCGGGAGTCCTTGATGCTGTGATTTAGGGCGAAGTGAGGGATGATGTAGCTTGGGGATAAACCAAATACTGTTTTATAGCAGAAGCAGGCGAATTTGAATAGGACTCTGGATTCTAATGGCAGCCAATGGAGTTTGTGGTAGAAAGGGGTGATGTGTTCCCATTTTTTTCAGGCCGAATATGAGGCGGACAGCAGTGTTCTGGATCATTTTTGAGTCTCCTGATGGTTTTTTTTGTGGAGCTTAAGTAAATGATATTGCAGTAGTCCAATATGCTGAGGATGGAGGATTGTACTAGCAGGCGGAATGAAGTTTCGTCAAAGTATTTTTTTATGGTGCGGAGTTTCCAAAGCACCGAGATACTTTTTCTGACGGTATTGTCCGTGTGTTTGTCGAGGGATAGATGTTTGTCTAGTGTGACGCCGAGTATTTTTAGGTTGTGTTCAAGGGGGAAAACGGATCCTTTTACTTGAATTGTGGTGTCTTTGATTTTATCTTTGGGGGTTGCTAGGAAGAATTTTGTTTTATCCGGGTTTAGTTTTAGTCTGTATGATAACATCCAGTGTTCTATCTGATTGAGTATGCTTGAAAGGAAGGTAAGGAGCTCTGATGTAAAACTGGTTAGCGGGATGATTATAGTGATGTCATCTGCGTAGATAAAAAATTTGAGCTTGAGGTTTTGCAGAAGGTTTCCTAGGGAGGCGAGGTAGACGTTGAACAGGGTGGGAGATAGGGGGGAGCCCTGTGGCACGCCACAGGAGTTCTCCCAGCTATATGAGAAGGCGTCGTTTTTGAATACCCTGTATGATCTGTTCCGTAAGAACCCGTGGAACCAGTTAAGGACCTGGCCCGAGATGCCTATGTAGGAGAGGCAGTCAAGGAGAATGTTGTGGTCGACCAGATCGAATGCGCTGCTCAGGTCGAGTTGTACAATCAAGGCGCTGGAGCCTTGGCTGAAGAGTTTGTGAAGGTGGTCTAGGAGAGAGGCTATAATGGTTTCGGTGCTGTGGTTGGAGCGAAAGCCTGATTGATTGTCATTTAGGATATTGAATTTATCAAGGTATGTGGTAAGTTCGGCATTAACCAGCCCTTCTGCTATTTTGGTGAATAGTGGGATGCTTGCGATCGGTCTGTAGTTGGACGGGATATTGGGTGGTTCTTTTGTGTTTTTTATGATTGGGGTGATCGAGATGTGGCCTTGTTCTGCTGGGAAGCTTCCGGTAGACAGTAGGAGGTTGACCCATGCCAGCATATTTGCTTTGAAGTGGGTTGGAGCCGTTTTCATAACGTTAGGGGGGCAGGTGTCTAGTCTACAGAAGGAGTTGGTATATTTGTTATAGAATTTGTTGAAGGATTGCCAATCGATAGTAGTGAATTGATCCCAGTTTAGGTCTGCTCTGAACCCCGGGTCTGGTTTGGGACTGTTGTTGTCTTGGAGGGTTGGAAAGTCCCCGTGGGGATTGGCAGGGGCAGTTATCGAAGATCTTAGTTTCAGTATTTTGGAGTTGAAGAAGTCGGCTAGGGAGTTGGCGGTTAGTGTGGGTTCCTCGTCCCGGTTGTCGGTAACTGTCTCGAGATTGTAAAGATCGTTGACCAGTTTGAAGAGGTTACTACTGTTGATTGTGACATTTCCAATTTTTTGGGCATAGAAGTTTTTTCGTTTATCCTTGGTTAGGGTTTTGTAGTTTTTTAGTTTAAGTCTCCATTCTATTCTGTGCTCTTGGGTTCCAGATTTGGTCCATTGTCTCTCCGATTTTCTGAGGTCCTTTTTTGCCTGTAGTAGCTCTGGGTCAAACCAGCCCTCCTGGTTTGAGGATCTAATTCTGCTGGTTTTTAAGGGGGCTATTTCGTTTAGTATGTTTGTGCTGTCTTTGATCCAGGTGGTCATGATTTGGTTCGTTTCGTCATTTTGTTTTGTGATAGTTTCGTAGCGGGACCAGAATTCATTCGGGTCGATCTTGCCTCTAGTGGTGTGGGTTTTGGTGTTTCTTGCTTTTCTGTTTATGGTGGTTTTTTGTTGGTAGTGAATGGAGAAGCTACAAAGTTTGTGGTCAGACCATAGGGAGTCTGTCCAGTTGTCTTGTTTCCACACAAATTTGGGAGTGATTGGTTCTTTGGCGGAGAAGGTCACCAGGTCTAACTGGTGACCTCTTTGGTGGGTTACGATGGGTGGGGGTTTGAAGTAACCTAGCTGTGAGATTAGTGACCAGCAGCTGCAAATGACTTAATTTAAATACCAAGACAAAAAATAGAACCCTAAATGGAGGAGGTACAACAACAAGCTAACAAATGAAAGAACCTCCCTCACCCCAAGAAGTCTACAAAGATTAAGGAAAAGAGATGAAGTCCAACTCCAAACTGAGCAAAGAATGAAAATAATTCTATAATTTAATTTAAGAGTATTAACCGGACAAGCCCTCAGTCACACAGCAACCTCTGGAAACTCCAGGGAAAAGCTGTCGCGGATTTACACCCAGGAAGGTGTTAACTGCGAAACATCCCCGGGCTTGCTCCGGATAATATTTGTGGTGCTTAACTAGTGCAAAATGTGCAATGTGTGAAAAAACTCAAATGAAAAAAACACACATTATCAAAATAAAGAAGGAATTCATCTCTTACCCCTAAGCTGGGGGCCAAACTGGAAAGTTAGTGTCCAAATCCAACCAAGCTCAAAAATACACAGGCTGTAAGAACTTAGCTTCTCCGTGTGTAATGGAAATGGTGATCCATAAGCAGTAAATGAAGTAAATGTCCAACGGACTCCGTTTCGGGGGTGAACCCCCTTCCTCAGGAACCGCACTGCTCGATGACTCTCAAGTTCGTGAATGAAGCAGGAAAGAAACTTTCCAGTTTGGCCCCCAGCTTAGGGGTAAGAGATGAATTCCTTCTTTATTTTGATAATGTGTGTTTTTTTCATTTGAGTTTTTTCACACATTGCACATTTTGCACTAGTTAAGCACCACAAATATTATCCGGAGCAAGCCCGGGGATGTTTCGCAGTTAACACCTTCCTGGGTGTAAATCCGCGACAGCTTTTCCCTGGAGTTTCCAGAGGTTGCTGTGTGACTGAGGGCTTGTCCGGTTAATACTCTTAAATTAAATTATAGAATTATTTTCATTCTTTGCTCAGTTTGGAGTTGGACTTCATCTCTTTTCCTTAATCTTTGTAGACTTCTTGGGGTGAGGGAGGTTCTTTCATTTGTTAATTTAAATACCAGCATCACCTTAAAAATTAATATTCATATTCAGGACCATGTCAGTTCTGCCATAGCTATAAGTTCCCCCTCCCCTCTTTTACCAAGCCGCTAAAGAGGGTTTTACCGCAGCTTGGAGTGCTAAATGCTCCAATGCTGCTCTGACGCTCACAGAATTCCTATCAGAGTAGCATTGGAGCATTTAGCACCCTGGGCCATGATAAAAAACAAAACAAAACAACAACCCTCTATCGTGGCTTAGTAAAAGAGGGCCTTTCTTAGGCCTCTTATTTTGAACTTCTGCACCAGATATTTTAAGGCTCCTTTTTCAAAATTGTGGTAGAAGTTTCGACTGTGAGCGAGCAAGGTATATGCTCAGACGCTTACAGAAATTTTATGAGCGTCGGGGCATTTACCTTACCAGTCTGTGATAGAAACCTATACAAAATAAGAAAAAGATCCCATTGTTCAAAACATAAGGTGTAAAAAAGGGGAGGAAAAGGATCTCAGAAACCTGCTTGGTGACAGGAAATAAACCTCAGCCAAGTCTGACAAGGTTCCACGCTTCATTCGTTGATCCTGAAAAACCTCTCCCTTCCTTTTTTATTCTATTTCTTTTATATTTATTATGATTATTTCTTTTAATATTAATTTTTATAAAATCTTCTCCAGTGAATTTTGTCTTAAAATTATAGCCATTCAACATGAAGCCATACGATTGAATGCTGCTGAATAAATATGCAGCAGCCTATGTGAACCCTATAAAATAAACAACCAAGTATGTGTGTGTGGGGGGGGCTACCATATTTACATTAAAAAAGGACATATCTTCTACCAGATGCTTCTCCAATTCTTTGCCTGCCCTTTACCAGCCTCATACTTTTGATAAGTTATAACTGGTAAAATAAGCCAGTTAGAGGCAGGACTGGAGAATTAGCAGCATCAGCAAACTGAGAGCTTTCTCTAGACCAGGGGTGTCAAACTCAGGCCTGCGGGCCAAATTTGGCCCTGGTGTAGAAGTACACGGAGGGAGGGAAGGAGGGATCCAAAGAGATGTGCATACTGTGGTATTCAGCCTATGCATGTTAGGTCTGTCCCCAGAGCAGTGCACAAACTAGAAGCAAAGGCACTAGAAACAGCTCACTTTAAACCTCAAACTGACCATTTTGAGGACTTTTCTTCTTTGGCCTCTAGAGGGAGCAGGAGAGCAGATTTGCCTGTTCTACATCACACATATAACTATAGCTTGGTTACCAGCAGTCACGTGCAGACTGAAACTAGAACCAGTAGGAAAGCCTTTGCACCTAAGGGTTTGGGGTGTGGCTGCAGGCTTTTACTCCAAAGAGCAGATTAGCTAGAGGAGTAGAGGGAAAAGAAGCACCAGCAAGGAAGGCAGGAATGCTCAGGGCTGAGAGTTCTGGATGGCAGTGAGCAGCCAGAATGTATGGAGCTGGTAAAGGCTGGTTCAGAACAACAGAATCCAGTGCACCAGGATTTTTAAGCTATAGAGTTGGAGCCGTATCCTGAACTGCCTAATGGGGCCCTGCCAATGGAAGTCTGCTGCACTAAAGGCAAGTGAACTAAACTGCCTAATTTGAACTGGATATATATAGATTATTTAATAAACTTACTGGATGCATAGAGCTATGCAACCATAATAAAGGTGTGGTGCTTGGTGGGACTTGATTGAACTTTAAAAGAACTGTGTTTTGGTTTTTTTTTTATTTTCCTCTGTGTGGGGGAAGGGCCGTTAGTAGTCACAGGAAGTGGGGACTGTTCTGTGTTTTCTGTGGTGGGTTTTTGAGGTTATACTTTTGCAAAATTGAGACCACACAGAGCACACTTCCTGGCCATCAAGTCTTATGCTGGGGCCTAGTGCCCTAGCACTAGTGCAGGTTGAGTTATCTGATAGCCCAAGAAACTGTTTTGGATAAATTCAGAGAGTTGCTTTAGAGATAAGCTGTGGCGGCTTTGAGAAGCCAGGACTATGAATTTTGAATTTATTTTTAATGAGAGACTCATGATGAAAGAGTTTCAATGAACTTTATTGAACATCAATAACACAAGGACTGAATATATATATTTTTTGTGAGCATGGTGTACACTGGTAAAAGGGCCCAGACTTGCACGGTCTGTGTCTGTATATGGCCGTTTGGTGGAGGATGGGCTGGGGAGGGCTTCAATGGCTGGGAGGGTGTAGATGGGCTGGAGTAAGTCTTAACAGAGATTTTGGCAGTTGGAACTCAAGCACAGTACCGGGTAAAGCTTTGGATTCTCGCCCAGAAATAGCTAAGAAGAAAAAAAAAAAAAAAAAAATTTAAATTGAATCAGGTTGGGCAGACTGGATGGACCATTCGGGTCTTTATCTGCCGTCATCTACTATGTTACTATGTTACTATGTGCTTGGAACATTCTGACTGTATTACTTTCTTTTTGAACCTTGGACTGTTTAAACCTAGATGCAAGAAAGTTGGTTTAAATTGGGGGGGGGGGGGGGTTGCCTGAATAAATTAGGTCCTGAAAGGATAGTTGAGAAAAGGAGAGATGGTGGATCTGGGGATGGTGGGGCCCATCGCTGTAGCTGCGGGGATGGAGATGAAAAAAGAAAAGATGCCAAACCTCTGGGGGAGGGAAGGGAAATGGAAGGGGAGGACAGAGATGGAAGATGGATGGTTAGTTTTTTTAAAAAAATTTCTGTTTAGGAGATAAATCTGTTGTTTACTTGTTTGAAACATAAAAGTTCTATCCACAAAGGACCTGTATTTACAACCAGTGATCATTGGGTAGGCAAAAAGATTATAATTTATGGTTATCCTAATATGCATTAGTAGCATAAACTTGTATAAATGTATGTCCCCAAAATATTTTAAAAGTACCTTTTTCTAATCATAAAATGCTGTTTTATGTGAAAGAAAGCTTTGTAAAATAATCATTTGTTCAGGGACATAGTATCTACCTGTTGCTTCCAGTGGAATATGTATGTATATGCAAGTATGAATAAACATGCATCCACAAAACTGTATGAGCTCAGGGGTTCTCAACTGCAGTGTTCTACGGTCCAGACAACGCAACTTGACTGAGTCAAGAGTGTTGTAGCTCTGACACTCGTACAATCATGTGGCCTCAGATGGAAGGAAAGAGATTGAAAGCATTGATTTAATGAGGTCAGATTAGGGAGGAATGCCTGGATCTGGGAGGGCAGGTAAGCATCCTTTGGTGACTTTGACTGGATTTCACATTTGAATATTTTCCTTTTGATTTCTATAGAACTGGGCCATATTAGAACTTGAAGATTAAAATTATATAAAAAATAAAAAGGACTTTTGGCTATTGGGATACAAATAATCAGTATGGCTAAACATCAGTGTGTAAGTGTGCTAAAGGGGCCTTTTACTGAAGTGCATAGCAAAATTTAAAGCACACCAAAAACAAAGGCTGTGCAATAATGTTAGAGAACATGCCTAGCATATCTGCAGAAATTACTGCACTGTAAAACTCATTAGTACTAGTAAACCTTTTCTCAGTGTGAAAGCATTTAATAGCGCCTAATGAAGAGGCACTAAGGAAACCCACACAAGACAAAAAAAACTGACCGTGCATGGTACATTCCAAATGCTATCTGTACTATGCAGTCCTTATTTATCCTCACCTTCTATGACAATATGCAATTAGGGACTGATTCTATAAATGGTGCCTAAATCGGCTTGCGTAAAAAAACTTGTGCCGGCCATGGGTCAATTATACATAGGCGCCATTTACAGAACCACAGCTAGTGGCATCTAGAGTATGTAAAAACTTACGGCCTCTTTTACAAAGCTGCGCTAGCGGCTGTGCTGTGCCAACGGCCCTGAAGCCCATAGAGATTTAAAGGGCTTCTTCGGGGCTGTTGCCGCACGGCAGCCGCTAGCGCGGCTTTGTAAAATTAGGTTAGAGTTTTAAAGGCCTACATTTCAGGCACCTAAATTTTTGGAGAATAGCGCTTAGTGACGCCTAACTTACAATCTGCCCATGGAAACACCCACTTAGATGTTAGGCGTCTATCTTTTATCGAATCAGAGAGTGCCTATTGCCCAATTATTATTTTTTTTATTTTAGCAATTACTAAGCCTATTAAGGGTATTTTGCCAATTAACCCCCCACCCCTTCCCCTTTTATGAATCCACATTAGGTTTTTTTATTGCAGGCCACAGCGATAAAAGCTCCGACGCTCTTACAATTCCTATGAGTGTCGGAGCTTTTACCGTTGTAGCCTGTGATAAAAGCCCTAATGTAGCTTCATGAAGGAGGGGGGTGGGGAACGAGTAAGTTAGGCACCTAAAGAGACACCTTTATAGAATCGATGTGTGAATTTACACACTAACCAGCACGACACTTGGTGCACATGTGTGGTAGTGGTCCAGCATACCTTTGCATTATATTCTGCATTTTGCTAATATCAACAGTAAAATATTAACTGAGAGACAATATGTGGGGGATAGAATGAATTGAGTTTTTCAAAGTAAGAGATTGGCAAAAATGACCCAAGATATTTTTAGACAAGTGGGGTCTTAAATTTATCATTTTTAACCTAGGAAATAAATATTTTAATTCAGCAAAGTCAGTAAATATGTTTAGGCTACAATTTTATTAATGTCTCAATTGTGAATAAGTTGAGATCATTGTGAATATATATTTTTTTTTTTAGCTTGCTATGAAAAATCTCTTGGTTGACCGTCCAGTACATAAGACCCAAAATTGTCTCATCCATTCTGGCAGGTTTTCTACTAAGCTATATGCAATTGTCACTAGAAAGACATTTATAGAGCTGCCCACTGTGCAAACCTATCAGTACAGAGATTTAGTAGATTTTATGAAGATGCTGAGTATTTATAAAAAATAACACATGGTAAACCGCATTGAATCATGCTGCTTAATCCAACACATAAAGATGGCAAAATAAAATGAACAGTTTTAGAGAAAAAAAATTCCTCTGGCTGAAATTGTACACTAAAATATTGAATCACTGCAGCAACAGAGCAGTCAAGTGGTACAAAATGTCTAGCCCTATTTTATGAAGCATTAAACTGTTCAAAATAACTATTGCTTCTAGATGTCACCCATAAATCAAATCAGGCCAGTGGCAGTAAAGTGATGGATGTCCAATCATCTGAAGGATTTGTTCATAAGACACAAACTAAAACAGTGACAAGGCAGAGATAAATGTTTGTGTTCAGATTAACATTCCAAGGTCAGAGTGTCCAAGCATCTCAATGAGGTATTTTCAAACAACATTTTGAGAATACTAATCCAAACAGGTACTAATCCAAACAGGTATGCGAGAGGAGGAGATACCAAAATATAATGAAGTTGCCTGTACGATTATAAAAAGAAGACCAAAGTAAATGTATCAAACCTTGTTGTTTTTTCTTTTCTTGTACAAAGCGCTTGCTGTTATAGGTTTATTCTTATAAAATAGTTGGCCTTGTCATAAGGTTTATAGGCATATTTCCTTGTTTTAGTTGACTTTTTGAGATGTGCAGGGGCATTTTCGATAGGACATCTAAATCCAAATTTGGATATTTCACATAAGATGTCCAAATTCGGAAGCAGAGAAACAGCAATTTTTGAAATTGCTAGACAGTCGTGTATATATATATATATATATATATATATATATATATATTTTTTTTTTTTATCATCTACTTAAATGTCTTGGCCACCGGGATGTCTAACCTTAGGAAACCTAACTTTATTTGTCATTTTCAACCACATAAATGTCCAAGTTCAAAACATATAAATCTAGACTATTTGGACATGGGAGGAGCCAGCACTATAATGGATTGGCCACATAGACATTACAACAGAGCAGTGGGATACTTTAAAGGACAATGCTGTGACCTTCACATAAAGAGTGTCAGGTGTACATCTCATCATAATCCCTCATAATGTATGGTGAGCCCTCCAAAACTCCCTTAAAACTTACCACCCCAATAGCCTTTATGGCAGTAGATTTATTTATTTAAGTACAGTATTTATATTCTTCTATTTCCATAGTTCTGAGCAGACTACAAATTATATAAATTGACTCAACTTAAGGCACATTAAGAAAAAAAACTTCCCTCTCTGTCCCAGATGAGCTCAAATTCTAAACTAAAGTGCCTAGGGAAATAGAGAAAAATGAACAGTATTATAAGTATTTACATATCTAGGGAAATAAAAGAAAATAAGAATAAAAAATAAAGAAAATAAAACTGGAATACAAAAGATTAAATAAGTCCCAACAGAAATGAAACCAACTAAAGTAAAAACAAGAGAAATAATAAAGTCCGGTTAATCAATGTGGTGGAGCTAGCAGGACAAAACTCAAATGCAGGCCTTTAGGGCTCTCAGACCTTGATGCAGGAATAGCATGGCAGGCAGGCAGGATATCAGACACTCAGAAGGCCAACATCTGCATGACAGATCGAGACCACTCTCATATAGTTCCCTCCGAACACTGCAGGGCCTTTCAGACGAGCGGGACAGTTTCAAGGCAGAATGACTGTGCCTTGTTCAGCTGTGCATGTTGGATGACTTCAAGGGTCATCTTCTCCATCAACGTGCAGCTTCCACGCCATCCATGATGCGCTGCCGCCACCCAAAGGGAACATCAATCTCCTTGTCACCACCCTTTATCGCACTGTGCTGCAGCACATCACCAGACAGTGGCAAACAAAGGAGCATAATTTTCTGGTGACAACATAGCGGTTGAAAATGCAAAAAGCAGGTTGGATGCCCACTGCCGTTACTGTTGTTACCGTTAGTTACGTTATATGCACTGTGTATGTAAATTTTTAAGGGTGTAAATCTCGCACAATTGACCATCAAAATATATACAACTTCTTTATAGGATATAAACAAAAGTAAAAGTAAAAATTAAACAGTCAAATAAGATTTAGAAAAGAAAAAGGGACCCGATGACGAGCTGACACGTAAAACTTAGAGCAATGACATATTATTGAGCTGTAAGTGCAGCTGAGGATCCTATAAAGAAGCTGTATATATAAGGGTTGTAGACAAAATAGTGGATAAGTTTTACTACTATTTTGATGACCAGTTGTTACCATTAGGCCATGGAACTAATGGTCAGACATGGGGGAATAGAATAAAAATTAAAAATTACAATCTAGACCAGGGGTGTCAAAGTCCCTCCTTGAGGGCCGCAATCCAGTCGGGTTTTCAGGATTTCCCCAATGAATATGCATGAGATATATTTTCATGCACTGCTTTCATTGTATGCTAATAGATCTTATGCATATTCATTGGGGAAATCCTGAAAACCCAACTGGATTGCGGTCCTCGATGAGGGACTTTGATACCCCTGATCTAGACCAATAAGTTCAGATCGGTTCAGAAACGGAAAAAAGTTAAAACATTAAAAACTAACTAAAGATGTGAAAGAAAGTTAGAAATAAATTCAAAATAAGAGAAACAAGGGAGTGAGGCACTACCACCTATGACCTATCCCAGCACCATCTTAAAAAAATATAAATATATAGGTATAGATAGATGGTACCTATATAGTAGTATAGTAGGATTTTAGTGTGTTTTGGTGGGCTCCCACTTTGGCCTTACTGGGTCACGGTTTTGAAATGAAAGCATTTTTGGTTCACCTCACACGATGTATTAAGAGAAACTTGTTAAGTAAACAATTTCTGAGTGGGTTCAATGCTATGACCATATGGCAACAGTCTCCCATTTCAAATATGAATTTGAATTTTGTTACAGATGCTTCAGGAAGTGTTAGATTTGGCATCAGTTTTCAAGGGTTGTAGTATGCACAGGCTTGGCCAGTGTGGTGAAGTGAGTGGGGTTGGTGTGCGAATGTGGTCTTTCTAGAATTGCTTCCCGTCTGGGTTGCATTGATGCTATGGGATGCTGCTTTCTTACTCTGATAATGCTGGTGAAAATGTTGTGTTTGATTGCCCTGCAATTCTTGAATTTTACTGCTGTACTAGGCTCTCTGTCCCCATAGTACAGCAACTCTTTCTCTCTCCCTTCCCATGCGTCAGATAGATCTCTTACTCCTCCTCTTTCCCCTCCCCTGATCCTCACAAACAAGTGAGATATGGGCAGCACTAGAGACATGTTGCTGCTTTTGACTGCTCTGGCCCTTCTCTCTGGTACAGTGCACAGGTACTTGCATCATAGAAGGTAGAACTAACCAGAGGAAAGACCATTACTGTCCTTGCATCAGTGTTTAGAAATTGAATGGAGTACAGTTTACACAGAAGTGGCCCTTTAAATATTGGTTCTAGTGAGAAAAAGCTCTGCTGTCTATCTGAGGCTGCCATATCATTGCAGTGGTGTGAGTATCTAGTCAAGGCTCTTCCTTTTTGCTCTAGGATGATGCCAGAGGAAAGAGGTGGGGTGGGGAGTGGTCATACCTTTACCCATCATTGTTAACTGCTCCACATATCTCTAACATGCATAGTCCCAGTTTCAGGAGCCCCCAACTGAATGACAATATCACATACTATGACCCTCTGGGCCCCAATGATTCAGTGGAAAAGTCCATAAACCCATAGTAAAGATGGAGCATATGCTGTACTATCCTAAGCTCCTCATTACTCTTGACTTTCTCTCTCCTACTTTTCACTTCTTTCTTTTCTCTTATTTCCTGTCCTATGTATAATTGAGTTCTTTTCTCAATTTCCTATTGACTTTAATTGTAAACCACTTTGCTATTTTCGCAGTGAGAGATAGTATATCAAACATAATACACCATAAATGCTAACATCCACTTTATAGAATTACCCCCATCTAATATAATAAAATGCTAGGCCGCGCATGCGCACTCCCATCTGCGTGCGTCCATTTTCCATGCGATGTAGGGCACCTAGGTAGGAGTGCGCATGCGCGCTTACGTCACCAACCGCCGATACCTCCACAAGCCGGGACCGCAGCCAGCCGCCGATCTCCGTTCCTCCAGCGGGCCAGCGGGTGAGCGGCCGGGCGGGGGGGTGTCTCGGAGGAGAGGCATCGCAGCTGCTCAGCGCCCCCACCGAGGAGCCCAGCAACTTTCTGCCCCGGATCGGGACCCGAGTCCTTTGCCGCCCCCCCCCTTCCCTTCCCGCGGATCAGACTACCTTGGCGATTCAAGCACCGTGTGCAACAGTCTTCACACGCTGCTTTGGGCCCTTCTACTGCCCTGATTTGCTCTGCCGCGTCTCTGATGATGTCATCAGTGACGTGCCAGAGTAAATCAGGCCAGTAGAAGGATCCGAAGCAGCATGTGAATACTGCTGCACATGCTGGAATCGCCAGGTTCGTAGTCTGTACCGCGGGAAGGGAAAGGGGGGTAGAAGAAACGCTAATTCAGCTGCAGGGAACTGGTGTGGGGGGAGGGAAATGGAGGGGGAGGAAATGCTGCTTTGGACTGACAGACAGAGGGAGGAAGGGAGACAGAAAGAAAAGAAGAAAGACACAGGGGCAGGGAGATACACAGAAAGACAAAGGGGGCCAGAGACAGACAGAAAGAAAGACAGCGGGAGTCGCGTCAGGAGGGGTGCGGGATGCGGCAGAGGGAACTTTTCCAATGGGTGCAACTGGGCGGCTGTCGGGAACCTCTGATCAGGGCCAGAGCAAGGTAAGTGTATCATAGGGATAAGAAGGAGGGGGGGAGAAAAAGGAAGGGACGCCTACTGCTGGACAGGGGGAGAAGGAAAGAGGTGCTGATGGACAGGGGGGGTGAAGAAAAAGGAACTGAGGCCTAATGTTGGACAGGGGGGGTGAAGAAAAAGGAATGGAGGCCTAATGTTGGACAGGGGGAGAAGGAAAGAGGTGCTACTGGACAGGGGGGAGGTAAAACAAAGGGAGAAGGGCTGCTGCTACATAAGGAGAGCAGTGAAGGGGTGGTGGTGGACACAGTGGAGGTAAAAGGAAGGGAGAATGGACAGGGGAAGCAGGCAAGGGGTGGTGATGGACAGCCAAGGAAAAAGAAAGACAGAAAGAAAGAAAGCGGCTAAGGAGAGAGAGAGAAAGAAATAAAGACAGACACACACACATATATTCTAGCACCCGTTAATGTAAAGGGCTATAAGACTAGTCTTGACTAAAGCTGTGGCTACTACAACCACCTACAAATCATATTATCACAATTATTTTCAGGACTGAGATAAGGATGGATAGAAAATGATGTATGAATTTGGTTTGAAAAGTTTGGTTAAAAAACGTAGTCTCCATCAAGGACTGTTTAGTCCAGCGAGTTTCCAGTGTTTTTGAAAGCTATTTATCTTACAATACAAAAATGACCCATTCTGAATAGAAAATCCAGGCATATGGCCATCTGTGTGGCAGCATAGGAATAGCCATCTTATAATATGTATCTATATATATAAAATCGGATGTATGTATGTATGTGCCGCGATCACGCAAAAACGGCTTGACCGATTTGAACGAAACTTGGTATGCAGATCCCTCACTACCCGGGATGATATGTTCTGGGGGTCTCGCGGCCCACCTGCACACGTGGGCGGAGCTACAAACAGATAATCGGATTTCACCCATTCATGTCAATGGAAAAAATGTAAAGAGCTGCCAACGCAAAAATGGCTTGCCCGATTTGAACGAAACTTGGTATGCCGATCCCTCACTACCTGGGGTGATATGTTCTGGGGGTCTCACGGCCCACCTGCACATGTGGGCGGAGCTACAAACATAAAATCAGATTTCACCCATTCATGTCAATGGAAAAAATGTAAAACAGCTGCCAACGCAAAAACGGCTTGCCCGATTTGAACGAAACTTGGTATGCAGATCCCTCACTACCTGGGGTGATATGTTCTGGGGGTATCGCGGCCAACCTGCACACCTGGGCGGAGCTACAAACAGAAAATCAGATTTCACCCATTCATGTCAATGGAAAAAATGTAAAACAGCTGCCAACGCAAAAAACGGCTTGCCCGATTTGAACGAAACTTGGTATGCAGATCCCTCACTACCTGGGGTGATATGTTCTGGGGGTATCGCGGCCAACCTGAACACCTGGGCGGAGCTACAAACAGAAAATCTGATTTCACCCATTCATGTCAATGGAAAAAATGTAAAAACTGCCTCCGCAAAACCGGCTTGCCCGATTTGAACGAAACTTGGTATGCGGATCCCTCACTACCCGGGATGATATGCTCTGGGGGTCTCGCGGCCCAACTGCACACGTGGGCGGAGCTACAAACATAACTTCAGATTTCACCCATTCAAGTCAATGGGAAAAATGTAAAAAGCTGTGGGACCGATTTGAACTAAACTTGGTATGCTGATCCCTCACTACCTGGGGTGATATGTTCTGGGGGTCTCGCGGCCCACCTGCACACATGGGCGGAGCTACAAACAGAAAATCAGATTTCACCCATTCATGTCAATGGAAAAAATGTAAAAAACTGCCATTCTCACAGTAATTCCAACTACCTGGAGTGATATGTTCTGGGGGTCTCACGGCCCACCTGCACACGTGGGCGGAGCTACAAACAGAACATCAGATTTCACCCATTCATGTCAATGGAAAAATGTAAAAAGCTGCCAACGCAAAAACGGCTTGACCGATTTGAACGAAACTTGGTATGCTGATCCCTCACTACCTGGGGTGATATGTTCTGGGGGTCTCGCATCCCACCTGCACACGTGGGCGGAACTACTAACTGAAAATCAGATTTCACCCATTCATGTCAATGACAAAACTGTAAAAAGCTGCCAACGCATAAACGGCTTGCCCGATTTGACTGAAACTTGGTATGCAGATCCCTCACTACCTGGGATGATATGTTCTGGGAGTATTGCAGCCCACATGCACACGTGGGCGGAGCTACAAACATAAAATCAGATTTCACCCATTCATGTCAATGGAAAAAATGTAAAAAGCTGCCTTTCTCACAGTAATTCAAAAACGGTTTGACCTATTTGAACGAAACTTGGTATGCTGATCCCTCACTACCTGGGGTGATATGTTCTGGGGGTCTCGCATCCCACCTGCACACGTGGGCGGAACTACTAACTGAAAATCAGATTTCACCCATTCATATCAATGACAAAACTGTAAAAAGCTGCCAACGCATAAACGGCTTGCCCGATTTGACCGAAACTTGGTATGCAGATCCCTCACTACTTGGGGTGATATGTTCTGGGGGTCTCTCGGCCCACCTGCACACATGGGCGGAGCAACAAACAGAAAATCTGATATCACCCATTCATGTCAATGGAAAAAATGTAAAAAGCTGCCATTCTTACAGTAATTTCAACTACCTGGGGTGATATGTTCTGGGAGTCTCTCGGCCCACCTGCACACTTGGGCGGAGTTACAAACATAACATCAGATTTCACCCATTCATGTCAATGGAAAAAAAGTAAAAAGCTGCCATTCTCACCGTACTTCAAAAACGGCTTGACCGATTTGACCGAAACTTGGTATGCAGATCCCTCACTACTTGGGGTGATATGTTCTGGGGATCTCTCGGCCCACCTGCACACATGGGCGGAGCAACAAACAGAAAATCTGATATCACCCATTCATGTCAATGGAAAAAATGTAAAAAGCTGCCATTCTTACAGTAATTTCAACTACCTGGGGTGATATGTTCTGGGAGTCTCTCGGCCCACCTGCACACTTGGGCGGAGTTACAAACATAACATCAGATTTCACCCATTCATGTCAATGGAAAAAAAGTAAAAAGCTGCCATTCTCACCGTACTTCAAAAACGGCTTGACCGATTTGAAAGAAACTTGGTATGCAGATCCTTCACTACCTGGGGTGATATGTTCTGGGGGTCTCTTCACCCAAGAATTTATATGTTCTTGCTCCTGGAGGTGAAACTAAAAATGTTGTTTATAATCAAGTTTTGTGTTTGTTGTATTGTATTCATTTTGTCAAATATTTCACATTATAATTTGATTATTGTACTTTTTATAAAGCTGTAAAAATATAATTTCATTCACCACTATTAAGTATCTTTATTTGAATCCATTTACTGTGTTATTGCTATAATTAAATACCCGTGCAATGCCGGGTCATCAGCTAGTACAGAATAAATCTTCTCTTAGATATGGAAAGCCATAAAAATTCCACAGCAAAAGGACCTATGATTGCAGCTGCTGGCATTATTGGAAGCTTGAGTGATCTTATAAAATGGCTATACAGATGTTCATCTGAGAAGAGGGGGTAGCCAACTGATTAGATCAGTGGACTGGAGCTCAGGGGACCAATATTCAAATCCCACTTCAACTGTTTATGATTTTATTTTAATTGTGAGCCCTCCAGGAGCAGAAAAATATTTGAATGTATACCACGTCAATAAATTCCAGGTTTGCAGGTATCTTATATATTCAGATATACCTAAATTTCTGTCCCCAGAAGGTTTACACTTAAAAATATATATATATATATGCTGAAGTGGGATTTGAAGTTGGATCCTTTGGTTCTTAGTCCACTGCATCAACCATTAGGCTACTCCTCAAATTTTGCATGCTGTTCCTTTTTTAAAAAAAATAATCTTAGCAGTCAAAAAGGAAAAAAAACTTCTTGTTGACAAACATTTATCTATGAAATATAACATAATTTTACAAAGGAAGAGAAGAAGGAGGAAAAATTTTTTAAACAACAAGAAGTAGGTAGTCCACAATATATGCAGACAGAGCTGACATTTGCTGAAATTTAAACCTACAAAACATAACAAGGAAACTAAAGGTGGCTCTCAAATTTTCCTAATTGAGCTAAATAACTTCAACAAAAACTCATGTTATAGTAATAGGTTGCCCTTTAGCAGAAATAAATTATGATGGGTGCTGTGGTTCATAGAAAACATACTGTATTTTTCGCTCCATAAGACACACTTTTTTCCACCTAAAAGTGGGTGGAAATCTCGGTGCATCTTATGTAGTGAAGGTACAAAAACTTACACTCCCCGTATCATTTAAAAACACACCTCTCGCCGCCGAACCTTTTTAAAACACCCTGCCCGCTACACCTGTATAAAACATCCCACCCCCTGCATGCCCACCGCCGTCCACACATTTATAAAACCCCGCCTGGCCGCCGCTGTCCACCTGACTGCTTACAAATTACAGTACCTGTTGGTCCAGCGTGATCCCTCCCTCCCTAGCTGTCTCCTCTTATTTCCCAGCCAGCAGCACGGAGGTGAGAAGAGCACAGCAGTCAGGAGCAAAGCTTTCCACTCTCCCACTTGGGCCTGCACTGTTTTCTGAATGGCTGCAATCAGTTTCCCCAAGTCCCGTGAGAACTGATCGCAGCCATTCAGAAAACAGCGCAGGCCCAAGCGGGAGCGCAGAAATCTTTGCTCCTGATCGCCGTGCTCTTCTGACCTCCATGCTGCTGGCTGGGAAATAAGAAGAGGAGACAGCTAGTAAGCATGGAAGGGATTTTAAAAGGTACTGGGGGGATGTTTAAAATAACAAGACAGCCATCTAGGGAGGGAGGGATTTTTAAAGGTATGGGGGGGGGTATGATTAAAAAAGGTACTGGGGTAAGTAGGGGGTATGGAGGATGATTTAGGGTATGTGGGGGTATGGGGCCTGCCTGCCATTAGGCCACTAGGCCAGCCTGCCTGTCACTAGGCCTAACTGCCCTGTGCCCTGTCCCTCCCCACCCTGTGCCCTGTCCCAGCCTACCACTAGACCACCAGAGGGGGGACAGGGTGCAGAGCCTGGTAAGGAGTTTGGGGTTGGGTACAAAGCCTGGCAGGGAGAATTTGGTTCAGAATGTGTGTGTTTTTTTCTTGTTTTCCTCCTCTAAATCTAGGGTGCGTCTTATGGAGCGAAAAATACGGTATCTGTTTTCCTTAAAAGTCAAAATACATTTACAAGGGTATCTTAGAACAAATGTTGCAGCCAACTGGAGTACTTGAGGTCTCAAAATGAGAAACTGTTTCCTTCTCTTCTGGTTTGGCCGGGATACATCTGGATACATTCGTATTACATTAGACAAAAAAGGAACATCTTTATATTTGAAAAACAAATTAAGCATCCATTCCCTATTGTTTCTGACATCTGAGTCTCAGGGCCTCTTCTATTAAACTGCGCTAGCAGTTTGTAGTGCAGTGAGTTGAGCTGAATGGCCTACACTGCTCCTAATACTCATAGAGTTCCTATGAGCATCGGGAGCAATGCAGGCCATTCAGCGCGGCTCTCTGTGCTAAAAACTGCTAGCACAGTTTGATAGAAGAGGCCCTCAGTATCCAATCTCTCCAGGAAATTAGATAAGTCCAAACTATCAGCAGAGAAATTCTGCTGGTTAGGACTTTGTGGCTTTATTCTTCTAGGTAAATAATAAATTTTATAAAGGCAGATACAAGGCTTCTGGTACTTTCAGAATTTCGTTCAAGTATCTTTTAAATATAACTATTGCATTTATTGGGGTTTGTTTAGGAAAATTAATAATCCGCAAGTTTGATCTGGTAAAATTTTCCAACATTTCCTGTTTAAAGTGCAAACTTGCACTATCTTTAACCCAAGTTAAAGCTTGGGTTTCCAAAGTTTTAACTCTAACTTCTACTTCATCTGATTTATTTTCCAGAGTCAATATCCTTGTCGTTAATTCACAACTTTCTGAGAGTACCGTTGTACACTTTGTGGAAAATTGCTCCATTTCATTACCCAGAGAGATTTGTAAATTAGAGATGGCTTCTCAAATCATTTCCATGTTAAAGACCTATGGCCTCTGAAGGGGAACAACCAAGGCCCATAGTAGATATCACAGTACCTGATGTCCCAACTACAGTCATTGATATAACATGGGTTTGCTGAAGTTCTCCCGCTGACTGCATCATTGGCTCGCACCGCTCCTCCTGCTTCAATCCAGTGCCAGCACTCGTTCCCTGCTGGGCCGGCAAGGGGACGTCCTGCGTCGGGTTCACATCCAGCCACTCCTCTGATGTTTCATGGTGCACCAGCAGGCTCCATTTATCCAGGCAGCCTCGAGGGACAGCTCGCATGCCTCAGCCTGCGCGCGCTCTCCAGCCGAGGGATTTTTCTCCAGCAGTTGTGCTTGGGAGCTGTGCTCCACAAAAACATCCATCGTGCCGGTCTGGACTGCACCAGGATCTTCCGGGAATACCCGGGTCTTCGACTTTCTCTTCAACATGAATAGGTAGGAAAAAGAAAATCCAAATGGACCATGGCAGTATCTCTGTGGAGTCTCAAACCACCATCTTGGTTAAGCTCCACACCGTCGCTTGTATGCTGTTCTTTTAAGAATGTTCATAATACCTGAAGCTGTCATAGAGCTTGATATCTCTTGTGACTTTCATGTCAAGGGATGAAGGAGGTGGAGAATAACCACTGGGGGATTAAGGAGGTGTTGTGACTTAATCCCTTTAGTGGACAGCTGCTCAAATCGGAGCACCTTCTGCAACTTGGACTAGGCCTAAATAGCATTGTCCATCTTTTTTAGGTTTGGATGTCCCTTGATGATTGTTGTAGTTGTTTGGGTCTCACCTCAACTGGATAGGTAGAACTGGCATCTCAGCCATCATTCTATGACTTTCTTCAGGGTATGCTGTGAGGTCTGCAGTTTGTCTTTATATACAGGTATAGTGGGTTCTCTAACAAGAATAGAGCTTCTAAAATAATCACATTGACTTCTTAATGTCAGTGTCAAAATTGTACAGCTGTGTTTTTCTTTTTTATGTCTGCCATTCTAATCCTCTTGGGGTGAGCCTGAGGATAGCACGAGATTCAAAGGCACCTGTCAGGAAATAAATCTTCTTTCATAAAGTTGTTGAAATTAGCTTCTTACTGGCCTTGCTGTCAAATCAAAATTTTCAATCAAAATACATGTCAGGCACCTTGTTTTAATGTTATTTATATTTATCTTCTTCATTTATAAGAGATTGATGATTAAGGCCTTTGAGATTACATTTTCAGCATTCTGAGTGTGTATTCTGATCACCACGATTATAAATCTAAATTCAGATGTTTGTGAGGGTCTTCAAAATATTTTGTATCTGGAACTAACACACATAAACATTAAAGCCCAGTTCAAATTGTACATGCTAGCAACTTTACTTCACAAAAACAAAATAAAGCCCAGTTCAAATTGTGCATGCCAGCAAGTTTACTTCACAAAAACAAAATAAAGCTGATGTGCTTCTTTTTGATTTTTGGAGAAATAGTTGGTATTCTTGGTAAAAGTGGGGAGCATAACCTCGTTGTGGGAAAGATATCAGTAAAACCTTTTCAGGGGACCAGTGGTACCTAACATTTTCTTAGGAATTAAGTTATGACTTCTTTAAACTGGACTAGAGAGAAAAATCAGGTTAGTTCTTTTTGTAAATATTTATTCACTGAAATCAATATCTAATTACCTGTGTTGTTTTTCCTTCTCTTGCCTTTCATTTGTTAAGGTTTACAATGCAGTCTATGCAGATACGTGTATGTGTATTTCATGTGATGAGAGTATACTTTAGGAGATGAACAAAAACTTAACCCCCTCTTTTACAAAACCATGCTAGTGTTTTTAGCGATGGTTGCAGCGGTAACAGCTCCGATGCTTATAGAATTTGTATGAGCGTTGGAACTGTTACTGCCACGGCTGGTGTTAAAACCATGCTACGGTTTTGTAAAAGGGGGAGGGGGGGTGCTAAGAGAAAATAAGGGATCTCATCTTATCTGCAAATTTTAGCTGAGTTCACAAGTCAATAAACAACACTAATACTAATGTATTTCCCCATCAATGTGTTTTACATAGTCCTCTATATATTCACTTCAATATGAAGAAGAAAGAAATAAGCATGACTGTATTTTATTTAAGTGCTAACATGCACGCACCCACAGCTTAAAAGTGCCTGTGGCCTAAATGGCTACTTGGACGATCAAAAAGCCTGATCGTCCAAGTACCCATAATCAAAGTTGGTTTTAGACGTATCTAAAACCAGCTTAGGCCTTTCCCCTGCCACTAAACGCACAGAGAGAAAAGAGGCGTGTTTAGAGGAGGGGAAAGGACGGGAGGTGGGCCGACCTACACCTAGGCGTGCAGCAGGTATAACCAAAACCTTAAGCAGGTTGCCTAGTCGGCACTTATACGTTTTGACTTAGACAAAATCAAAACAGGTCTAAGTGCCGAAAAAGGGGCCGCTGAGTTGATGGTGGCTGCTGCGATCAGCTCAGCGGCCCCAGCAACCTGCCTACCCCCTACAGCAATGATCGCGGCAGGAGAGATGCCTCATCTCCCCTACCCCAATGCCATCACTCCTCTACCCGAACTGCCGCGACCTGCGGCAGGAGAGATGCCCTATCAGGTATGGGGGGTGGTATTGGGGGTGGGGGGGTCATGGGGTCAATGGGGGGGTCGTGGATCAGTGGGGGGCCGATCAGGGGTTCGGGGGGGCGGTTGTTGGGGGGGTTGTGTCGAATGCAGGAGGACCTGGGGTCCCTCCTGCCCGTATTGTAGTGGGGGGTGGGGGGTAGGGGGTCCGCCCGGGCAGGAGGGGTTGGGCTCCCTCCAGCCCGATCTTGAGGGGCGAGAGGCCAGGAGGGCTTGGGCTCCCTCCTGGCCGGATCGGACTCAAGGGGGGGGGGGTTGGGGATCGCGGGGTAGGAGGGCTTGGGTTCCCTCCTGCCCTGAACGTAATCAGGGGGGGGGGGGCTGGGGATCGTGGGGCAAGAGGGCTTGGGCTCCCTCTTGCCCCGATGTCGTGGGGGTGTGTGGATTTTGTAACCAGTGTTGTTTTTGACAGACACCAGTTACAGAATCCAGCTTTTAGGCAAAGGACTGGCTCTTTCTTCGCCTAAATTCCTTGTGTTGGATGTTTGGGGCTTAGGTGTTTTTGTGGTTCATTATGAGGTATAAGTGTAGATGTCATGGGGGTATAAGTGTAGACGTAGTGGTGGTCTGGGCGTTTAAACAGCTGAATGTAGAGGCAGGCCATTATAAAAAAAAAACCTCCATTTGGACGTTTTTTTTTATTATGGACATTTTCCCTGCTTCTAACTTTCAACGTTTAAGGCCTTAGGCCAAAAGGGGACTTAGACGTTTTTTGTGATTATGCCCCTCCACATGTGTGCACGAACCCCAAGCTAAAAACTTTTTCCGTATTTTTTCTCAGATGGGGCGTATCTTGGGAAGATAATATTACAGTGCAAATCAGTTATTGCAGCCACATAGTTGCATGTTAATTGATTAGCATGGAATTGGTGTATAAGTCCTTATCACCAACAAAATAGGTGGCAGTAAAGGCTCAGATGCTAATTATTGTTAATGGCCATGCTGGATATGAAATCCTCATACACTAACATTCCTCAGAAAGAAGTTATCCAGATCACTGATGAATTTTTGGAAGCTTGTACGTGTCCTCAAATGGTGCCCACTTGTTTGTTTGTTTTTTATTAAATTAACTACATTAGTTTTGTAAAAAATATATATTTTATTTTCAATCAAGATTTTTATGAACAAAAGCACGAGGTAGTACTAGGAGCATCATTCATTCCATCTAATGTTAATTGTTTCATGGCTATGTTAAAAAAATGGTGGGTTTATGCTGCTCAGGAATTTTTGCTTAAAAGCTGTCCCAAATTCACCTGATGACCTTATACAGGCCCTGGCTGAATATCAGGTCAGAGCCCACATTAATTTGTTTTTGCTTTTTTTAATTTCCCCTTCCACGCCATCAATGTTCCTTCCCCTCCTCTCTCCCTCTACCCTGCCCTTAGCAAATCCACTCCCTCCTGCCACAGAACAATTTTGGAAGTGCCAGCAATGGGCAAAACTAAGGGGGGGGAATGCTCCTTCCCCCAATGACCCCCATTAGACCACCAGATATGTAGGTAGGCCCAGGGAACCTACGTACGCATGGTGGAGGGGGGTAGGCAAGCAGGGTGGACTTTGTGGACTTTGGGAAGGGGGGAGGAGGAATTATTGGGAGAGTGGAAGGAGGGTACAAAGGAATTTTTTAAAGCAAAAAGCACTTATGCAGGCTCTGGCCCAATATTCAGCAGGGGCTCTCATAACTCTTATGCGACCCCAGTTGAATATCGGCTGAGCCCATATAAACTCTGGGTGGCCAGGCCACCCAAATTATGCCCCAATATTCAGGAATTGTATGAGTGTCAGAGCTTTTACCACCATGGCCAGCGCTAAAAAAAGCCTAATGCAGCTTTATAAAAGAGGGGTGGGGTGCTATAATTCAGTTTCCTACATAATACATGTCTCGTTTATAATTCAAGTGATTCGGTATTAAAGTTTACTTCTAAGTATAACACAATTTAGGGCTTCTTTTACTAAATGGCGGTAGAGGTTTCTACCGCGGCCAGCAAGGTAAATTCTCCAACACTCAAAGGAATGCTTTGAGCATGAGCATTTAACTTGCCGGCCCAAAGTAGAAACCTCTACCAACGTTTAGTGAAACCCAGCGTTAATTTGTAAGTATATTCCAGAGCAAATAATAGTTAGATATAATTTTTCAGAGATTTTTGTTATCATGCTCAATAATTTCCTTGGGGAAATTAATAGAAAAATAAGCTAATAAATATGAAAGATCTTTAGTATGGATGACAGAAATATTCCACCAGTTGGCATTTCCCAAAAGATATATTCAGAGAGGAAGAAGGATATATGATGATAGCACAATAGAGTACATCATGACATGTTTTAGACATTTCTTATGATACAAAATTAATAACCCATACTAATAAGTTGCTAATTCATCCACTGACTAGGAATAGAGAAGATTGTAAAAAATTCATGTAGCTGAGATTGCAAAGACATATCACATTAAATGTGTGATTGATAGATATGCATCTTCCATTTTCTTTTTCTGGATGAAAGAGTGGGATAGGGCACATGTCATAATATTCAGATTGCTTAGGACATGTGGCATCCATTGCATGTACTGCCTCAAATCTGCACCCTTGTCATCTAACCCTGACTGTTTTACTCGGATCATAATGTGATGTTTTCCTGATTTCAGGAAACTTACAAACTAATTCAAGTGAACTTGCCTGAACTTATTTCAGTAAAATAATTTTGTATGCTTCCTTCCTACTTTCAATATTATTTTAAAACAAATCATTCTTTTTTTTTTTTTCTTCCACTGGTTTAAATCAGTGTTAGTCATTATTGGAAAAAAAAAAAAAATCCAATTTTTTAAAATACATAGGTTCAATGGATTATGCAAACACTATCCTAGCTCCTCATGAACTCAATCCTCTAAAAATCAATCGGGATCTGTCACACCTCCATCCCTATCTGTGTTTCTCTTCTGTGGTCACACCCCTTGCGCGTCATCTGTGAGCACAGAACAGAAATATTTGTTAAGCAATTCAGCCTTATCCTTATCAGCTTCTACATTTTGCTCTACTTCATCTTTGAGTCTTACAATGAAACTTTTGCACTTCTATCACTCTCGTTCGTATACCTAAAAAAATGTCTTGTCACCCCATTTTACTGTGTCGACTATTTTTTCTTCTATTGGCATCTTTGCTTTCCTAACTAGCTGACCAGCCTCTCTTAACTTTTCCAGATAGTTTAGGTTGTCTTCCTCTTTCTATGATCTCTTATAGTTTATGAAAGCTAACCTCTTTTTCCTTACCTTCTCAGATACTACTTTTGAGAACAAAAGCAGCCTTCATTTCTTCTTTTACTTACTTTCTTTACAAAATAGTTTGTTGTCCTTAAAATAGCACCTTTAAGTTTTACCCACTACTTTCCTACTTCTTCCAGATAAGAACATAAGAACATAAGAACTGCCTTCTCCGGATCAGACCTTCGGTCTATCAAGTCCGGCGATCCACACACGCGGAGGCCCTGCCAGGTGTACACCTGGCTTAATTTATAGTCCACCATATCCTTATATGCCTCTTTTAAGGAGATATGCATCTAGTTTGCTCTTGAAGCCTAGGACGGTCGATTCCGTCATAATCTCCTCTGGGAGGGCATTCCAGGTGTCAACCACTCTCTGAGTGAAGCAGAACTTCCTGAAATTAGTCCTGAACCTGTCCCCCCTTAGCTTCATTACATGTCCTCTAGTCCATGTCAAATTGGACAATGTAAATAATCTTCTCTGCTCTATTTTGTCGATTCCTTTCAGTATTTTGAAGGTCTCGATCATATCCCCACGCAGTCTCCTTTTCTCAAGGGAGAACAATCCTAGTGTTATAAGTCTGTCCTCGTATTCCAGTTTCTCCATACCCTTCACCAGTTTTGTTGCTCGCCTCTGCACCCTCTCCAGCAGTTTTATATCCTTCTTTAGGTAGGGAGACCAATGTTGGACGCAGTATTCCAAGTGTGGTCTGACCATTGCCCTATAAAGCGGCATTATAACTTTCTCTGATCTACTCGAGATTCCTTTCTTTATCATGCCCAACATTCTATTTGCCTTCTTTGCCGCTGCCGCGCATTGTGCCGACGGCTTCAGGGTCCTATCTATCAGTACACCCAGGTCCTTTTCTTGTTCACTCTTCCCCAGAGTTGCACCTGACATTGTATACTCGTATTCCTTATTTTTATTACCTAAATGCATTACCTTGCATTTCTCCACATTGAACTTCATCTGCCATTTCTCCGCCCATGTTTCTAACCGACACAAGTCGCTCTGGAGTTTCTCTCTATCATCCTGCGATCTGATTGCCCGGCATAGTTTTGTATCGTCTGCAAACTTGATGATCTCACTGGATGTTCCTTCCTCCAGGTCATTGATATAAATATTAAAAAGGATCGGCCCAAGTACCGAGCCCTGGGGTACACCACTAGTCACTTTCTCCCAGTCGGAGAACTTCCCATTTATGCCCACTCTCTGCTTTCGGTTTTCCAGCCATTTGCCTATCCACCTTTGTATATCCCCCTCTATGCCATGGCTTTGTAGTTTCCTGAGAAGTCTTTCGTGTGGAACTTTGTCGAACGCTTTCTGGAAGTCCAAGTATATTATGTCCACCGGCTTCCCACTATCAATTTGCTCGTTCACGGTCTCAAAAAATTGGAGTAAATTCGTCAAACATGATTTCCCTTTCCTGAATCCATGTTGACTGGGTTTCATCAAGTCGTGTGCGTCCAAGTGCCGGACTATGCTATCCTTGATCAGTGCTTCAACCATCCATAGAACAATTCCTTGATGTAATCTCCCATCTGAACAAAGGTTTTTTTTTTTTTTTAAATATCTGTAACATTTACTTTTGAATGAACCCTCTCTACATCTGTGTTAATATGAAACCACACCATATGGTGATTACTGGATACTAGTGCTGCCCGATTCAAGATTCAAATCGGTTCACTGATTCACTTTGGGAGAATCGATTCAAATTGATTTAAAACAAAAAACAATTGGCTTCCCGATTTGGTAACTGACTTTCCCCCCTTGCCCCCTAAAGCAGGAGCGGCAGCTCTGCTCTTGCTGGCCAGCCGCTGCCGCACCTGCTTTAGAGGATGAGGGGAGAGGGTCAGTCGGGAAACAGCTCCGAAGACCTATGGCAGTTTGCAAAGATCGCTAGCACCGCGATCTTCTCTGTAGGCTGCTCATATTAGGTAAATGGTGTGCGGGAGGCCAGGGGGAACACACAGACCTTCCGGGGGGGGGGGGGGTACTCACTCCTTCGATGTGGGGGTGGGGGATGGGACAAGCCTTCAGGGGTGGGATGCAGGCGTTCAAGCGGGGCACAGGCCTTCTGGGATGATGGCACAGGCCTTCAGGGGGACAGGCAGGCCTTCGAGGGGGGGGTGCAGGCCTTCAAGGGGGGATAGGTCTTCATGGATGGTGGTACAGGCCTTCAGGGGGGACAGGTAGGTCTTCATGGGTGGGGTGCAGGCCTTCAGAGGTGGGGTACAGGCCTTTAGGGGGGACAAACCTTCAGGGGAGGGAGGCCTTGGTGTAGAAGTACACGGAGGGAGGGAAGGGAGGGGTTCAAAGAGACGTGCATATGCCAGACTTTGGGGGGCGAAGAAATAATGGGTCTAAAACAGAGGAGAGGGAGAGAGATGGTGGACAATGGGATTTAGGGAGGGAAGGAACAGAAAGGGAGAGAAGTTGGACACAAGGGATGATGTGGAGGGGGGATAGAGATACTGGAGAGTAGTTGGGAAAAGAAAGGGAGAGATGGTGGATCCTGGGATGGTTGGGAAGGAGGGTGAGATGTTATATAAAAGGGTATTTGAGAAAAGGTGGATCTGTGGATGGAGATGAAAAAAGTAAAGATGCCAGACCTCCTGGGGAGGGAAGAAAAATGGAAGGGGAGGACAGAGATGCCAGATGGATGGTCAGCACGGAGAAAGAAGGAGACCCTGGCAAGCAAGTTATCATAAGACAACCAGAGCTGGGACCAAAAAGATTTGAATAATGACCAGACAACAAAAGGTAGAAAAAATAATTTTATTTTCTGTTTGTGATTACAATATGTCAGATTTGAAACGTGTATCCTGCCAGAACTGGTGTTAGACCGCAAATGTGAGCTAGGATTTAACAGAGAGAGGAAAAGTGTTTTTTATTTATTTTGCTTATACCACAGCACCAGTGTGGTTAGGAGAATGCAAAGAGGGTTAAGACACTATAAAATAAACCCACCAGGATGTTTGAAAAAAACACCCAATTGGGCAGGAAAATCAAATTGAAAAATTGATTCAATAGGCTGAATCATAAGAACATAAGAATTGCCGCTGCTGGGTCAGATTAGTGGTCCATCATGCCCAGCAGTCCGCTCACGCGACGGCACTCTGGTCAAAGACTAGCACCCTGAGACTAGTCCTACCAGCGTATTTCCTTGTTCATTATGAACTTGTCTAACTTTGTCTTGAATCCCTGGAGGATGTTTTCCCCTATGACAGACTCTGGAAGAGCGTTCTAATTTTCTGGGTGAAGAGGAACTTCCTTACGTTCGTACGGAATCTATCCCCTTTCAATTTTAGAGAGTGCCCTTTCGTTCTCCCTACCTTGGAGAGTGTGAACAACCTGTCCTTATCTATTAAGTCTATTCCCTTCAGCATCTTGAATATTTCGATTATGTCCCCTCTCAATCTTCTCTGTTTGAGGGAGAAAAGGCCCAGTTTCTCTAATCTTTCACTGTACGGCAACTCCTCCAACCTCTTAACCATCTTAGTCACTCTTCTCTGGACCCTTTCGAGTAGTACCGTGTCCTTCTTCATGTACGGCGACCAGTGCTGGACACAGTACTCCAGGTAAGGGCGCACCATGGCCCAGTATAGCGGCATGATAACCTTCTCCGTTCTGTTCATGATCCCCTTCTTTATCATTCCTAGCATTCTGTTCACCCTTTTTGCCACTGCCGCGCATTGCGTGGACGGCTTCATTGACTTGTCGATCATAACTCCTAAGCCTCTTTCTTGGGAGGTCTCTCCAAGTACCATCCCGGACATCCTGTATTCGTGCATGAGATTTTTGTTACCTACATGAATCACTTTATACTTATCCACGTTGAACCTCACCTGCTATGTTGATGCCCATTCCTTGAGTCACATTGCAGATCTTCACAATTCCCCTGTGTCTTCACTACTCTGAATAACTTTGTGTCGTTTGCAAATTTAATCACCTCGCTCGACGTACCAATGTCCAGATCATTTATAAAGTTGTTGAAGAGCACGGGTCCAAGCACCGAGCCCTGCAGCACTCCACTGGTGACGTTTTTCCAGTCTGAGTATTGTCTATTTACCCCCACTTTCTGCTTCCTATCTTCCAGCCAGTTTTTAATCTACGTGAGTATTTCACCCTCGATTCCATGGCTTGCAATGTTTCAAAGTAGTCGTTCATGCAGAACCTTATCGAACGCCTTCTGAAAATCCAGGTATACAATGTCGACCGGGTCACCCTTGTCTATCCGCCTTTTTACTCCCTTGAAGTGCAGCAAGTTCATCAAGCAAGATCTTCCTTTGCTGAAGCCATGCTGGCTGGTCCTCATCAGATCGTGTCCAGCAAAGTGCGCAATGATGCAGTCCTTTATCAGCGCCTCCACCATTTTTCCCGGTACCGAGGTCAGACTCACCGGTCTGTAGTTTCCTGGATCACCCCTCAAGTCTTTCTGGAAAATGATGTAATTTAAACCACCATAGGCTATGTCTTCTCGGAAAATTCTGCAATTTTTAAAACACCCTATGTCCACTGTCTATATCTCCAAATCTGTATGTTATGTTCCTTCCCTCCCTAAATCCCATTGTCCACCATCTCTCTCCCTCTCCTCTGTTTTTAGACCCATTATTTCTTCCCCCTAAAGTCGTACTTTGAAAACTTTATCTGACTGCTAATTGTAAATTAACACAAATACTAATTGGCAGTTGTGTTTTGATTTGCTGACAGTGGCTGGTGAATTGGCTGTCAGCTGATGTTTGTTTTTGCCTGCCTAATACAGTTTTCTTGCACTCTGAAAACTTTATCTGACTGCTAGTTGAAAATCAGCACAGATACTGACGAGCAGAATAGTGAAGCTGAAGCCTGAACTAGATAGACGCCGGAGCTGCACCAAAGCCAAAGGCAGGCAGTAGAATCAGCGGCTGAGACTTGGAAGGACTGCTCTGCCCTCTCCAGATCCAGCAGGAGATAACGGTGAGCACAAGGAGACGCCGGGACTGTACCGAAACCAGCAGCAGACAGCAGAAGCAGCAGCGGGGTACTTGAGAGCGCGGCTCTGTCCCTCCCCCGATCCAGCAGGGGATAACGGTGAGCACAAGGAGACACCGGGGTCACACCGAAGTCAGCAGAAGCAGCGGCGAGGACCTAGGAGCACAGCTCCACCCCTCCCCCGATCCAGCAGGGTTCTATACCATACTAGATATGTTAGGTACAATGAGCTTCGCATCTTGCACCACCATAAGAACCACACTTTTAAGTTATACACAAGCAATCCTTCTGATACTCCTGCTCTTAACAGACTGGAAAACAACTGCACACAATATATATCCAATACCCATCATAGCATACTCCAGAGGAATTACCCAGCCAAACTGGCATCTCATATTAAACAGAAACACATACTATCAGCCCTTCACATATCAACCCTCCCCTAAATTAACAACTAGAAAACCAACAAATCCATACAATACCACAATACTACCCCACCAAAGATCACTCATATACCTGAAAACAACGAGCAACTCACCAATAGAATATATCTCTCTCAAATGCACCTATATGAACATCAAAGCCATTGGCCCTAAAACAGAACGCATAAAAAACTGGATAGAAGAAGATAACCTTGATTGCCTTTTCCTCACAGAGACCTGGCTCACCTCTGATACAGACCCCAGAATAACTGAAGTCTGTCCAAAAAGCCACAAAATGACACTGGTATGCAGAGAAAATAAGAGAGGTGGAGGAATTGCCATCATAGCCAGAGACACATTAAACATACACCTACTAGACAAAATAACAAACCAATACATGGATTTACTTGCCTGTCAACTCTCAAGCACATCACTTAAAGGAACACTCACATGCATACTATGCTACATAACCCCAAGTAACTGGAGCACAGTCAGGCCAATATTTGAAGACTTTATCTATCGAAACTCCCTAGCAACTACCTACAACCTCCTTCTAGGAGACCTCAACCTTCACCTTGAAAACTATTCCTGCAAAAATGCTGAAACCGTACTAGCATACCTAGAAGCCCTAACATATAAAATCTTAGATCCTCAAACTACACATGAAAAAGGACACCAGCTGGACATCGTAGCTTACATGTCCCAACAGTCCTCACACCCAGAAATTCAAACCTTAAAACGGAAAATGGAACCGTTCCCTTTGGTCTGATCACTACACCTACTCCTTCGAAATCAATTAGTCTTGTAACAAATACACTCCGACTATTCAACAGACTACCTTCCTCTCACGCAAACATATAGATCCCTCAGTATTCTGGACAAAAACAGACACCATAATCCAACACTAGACATCTAAAGACTTCATCTCAAAATGGAACCTGCTAAGTAGGGCCACATTAGACTAACTAGCCCCAGAAAAACCTAAAACCAAAATCCACAGAAAATCAAACAAATGGTTCGACAATGAACTACTCCAAGAAAATGGAGAAAAACGACCAAGAATCCACAAAAACAGCATGGATAGCAGCAAACCGAAAATACAAACAAAAACTGAAAGAAAAAAGAAGGGCATACTACTCGAAACAAATTGGAGATGGACCCCAAGACTCAAAAAAGCTGTTCCAGCTACTAAAAGTCCTCACAAACACAACACCATACATAGAGAACAACAATTCGCACCCACCTACAGCCACGCTCTTAGCTACCTACTTCAAAAACAAAATCGCAAATATCAGAGCCTCTTTCAACGGAACACCCTCACACATAGAAACATCATTTCCACAAACAGAAAAAGACTCAGTCGCAGCAGATAGAACCTGGTCCCATTTCTCACCTATAGAATGGGCAGAGTTCAACAATCTTTATAATAAATACAGCAATGTAGCCTGTGACCTCAACCATTGCCCCCCATACCTACTGAAAAACTCAAGCATATTATTCCGCTCTCTACTTCTACAATGGATATACTCATCACTATGAGAGGGTTATTTCCCACAAGAACTCAGTGAAATCATAATAACTCCGATATTAAAGGACCCTAAAGGAGCAAAAGACCAACCATACAATTACAGACCCATTGCCTCAATACCATTGTACATCAAACTGATGGAAGGTCTCGTAGCAAAAACTTTAGCCTCTTACCTAGAGAATCACAACATACTCCACCCCACACAATCGGGATTCAGAGCCAAATACAGCATGGAGACACTATTAGGAACACTAATGGACACTGCAAGACAATACCTCTGTACAGGCAAGAAAATCCTGTTGATACAACTAGACCTTTCTGCAGCCTTCGACCTGGTAGACCACGACATGCTTCTACAAATTCTCGATTCAATAGGAATCTCAGGCAAAGTACTTGCATGGTTCAAAGGATTCCTACAATCAAGAACTTAGAGTCAAAACAATGCAAGAAAAATCAGAACCATGGTCCAACCCCTGCGGAGTTCCCCAAGGATCACCCCTATCACCTAAACTATTCAATATATACATAGCCCCTCAGCTACTACCTAGATAATCATGGCATAATTTCATAGAGCTACGCAGATGACATCACTATTCTCTTACCTTTCAACCAACCAGAACCCGTCATGACAAGCACAATACACAAAACTCTCAATTCAGTTGCAATTTGGATGACAGAGCACAAATTAAAACTTAACCCTGACAAAACAAATTTCATCCTACTAGTAAACAACAAAACTCCAACATTAACTAATCTTGTAATAAACTCGATTTCATACCCAATATAACCTACACTAAAATTGCTAGGAGTCATAATTGACAGAGGCTGCACCATGCAACCCCAAATTAACAAAATAATAAAGGCATCGTTCATGACCATGAGAAATCTAAGAAAAATCTGAACATTCTTCGAAAAGAAGAAATTTCTACAATTGGTACAATCTCTTATCCTTGGGATGATAGACTACTGCAACATACTATACCTACCTTGTCCTGCGACTATGATGAAGCAATTGCAGACAATGCAGAATACAGCCCTGAGACTTGTCTATTTCCTAAAAAAATATGACCATATCACAAAGACATACCATGACTCGCACTGGCTTCCAATAGAAGCGAGAGTGCAATTCTACTGCTTACTTTACAAGGCTCTCAACGGAGAAAGCCCAACCTACTGGAATAACCGACTAAATCAATCCTTCTCAACCAGACACAGAAGATCCCACTCACTATTCACTCACCCATCATCCAAAGATGTCAAACAAAAAAATCTTTATGATAACCTAATAGCCTCCAAAGCAGCTAAACTGGACAGACAAATCACCACTCTGTTATCTTCGACTACAGACTACAAAGCCTTCAGGAGAGACATTAAAACCATACTCTTCAAAAAACACATAAAACCTATCCAGCACAACCAATCCCAACCCAATATTTACCCTTAGATCTCTCTAATACTCTTTTATCTACCAAACGTTATCTAAAACCCATAATTTCACCCTATTCCTATCTTACTGCAACATCCTATATCTCCTCTGCCCCACAACAATGATAAAACAACTACAAACAGTACAAAACACAGCCCTGAGACTAATCTATTCACTAAGAAAACATGACCACATCACCGAGGCATACCTTGACTCACACTGGCTCCTAATACAAGCAACAATACTGTTTAAATTCTACTGTCTATTTAAATCCATAAATGATGACAGCCCAGCCTACTTGAACAACTGCCTAATCCAAACTACCACAACCAGACACAGGAGAACCCAGACACCATTCACATACCCTCTAATCAGAGACATCAAATGGGAAAAACTGTATGATGGCCTTCTAGCCACACAGGCAGCAAAACTAGACCTCCAGCTCTCCAATCTACTAATCGTGACCCCAGACTACAAAACTGTCGCAAAATAAATAAAAATCCTGCTGTTCAAGAAATCCATGAAGCCTAACTAACACTGTATGAAACATTACAATCCTCTGAAGCAACCTGCTCTACTCTGTAACACCTCTGGACATGTCCAGAAATCCTCTTCTGTTATCCACCATGAACCGCAAGGTAATGGCGGAATAAAACTCACTAATGTAATGTAATGTTAACAGTGAACTTAGAACATATATAAATAACATTTTGGGGCATGTGATAGATGGAAATTCTCACTTTGTTACAACACATTAACTGCTTTTAGACCTGCGGTAATGAAGGGTTAAATGCTTTGCCCAAGATCACAAGTAGCAGCAATGAGATTTGAATTGGGATCCCCTGATTCTCAGGTCCCTGCTCTAACAATTAGGCTACCCTTCCACTCCATCTTCCTATCCTTTTTACCTAGGTGCTCTGCTAAAAAAGCACAATCTTAGGGCCCCATTTACTAAGCTACAGTAATATTATCAGGTAAGCATAATTTAGCCTCTTCATTTTAAATTGGTTTAAATTGCAAGTGCTATCAGCTAAAAGTTGGTTGATGGCTTTTTTTTCCCCTTAGCATATCATAAGTTTGTTTCATACAGTAGAAAATGACCTACAGTTTTATTGGCATCAAAGTCTATCATGAAGATATCTGATTAAACCTTTACTCGTTTGTTCAGAAAAAATAATGAGTTCATCATCTGCTACTTCATAGGTTTCCATGTAACACATTAGAAAATCAGAGTAAAAGAATACTGCCTAGAAACTGCTTTAGATTGCTGATAGAATTATTGATTCTTTGCTGCTGTGAAAACAATTAGGATACCATTTGTGAATATTAAAGTTACAAACAATTTAATTCTTCAAACAGTTCATGAAATTTTGAAAGGTGCTAACAACTTAATTCTAGTATTGCTTCATCTTTTGCGACACATGATTAAAATGTGCATGCATGGTATTGTGAAAAGAATTTAGTCATTTGAAGGAAGCCCAAAACTGCACTTCTCTTATGGGTAATACCATTTGGAACATTGATATAGAGTTTTTAATACCTAAAAAAACAACAAAAATGTTTTTTTCGCCAAGTTTGTTGGTGCGCATTATTCAAGAGCTCTCAAAGGTTTTTGTTTATTATCATTTTTATTGCGGTTTAATCCAAACCTTATCAACCCTGGACCCCTGAGGAAGGCGTGTTTACCGAAACACGGACTGTGTCGGGTCCTTAGGTTTGTTTGAAGGGTGGTAACATAACCGCATTTACATTTGATATAATAAACATTGCCTGCATCTTGTACATTTTGTCTGTAGTTCTTTTTGTTTTTTTGGTTTGTGGATACATTTTCACTGCAGTTCCTGTTGGATTTCTTCTTTCGTTTTTAAGTTTTTAATACCTATCAGCATGCATTTGTAGAATGAAGAGAAAGATGCATCCATTTTTCGATGTTGTAATCCTAAGCTTTCTAAATAGCAACTATGGAAAATAAAGGATGCTCTCTCACTCTGCCTTTATTTCAATATTGTCATTATCTTATCTCTTTAGTTTAAAAGGTAAATTAAAGGTAAAATTTTAGTTGACATCTTAGGGGTGTTTTAATAAATCATGTGGCGTAATGAAGGATTTTACCACAACAAAGCTCCATCTTTTAATGCAGCACTCTTTTCTAAATGCTGACTATGGGGCTTATTTTCAAAAAAACATCATAAACTGTCATTTTGACATTTTGATGACCAAAACATCCAAGTGCTGATTTTCAAAACTGACTATCTGGATATCTTGCTAATAGAGAATCAGAATGAAAATGTAAATGGCAAAGTGTAGTACATTTGATTGAATATAGAAAAATATTAGAGATTATACCGTTTTATACAATTAGTATATAGAACATAACTTTACCCACCCACCCTTCTATCAATTATTAATAATACAAGACAACTTTATTATATTGATATAAAGAATTAATATAAAATTTTCAATTACCACTCCCTCCCCTACCCTCCCACCCCAGATGTGTAAGGAAAAACTTAGAGAAAAATACATAAACCATTAATGTGAAGCAGCAAATAAAGCCAATGGATTCCATACTTTATTAAATGAAACATTGGACCCCAAACATTCTGCATTCATTCCAAAATGTATAGTTTAATCTATCATGGCTTTTCCAATTTTTCGTGATCAGTTTGAACAGCTATTCCAGCCAAAACCAGGAAAAGACAGCTTTTATATTTATCAAGGGGAGGTATAACATGTAACATAGTACCACAGATTATGGTTTCATATGTTAAGGGAATATCCAATTCTAAAACAATATTTATTTGTCCCCAAATTGACTTCCAGAAACTAAATATCAGTGGACAAAAAAATAACAGATGATCTAAAGTCCCTATATCAGCATGACAGTGCCAGCATCTATTAGATTTGGAATTATCTAATTTTTGCAAATGAACTGGGGTCCAGAAAATCCTATGTAATAAAAATAACCATGTTTGCCTCATAGATGCTGATGCTGTATATTTCAACCTCCAAGTCCAAATTCAAGGCCAACGAGATACAGAAATATACTGTTTAATCTCGATGCTCCAAATATCTGAGACTATTTTTAGGTTTTTTATTCAAAAATTAGGAAATTAATTTATACCACTGGGCAGCCTGATGTCCTACTAAATCTGTCTGGTAGCAAAGGATCTGCAGGCTATAATAATTTTTAAAATGACTTATTTTTCTACTGCATTGACTCCATTTTGGACTCAGGATGTCTGTGATAGACTCAAGTCTCATCTCCAGTCACCAATGAAAAAAAAATCACTTGATCTTTAAGGAACATTTCCAAGCTCTCCTGACAGCACTGGAGCCTCATGGCCTTCTGACATGGCTTTAGCATTCTTGGACATGCCCAACTTTTCATGAATTATTTTCCAAACTATACCTGTCGAGATGCCCATTTCTTCAGCTATTCAGGAAACCTTAATTCATCTGTCTGACAAAATTAAATCCTTGACTTTCTTGCACATTTCTGTGCCGTCTACAGGCTGTCCAATGTAAGGATCATCTTCAATAGATTCTCTGTTGTTGTTAGGTGTCAACAACTCATGCTCGAGTCCTAGCGACTTGACAAATTGAAGATCTAAAAATAAATCAGTTTTGTGCTAGTCTGGAAAGGTCCTCCAGTTTTGTGCTAGTCTGGAAAGTATCATCTCCGAGGTTGTTTTCAACGTGTCCATCCATCTGATTGCAGGTCACCCTCTTCACCTGGTTCCTTCGACTTTCCCAAACATGATGTCCTTTTACAGTGATATCTCTCTTCTGATGGTGTGATCAAAATAAGACAGTTGTAACTTCATCATTTGGGCTTCAAGCGACACAGCTGGTTTGATCTCTTCCAGAATCAATTTGTTAGTTCTTCTGGCAGTCCACAGCATGCATGAAATCCTTCTCCAGCACCAAAGCTCAAATGAGTTAATCTTCTTTCTTTCTTGTTTCCGTAGTATCCAGCTTTCACATCCATAACAAATCCTTCTCCAGCACCAAAGCTCAAATGAGTTAATCTTCTTTCTTTCTTGTTTCCGTAGTGTCCAGCTTTCACATCCATAACTGACCACAGAGAAAATGAGTGTGTGGACAAGTCTGCCTTTGAATACTTTGTTGAGAGTCTTCATTGAAGAGCGACCGAGTGCATTAGTGCTAATTTTCTTTAATTTAGGTGTACAATTGGCATCTAACTTTAGCTGACCTGTTGTAATATGCTAGGGCTTCCCCCTAGGCCCTGCAAAGTCCTGTGGCACAACCTCTCACCAGCTCCCGACTTCCCCACCCACCTCCTCCCAGTGCTGCATATTTGGAAGCCACCGTTCAGCATCAATGAGCAGGCCTGCCCTGGAAGTAGAATGAAGGGTTCTGGGGCAGGTCTGTTTGTTAACACTGTGCAGCAGCTGCCTGAACATTTAAAAGTATAGTGCCAAGAAGAAGTGGGTGGGGAAGTAGAACCATAACAGACCAGCGACAGGTATTAACATATAAACAAAACATTTTCCAATGCCCATGATAATATAAGTATGAGCATCAATTTCAGCATTAACCCAATACATTGCCACAGCATCATAAATTGATCCCTTTGAAATGGTAGAGAGGAAACATTGCAACTGATTGGCAACTTAGGATCTTTATGCTAACTGCACCAAAAGCACAGCAAAGAAAATGCGAAATCATGGAAAGAGTACCGGTACATTAGTGCTGATTGAAGGGTTCCATAATCTGAAATAAACGGGAAAACATATTATGCAGTCTATCATTAAGGCCCTCTTTTACAAAGCTGCACTAAGTATTTTAGCGTGGATTTAGGGCTCCTTTTATCAAGCTGCGGTAGGCGGTTAACGCGCGTTAAATCGCCTGCCGTGCTAGTCACTAACGCCTCCATTGACGAGGCGTTAGTTTTTTGGTGTGCCGCGGGGGGTTAGCGCGTGATGAAATGTCCGCGCTAACCCCCCATAGCACACCTTGATAAAAGGAGCCCTTAGTGCACCCTAAATCAACGCGTGCGCTAACTGCTAACGTGTCCATAGGATAACATGCATGCGTTGGCATTTAGCGCGTGTTTAGCGTGCACTAAAAAGCATAGCGCATCTTAGTAAAAGAGGGGGTAAGTCTTCCAACCCAAATGACTACCTGGCTGTGTATAGTTCTTGCATGTTTCACTGAGCTAAAACAAGTGAACCAATGTTCTATTTTTATAACATGATTTCATTTTGTTTAATATGCATACATTTAGGTTTTTATGCCACTTATCCTTTCCTATGTTATTAGCATGAGAAACAGTTCTGAATGTTGAACCATGCTGATAAAATAAATGCTTTAATATATTTTGCAAAGCTCAATGATCTTTATTTTGTCCTGTTTACAAGATGTTCCTGGAATATCAATGTATGCATTTTTAACCTTTTCTAATCAAAGATTTGTGTCTACATTTTGAGATATTCTTCTGATAATATGATTTAGGTGGGGGAATGTTTTAAGGTAAATGTTAGGCTTCTAATGTACCTTAATTTCCCATGTAAGTATCACAGAACAATCACTCCCATGGTGCTGAATATTAATAACACAGTTTAAGATCAAACTCACAAGCTTCACTATTCCTACTTCCTGGAAGCATCGAGCCTCTAAGCTTTAGCCTGAAGATTCTTGGCCAAGAGTTGGTATGATGTCAGGAGATATGCCTCTACCCATTCCTTTCCAAAAATCCCCATATTAAACTCAGTACCTGAAGATCCACAGTTCCCCAAAAGCCCACTACCCTTAATAACAACCTCCTACCCAAAGACTCCCCAATGAAATTCCTCCCTGCCTTAAAGACTCCCTTTTCTCTGAAAGCTTTCCACCACCCTCTCATAGCCAACCCCTCCATCACTCTGGCCTACCTTACAAACTCTCCTGTAATAAAATGGGGTTGGAGTGATTACCAGTTCTTTGCCAGCACCACATTTAAAATGGCACCAACAACTCTAGTTATAGCTTCGCAATACTACTGCTATGAATAAAGCTGCTATATAAGGCCCTTAAAGACAAATTGACTCCTATCGATATTGCCACAAGATTACTGTTAGGAGTTGTCATTGCCGTTTTAAGAGCTGATGGGATGGTACGGAGATGTCTTTAGGCAAAGGGTATTTGTGATTGGGGGGGACTTTTGAGCTGTTATGACTGAGGGTATTGGAGGAACTTACTTCCAGTTTGGCCTGTTTCTTTAAGAGTCAACTAAGAACATTGGTCTTCGACTTTGAGGACCAATATCCTGGCAAGGTAAAATAACACTGGTTTTTAATGGCTTTTACTTTGCTTCTCATTATTGTTTATCATGTGATACCTTAGATTAATAAACATTACAATAATATCATGCTTGTTATTAGCCTGTAACACTTGTTAAGAAGCAAATAAAATATCTACTCTCACTTCTTTTAATTGCTATTTTTCTACTGTATACTACAGTATATTATGTCATTTTATTTCATCATAAATTCACTGGTAAACCGGATAATGCTTGAAGATAAAGATAGGTTGATGAGTTTAAGCCAACTTTGTTAGAGGTGTGCATTTGAATTAATGTAATATTTGGATACGTCATGATATCACATTGATATTGTGTGTATATTACTGCGATCTGACAAGAACCATGATTTGTGTTGGATATGCATCCCATGTCTCCTGGATTAATCTTTAAATCTTTAAAATGAGTACAATATTTTGGGCTCCTTTTACTAAGGTGCGCTGAGCTATTCAATCCTGGAGCCAGGATACGAGATGTCACCGCCAGTCTGGATAGACTACTCACGCCCCGAGACCACTTTCCTATGCTTCTTGTCCACATAGGAACCAACGACACTGCCAGGAACACACCGGAGACCATCACCAGAGACTTTGGAGCACTGGGTGAGAGGCTGAAGCAGACAGGAGCGCAGGTGGTTTTCTCATCGATCCTCCCAGTTAGAGGCAAGGGAAGAGCCAGAGATGAACGTATCCTGAGGACGAACGAGTGGCTACAGGGATGGTGCCAGGATATGAACTTCGGATTCCTAAACCATGGGGAAGCGCTACAAGGACTTCAGGGACCAGACGGACTCCATCTGACCAGTAGGGGTAAGAACGTCTTCGGACACCGACTAGCCCGCCTGCTTCACAGGGCTTTAAACTAGGTAAGTCGGGGGAGGGTACCCATTCACATATTAGTGCAGAAAGGAATTATCCTGATGAGGTGAGTCGAAACTCCGCTTCCATGTCCAAGGTAAGTACTTACATTGCAAACAGTTCTTTGGGAGTCACACCGACTCGGGTAGGATACGCCTCACAGGGACTTAGCAAACACAAGATATGGAGGGCCATGTATGTCAATGCACACAGTTTAGGTAACAAAATTCTAGAATTGGAGGCTGAAATAAGGAATGCTGACCTAGATGTGGTGGCAATATCTGAAACTTGTTTCACGGACTCACATGGGTGGGATATGGCTATACCGGGCTACAATCTACTTCGTCAGGACAGAGAGGGCAGGTTAGGAGGGGGGGTAGCTCTATACATTAAAGAGGACATCAAAACCACCAGGATCACAGATGTCAAGTACACCGGGGAGTCCCTCTGGGTAAACCTGGCAAGAGGCAGAGAAAAATGCCTGTATCTAGGTGTGGTTTACAGACCCCCAAGACAACTGGAAGACATGGACGCAGAATTAATTGAAGACATAGAGAATATCACTCTACGAGGAGAAGCTGTACTGCTAGGGGACTTCAATATGCCTGATGCAGACTGGAACTCATTTTCAGCAATAACCAGCGGTAGCAGGAGGCTCTTAACCTCCATAAAGGGAGCACGTCTCAAACAAATGGTAACGGAGCCCACTAGGGCCCAGGCGATCCTCGACCTGGTACTCACCAACGGGTAAAGCGTTTCAGAGGTCTCAGTAGGAGATACGCTAGCCTCCAGCGACCACAATATAGTATGGTTCAACCTTAGGAAAGGCTTCCCTAGATCAAACACGAAAACAAAGGTACTCAATTTCCGGGGCACAGACTTCGCACGCATGGGAGATTTCTTCCATCAGACGCTGCAGGACCAAGCGGAGACCGATGATGTAGAAGCTAAGTGGTTAACAATGAAATCAACCATACATGAAGCAACTAGCCGCTTCATAAAATCAGTAAATAAACGACAAAGAAACAATAAACCCCAATGGTTCACCGTGGAGATCTCGCACCTCATTAAGGAGAAGAAAAAAGTGTTTCTCTCCTACAAGCGCACGGAGAAAAGAGAGGCAAAAGTAGAATATAGGACCAGGTCTACAGCGGTCAAAATGGCAGTTAGGGAGGCAAAACTTCGAGTGGAAGAAATTCTGGCAAAAAACATTAAAAAGGGGGACAAATCCTTCTTCAGGTATATTAGTGACAGAAAAAGGAACACAGGCGGGATAGTACGCCTTAGAAGACCGGACGGAAGTTACGTGGAAGCAGATTCCGATAAAGCCGAACTACTGAATGAATACTTCTGCTCAGTCTTCACCTGTGAGGCACCGGGACACGGTCCCCAGTTGAAGGCAACACAAAGCACAGAAGACCCGTTTCAGAATTTTGAGTTCACACCAGGTGAAGTTTACAGTGAACTGGCAAGACTCAAGGTGAACAAAGCCATGGGACCAGACAATTTGCACCCAAGAATGCTCAGAGAATTGAGCGATGTCCTGGCGAAACCGTTGGCTGAGCTATTCAATCTCTCCCTAAGTAAGGGGAAAGTTCCCCTGGACTGGAAATTAGCTAATGTTGTTCCTCTGCATAAAAAGGGTTGTAGGGCAGAGGCTGCGAATTATAGACCGGTGAGTCTCACATCAATAGTGTGCAAACTCATGGAAACACTAATTAAAAGCAAATTGGACACGATCTTGAATGAAGGGAATCTTCGGGATCCCAGTCAGCATGGATTCACCAAGGGTAGGTCCTGCCAATCCAATCTCATCAGCTTCTTTGACTGGGTAACAAGAAAGTTGGACTTGGGAGAGTCTTTGGACGTCGTGTACCTGGACTTCAGGAAAGCTTTTGACAGTGTCCCACACCGCAGGCTGCTAAGCAAGATGGAATCGATGGGGTTAGGAGAGACACTAACTGCATGGGTCAATGATTGGCTGAGTGGCAGACTTCAGAGGGTGGTGGTTAATGGTACCCTCTCTAAAACATCGGAGGTGACCAGTGGAGTGCCGCAGGGCTCGGTCCTGGGTCCACTCCTTTTCAACATATTCATAGGGGATCTGACTCAAGGGCTTCAAGGTAAAATAACACTATTCGCCGATGACGCCAAACTATGTAATATAGTAAGTGAATGCAGTTTACAGAATTATATGGCGCAGGACCTGCTTACATTGGAAAGTTGGTCCTCAACCTGGCAGCTAGGCTTCAATGCTAAGAAATGTAAGGTCATGCACCTCGGAAGCGGAAATCCATGCAGGACGTACTTCTTGAACGGAGAAACTTTAACTAGGACTTCAGCAGAACGAGATTTAGGAGTAATCATCAGTGCAGACATGAAAACTGCCAATCAAGTGGAGAAGGCTTCATCTAAGGCAAGGCAGATATTGGGTTGTATCAATAGAAGTTTCGTCAGCCGAAAGCCTGAAGTCATAATGCCGTTGTACAGGGCCATGGTGAGACCTCATCTGGAGTACTGTGTGCAATTCTGGAGGCCACATTACAGTAAAGATGTGCGCAGAATTGAATCGGTTCAACGGACGGCCACCAGGATGATCTCGGGGCTCAAGGGTCTCTCGTATGATGAGAGACTGAACAAATTGCAGCTCTACACTCTTGAGGAACGTAGGAAGAGGGGAGACATGATCGAAACATTTAAGTACCTCACGGGACGTGTCGAAATGGAAGATGATATTTTCTTTCTCAAGGGACCCTCGGTCACAAGAGGGCACCCGCTCAAACTCAGGGGTGGAAAATTTCATGGCGACACCAGAAAGTATTTCTTCACAGAGAGAGTGGTTGATCATTGGAACAAGCTTCCAGTGCAGGTGATCGAGGCAGACAGCGTGCCAGACTTTAAGAATAAATGGGATACCCATGTGGGATCCCTACGAGGGTCAAGATAAGGAAATTGGGTCATTAGGGCATAGACAGGAGGTGGGTAAGCAGAGTGGGCAGACTTGAAGGGCTGTAGCCCTTTTCTGCCGTCATCTTCTATGTTTCTATGTTAAGGCTTTAACGTGTGGAATAACGCGCGCTACATTGCTGTGTTTGCTAGACCTTAACGCCAGCATTGAGCTAGCATTAGTTCTAGAAGCATAACGCGCAGCAATTTCCTGCATGCGCTAAAAACGCTAGCGCACCTTAGTAAAAGGAGCCCTTTGTTTCAAAGGTACTATAGTTATAAAAAAAAAGTTTCTCAATTGGATATTAAAATAGAAAAGTAATTCAGGTCTTTGGACTGATGATGTATTAGGTGAAGAGTATGTTTTTGAACCCCTCAGAATCACCACTAATGATCCATTATACACATTATAATTATTTGAAGAGGTATGGTGGATTACTTTTATTCTCGGCCTCTTTAATTGGAAGTTTTATGGCCTATTTGGAGATTGATTGTGTATACTTAATATATAGGCACATAAATTTGACCTTTTATTCTAGTATTCTATAAAGAAAACTAGGTGCCAGCTTTACTGTATAGAATAGATTTCACATTGACTTGTGTTTGCTGTCTAAAAATAGATTTCCCTTTATAGAATTACTACTGAAACATTTGAGAAAAAGATTGAGCAGCTATGATCTGGACTGGTAAGGTTAGATGACCTCTATAGACTTAACATTCTAGTCAGGTTGCCCTGAGCCTACATTCAATCTCCTTAGTGTGTGTTGCAATGTGAATTTAGGGAGCAAGTGGCAGGGTGCTCAGGTGTGGAATGCTTTTAAAGCGGCTTCCATTTTTGAAATAAATAATGTGCAAGTCTCTGTTCTTTATTACTTTGTTAAACATGTTGCTGATATTTGACAAAAGGCAGTGTGAAAGTGAAATAATAAATCATAAACTGTCATCTACACCTGGTACCAGCATAACTTTTAGACTTGTTTGGCAAACATCTGTCCATGTTTTTACTCATACTGACCAGTCTTTTTTTTTTATTTTTTTTATTTTTAATGTCAGGTATGCTTTCAGCTGAAGTGTGCAGTAGTAATACCCATTCATAAGAAGGTGAAGAGGGATAGAGAATAAATTTCCTCTTAAGAGATATTCTAACCTGATTGCAGCAAGGACAGTGATGGTGAAATTCATTCTTTCACAGATGAGTTTTTTAAATAATATTGAATGTTGGATTATTATATTGGGCACAATACAAACACTATTTCAGGAATGAATGCCAATCCAGGCTTCTATTGTGAGCTGGTGACCCCCATCGCCCAGGAAGGAAATTGCTGAGGAAGCAATCCATAGCTGAGAAAGGGGGAGAGAAGTAGTGAATTATTCCTCATCCCCAAAATAAACCCAAATAAAAGGAAGATATCAGTGGGAATTGTGTCCTAAAGTCACAAAAGGGTGTAAAGATAGTACAGTTTTTACCAGTGAGATTCTAGGACCCTGGAAAAATCAAGAAAAGCAGAATACGGTCCCATAGTAAAAGGAGAGAAGGAAATTCCTTGCTTGTGAAGCCTAACCAATCTCCTGAGCATGAAGCCGAGCCAATCCCATTTAGGGAACAAAATGAAAAGCTACAGAATCCACCAATAGCAGAGGATAAACCCATGAAAGTGGGTAGGGAATGGGTAGGGTTAAGAGACGTCCGTATTTCCCTGGACATGTCCTCCTTTTGAGGACATGTCCGTGCAGCTTTCAAAACCTGGCACTTTATCCGGGTTTTGAAAAGCCTCCTGAAATCATGTTAGGCAGGGAGCTCTTTTCGTGAGATGACAGAGTGAACACCACCCAATTTGGATTAACCCGAACTGAGGCTGTAAAACAAAAGAATTGCCACTGCTGGGTCAGACCAGTGGTCCATCGTGCCCAGCAGTCCACTCAAGCAGCAGCTCTTAGGTCAAAGACCAGTGTCCTAACTAAGATTAGCCTTACCTGTGTATGTTCTGGTTCAGCAGGAACTTGTCTAACTTTGTCTTGAATCCCTGGAGGGTGTTTTCCCCTATAACAGTATTCCAGGTGCGGTGTAAACATGGCTCTGTAGAGCGGTATTATAACTTTCTCTGATCTACTCGTAATTCCCTTCTTTATCATGCCTAGCATTCTATTTGCTTTCTTCGCCGCCGCCGCACATTGCGCTGACAGTCTCAGGGTCCTATCTATCAGTACACCCAGGTCCTTTTCCTGTCCGGTCTTTCCCAGAGTTACACCTGACATACTATACTTGTGATCTTTATTTTTTTCTGCCTAAATGCATAACTTTGCATTTTTCCACATTAAAATTCATCTGCCATTTATCTGCCCACTTCTCCAATTGATTCAAGTCGCTCTGGAGTTCCTCACTGTCCTTCTGCGATCGATTGCCCGGCATAGCTTTGTGTCATCTGCAAACTTGATGATTTCACTGGATGTTCCTTCTTCCAGGTCATTTATGAAAATATTAAATAAGATAGGTCCAAGTACCGAGCCCTGGGGTACACCGCTAGTCACTTTTTCCCATTCTGAGAACTTCCCATTTATGCCCACTCTCTGTTTTCTGTTCTCTAGCCATTTGCCTATCCATTTTAGTATATCTCCCTCTATTCCATGGCCTTGTAATTTCCTGAGAAGTCTTACATGTTGAACCTTGTTGAACGCTTTCTGAAAGTCCAAGTATATAATATCCACCGATTCTCCACTATCATTTTGTCTGTTTACTGTCTCAAAAAATTGAAGTAGGTTCGTCAAACATGATTTCCCTTTCCTCAACCCATGTTGACTGTCTCTCATCAGGTCGTGTGTGTCTAGGTGCCAGACTATGCTATCTTTAATCAGCGCCTCAACCATCTTTCCAGGGACAGACGTAAAACTCGTAGGTCTGTAGTTTCCTGGCACTCCTCTCAATCCTTTTTTAAATATCGGCGTGATGTTCGCTATCTTCCAGTCGTCTGGTATCTGTGCTGTTTTGATTGATAGGTTGGCAAGTTTTTGCAATAGTTCTCTGATTTCAAATTTCAGTTCTTTTAGGACTCTCAGATGAATTCCGTCTGGTCCAGGAGATTTATCACTTAAGTTTCTCGATCTGGTGGTAAATCTGGTCCAAGTCCACTTCTACTGTGGTGAGGCTGTCCTGTATGACTCCCTTGAACACTTTCACTGTGTCAGGTATTGTTGCGGTGTCTTCCTTTGTAAAGACAGACGCAAAGAAGGAATTCAGTCTGTCTGCAATTTGTTTGTCATCTTTAAAGCACCCTTTTCTTCCCAGGTTGTCCAGTGGTCCCACCGCCTCCAGTGCGTGTTTTTTCCCTTTTACGTATCTAAAAAAGGGCTTGAAATTTTTGGCCTCTCACGCTATTTTCTCCTCGCAGACCTTTTTGGCAACCCTCTCTGCCTTGTGACATTTTTTCTGATCATCTCTATGTTTGTTCCAAGCTTCGGATGTTTTCATGCGTTTCCACATCTTAAAGGAGTCTTTCTTTTCATTTATGGCTTCCTTCACCTCTTTGGTAAGCCATGCTGGCTCTCTTTTGCCTTTGGTTTTCTTTACTTTGGACATCCGCAGAATGTAGAGGCTTTGTGCTTCTGTGATAGTATTTTTCAGTAGGGACCATGCCTGTTCCACCATTATGACTTTGCCCATCTTTCTCTTGATCCGTTTTTTCACGATGGCTCTCATGCAGTATCTTAAATGATTCGATCATATCCCTCTCAGTCTCCTCTTTTCAAGAGAGAAGAGGCATAGTTTCTCTAATCTCTCACTGTATGGCAACTCCTCCAGCCCCTTAAACATTTTAGTTGCTCTTCTCTGGATCCTTTTAAGTAGTACTGTGTCCTTCGTGTACAGCGACCAGTGCTGGACACAGTATTTCAGTTGAAAGCATATCATGGCCCGGTACAGCGGCATGATAACCTTCTCTGATCTGTTCGTGATCCCCTTCTTAATCATTCCTAGCATTCTGTTTGCCCTTTTCGCCGCCGCTGCGCATTGCGCGGAAGTCTTCATTGACTATTGGTATAGGGAGACCTTCCTGGCTTCAGCTCCTGAAGATGCTCAAATTGCGAAACATAGTTCTATGTTGGCCTGAATTGTTTGATAACGTCATGAGGAAAGTTGGGTAATGCAATGCACCATGAAAAACAACAAGAATCTTTTGAAGTGAAACTTTGATATATGTTTGAGTCTGAATAACTTCTGGCTGGGATGATACAATGTTGCAATTGGCGAGAAGAAGAATTATATCAATGACATTTTGGACTTTGGGGGTGAATGAATCAACACAGAGGGTTTCTAAATATTATAGTTGGTATTGTTGTATGAATGTGATGTACAGATTATTGTGTGGATTTGGTAAATTATAATAATAATAATAAAAATATATATATTGATAACATAATATTGTAGTGAATAGCTTCCTGGGTATTTAGTAGTGAATATACATGAGACAGATTTAGGAACATAAGAATAGCCTCATTGGGTCAGATCAATGGTCCATCAAGCTCAGTGGCCTGTTCCCATGGTGGCCAATCCAGGTCACCAGTACCTGGCCAAAACCCAAAGTGTAGCTATATTCCATGCTACTAATACAGGGCAAGCAGTGGCTTCCTCCGTGTCTTTCTCAATAACAGACTCTGGACTTTTCCTATAGGAACTTGTCTAAACCTTTTCAAAACCATCTATGATATCCGCTCTTTCCACATCCTCTGGCAATGTGTTCCAGAGCTTAACAATTCTCTGACTGAAAAAAAATTTCCTCCAATTGGTTTTAAAAGTATTTCCCTGTAACTTCATCGAGTGTCCCCTAGTCTTTGTCATTTTTGACAGAGTGAAAAATCGATCCACTTGTACCCGTTCTACTCCACTCAGGATTTTGTAGACTTCAAACATATCTCCCCTCAGCTGTCTCTTTTCCAAGCTGAAGAGCCCTAACCATTTAGTCTTTCCTCATACGAGAGGAGTTCCATCCCCTTTACCATCTTGGTTGCTCTTCTTTGAACCTTTTCTAGCGCCACTATATCTTTCTTAACAATAAATACCTACTAACTTTAAGAAGCCTTCTAATGCACTTATCATGTTTTGTTTTTTATTACCACCTAATAAATATATTTATATCACACTGATTTAAATAACATATTTCCAAACCACACTCTCCGTGAACAAATCACACTACACAACTGTTTTCTTTATAAAATAGCTCAACAGGAATATCCCATTGGGCCAGAAAAACTGGACTAGAGCAAAGCCTTTTCATTTTCAGTTCCTTTCAATACCACATTATCCCATTTTAAAAATGATCACAAGTTCCCTTGCTGTATTGCCAATTGTTACCACAGTCTTATGTTGCTCAATCGCAATGATTATAGTTTATGCTTTCTGATATCACCACTGGACTCTACAGGAGACCAGAATTGAACACAATACTCCAGATGAGGTCGCACCATGGAGCAATACAGAGGCATAATAACATCCGTAGTCTTGTTAACCATCCCTTTTTTAATAATTCCTAGCATCCTATTTGCTTTTTTGGCCTCCGCCGCACATTGGGCGGAAGATTTCATTGTATTGTCTACGATTACACCCAGATCCTTTTCTTGGGTGCTAATCCCCAAGGTGGACCCTAGCATCCAGTAACTATGATTCAGGTTATTCTTCCCAATTTGCATTTGTCCACATTAAATTTCATCTGCCATTTGGATGCCCAATCTTCCAATTTCCTAAGGTCCATCTGCAATTTTTCCCAATCCGCATGCGTTTTAACAACTTGTGGCCACATCCCGACAGATCAAATCTCAGGGAACACGGCTTAAGAGTGTGCATGCGCGCTTAGCATTTTATTATTATAGATGAGGGGCCACTGAAAAGTTTTCAGCCCAACCAACAAAGTTGGGGCAGAATCCATTGAGGGCTATACACTTAGGGGCTCATACCAACATGGGGAAGAAGACTAACAAACCCCACTAAGACTAAACCACACCCTCACCCAAGACCACTCATCTACCCAAAAACTATAAATAGTGCACAGAGTACACCACACTTACATGTGCCTACATAAACATCAGAGCTCTAGGCCCAAAGACAGAACACATAAAAGACAGGATAGAAAATGAGAATCTTGACTGCCTCTTCCTCACAGAAACCTGGCTTATATCAGACTCGGATCCCAGTATAATGGAAATCTGCCCTAAGGGATACAAAATTACAGTGGTCTGCAGGAAAAATAAAGAGGAGGAGGTCTAGCTATCTTAGTCAGAAACTCCCTAAACCTGAATATACTAGACAAAGCGTCCACCCCTTACATCAGAGGTATCAAAGTCCCTCCTCAAGGGCCGCAATCCAGTCAGGTTTTCAGGATTTCCCCAATGAATATGCATGAGATTTATTTGCATGCACTGCTTTCATTGTAAGCTAATAGATCTCATGCATATTCATTGGGGAAATCCTGAAAACCCGACTGGATTGTGGCCCTCGAGGAGGGACTTTGACACTCCTGCCTTACATGGATCTACAAGCCTGCCAACTTTCATGCACCACACTAAAAGGATCCATAACTTGCATGCTCTGCTATATAACACCAGGGAATTGGAACACAGGAAGACCTGAATTTGAAGTTTTTATATACCGAAACTCACTAACGGCAACTTACAACCTAATCCTAGGAGACCTAAACCTTCATCTCAAAGATCAATCCTCCTAACAAGTAGAAAATCTACTGTCATTCCTCAAAGCCCTAACACAAGATTTTAGACCCACAAACTACACATGAAAAAGGTCACCAACTAGACATTGCAGCCTTCATGACCCAACAGCCCTTACTGCCAGAGATTCAAACATCAAATAGAAAGTGGTCTCGATCCCCAAGGACTTCATCTCACAATGGTGCAGGCTAAGCCCAGCTATCCTAGACGAGCTAGCCCCAATACAAACAAAAACCTGAATTAGCAGATGATCAGACAAATGGTTCGATAATGAACTACTCTTACTCAAAAGACAATGCAGACGACTAGAAAGATAATGGAGAATGAATAACCATGAACCCACGAAAATAGCATGGAGAAAACTAAACCAACAATACAAGCTAAAACTAAAAGAAAAAAGAAAGACACACTACACAAACCTAATAGGCAAAGAAACCCAAATACTAAAAGAACTATTCCAAATACTAAAAGAATTCACAGACACCAAACCCTATCTGGCCAATAATGACACCCTTCCCCCCCCCACAGCCACCCTTTTAGCTGAATACTTTAAAAACAAAATCACAACTGCCAGGACTACCCTCATCGGAACCCCAACCCACCTAGAAGAGATCACAATGCCCCCCACAGAAATAGAATCAGCTGCGGCAGACAGAACTTGGTCCCATTTCCCCACTATACAATGGTCTAAACTTAACAAACTACAAAAAATACAGCCACACATCCTGCGACCTCAACCATTACCCTCCATACCTATTAAAATCCTCCAGTATCAAATTCCGCACTCTCCTCTTACAATGGATACAAACCATGCTTGCAGATGGCCTTTTCCCTCAAGACCTCAATGAAATCGTTGTCACCCCGATCCTAAAAGACCCTAAAGGAGCAACAGTTCAACCATCCAACTATAGACCCATAGCCTCAATACCACTTTTTAGAAGACCACAACATACTCCACCCTACACAGTCTGGTTTCAGAACCAACTACAGCAGAGAGACACTACTAGGTTCCCTCCTGGACACAGCTAGACAACACCTCAGCATAGGTAGAAAAATGCTGATTATACAACTGGATCTCACCGCAGCATTTGACCTGGTGGACCACAACATCCTACTACAAATACTAGATACAATAGGAATCGCAGATAAGGTACACACATGGTTTCAAGGATTCCTACAATCCAGAACTTACAGAGTAAAGTTGAACAAAGAAAAATCAGAACCATGGTCCAATCCCTCAGCGTATCCCAAGGATCTCCACTATCCCCAACTCTCTTCAATATCAACATTGCATCCCTTGGCACCTGCCTGGACAAATTAGGCTTAACCTCCTATAGCTATGCAGACAACATCACCATTCTCCTTCCTTTTGACCAACCAATGTCTTCCACGACAGATACACTACACAGGACACTTGAAACAGTAGCACAATGGATGAAAAATCACAAACTGAAACTGAACCCAGACAAGACAAAATTCATTCTCCTCGAAAATAATAAAACCCCAACCATAACAAATCTAGCAATAAACTCAATCACATACCCCATACAACCTACTCTAAAACTTCTAGGAATGATAATAGACAGATGCTGTACCATGTAACCACAAATCTACAAAACAATATAAAAATCATTTGTGGTCATGAGAAACTTAAGGCAAGTTTGAAAATTATTTGACAGAACACAATTCCAGCTCTTGGTCCAGTCCCTAGTCTTAGGTCTTCTAGACTACTGCAACATACTCCCCTGCCCATGGTTTCATGAGTAAATAAATAAGAAATAAATATCAAAGAACCATTATGCATTCTTGTTTTTACCATGATAAAACAACTGCAAACAGTTCAAAACACAGCGCTAAGACTGAGAAAATACGACTACATCACGGCGGCATACCTCGACTCACACTGGCTCCCAATACAAGCAAGAGTACTATTCAAATTCTACTGCCTACTATTTAAAACCAAAAACAGAGACAGCCCAGCCTACCTAAACAACCACCTAATCCAAACTACCTCTACCAGACATAGAAGAACCCACAAACCATTCACGCATCCCCCAATCAGAGACGTCAAATGAAAAAAACTGTACGATAGCCTTCTAGCCACACAAGCAATAATACTATACTACCAACTCTCCAATTTACTGATAACGACCCCAGACTACAAATTGTTCAGAAAAGAAAAAAAATGTTATTCAAGAAATCCTTGAAGACAAACTAACACCGCAAGACTTGTCCCAATTCTCTGAAGTAAGCCGCTCTACTCTTCAATTCCTCTGGAAATGGCCAGATAACTCCTTTTGTAATATGCCTTGAACCGCAAGGTAATGGCAGAATAGAAATCACTAATGTAATGTAATAATAATAAAAAAAAAAAAAAGGCCAAAAAGGGGACTAAATTAGTGCTTGGATGATCAAAAAGCCAGATTGTCCAAGTACCAATAATCAAAGCTAGTTTTAGACAAATCTGAAGATAGCTTAGGCCTTTCCCCTGCCTCTAAACGCCTAGAGCGAAAGGAGGCGTTTTTAGAGGAGGGGAAAGGGCGGGAGGTGGGCCGATCTAGACTTAGGGCTCCTTTTACTATGCTGCACTAGCTTTTTTAGCGTGCGCTAAATTGCCACGCATGCTAGATGCTAACACCTCCATTGAGCTGGTGTTAGTTTCTCCGCGTAGCGCAGGGGTTAGTGTGTGCTAATCTGTAGCATGCACTAGAAACGCTACCACAGCATAGTAAAAGGAGCCCTTAGTCGTAGAGCAAGTATAGCCAAAAACTTGAGCAGGTTGCCAAGTTGGAACTTATACGTTTTGACTTAAACCAAGTCAAAACAGGTATAAGTTCTGAAAAGGGGTGGCTCAGCGGCCCCGACAACCTGCTCACCCCCCCCCACCGCAACGATTGCAGCAGGAGGAATGCCTCATCTCCCCTGCCGCGATCGCCCCACCCCTAAACTGCCGCGACCCATGGCAGGAGCTATGCCCAATCACTCCTGCCGCGGTTTGTGGCAGTTCGGGGGGAGTGGTGATCGCGATTGCGGCAGGGGAGATGAGCCATCTCTCTTGCCGCGATCATTGCAGGGGTGGATTCTGTAACCGGTGTTGTTTTTGACAGATGCTGGTTACAGAATCCAGCTTTTAGGCAAAAAACTGGCCCCTCCTTCGTCTAAAAGGTCTTGTTTTGGGCGTTTGGGACTTAGGCTATCTTTTGGTTTATAATGTGTTGTAAATTTAGATGAAGTGCGGTCTGGGCATTTAAACTGCTGAATGTAGAGGTAGGCCATTCTCAAAAAAAACCTTTTTTTGTTTCATATTTTTACAATGGAATGAAAAAAGTGGTAAGTCACTCGATGGAGACTGCCTCATCTTTGTTGGTTGGGCTGAGAACTTTTCAGCGGCCCCTCATATAGTATTCTATACATATTTTTGCATAAGTGAGTCCTACTTTGTTCTGCCTTGACTCTGCCTACACTATATCAATCTTTAAAATACATGTGATGAAAGTTATGTGCATGGAGGAGCATAATCAAAAAATACATCTGTCTGTTTTGGTCCTAGAACGCTAGTCACACAGTCGGAAATGTCCAAAGTCCAATCTAGAAAAATACACCCAAAATATATATATATTTTTTTTTCGAGAATCATCTATTTCAATGTCCATCTGTTTGATTGTCCAGACCACTAAATCATCTATCTTTATACCCCATTCTCGTCCAAAAATTTGTCCAAGTCCAAAACACCTAGACCAAGACCTTTTGAACGTGAGAGGGGCAAGCAAAGTGATGGACTGGCCACCCAGTCATGGCAACAGAGTAGTAGAGCACCTTCACAAAAAGGGTGCCACATAAACATCTCACCACAACTTCCTTGCAGGTCATGGTGAGACCCCCAAAACCTATTAAACCCACCTGTCTACAACACCAATAGCCCTTATGGCTGCAGGTGCCATCTATATGGCAGTACAGTAGGGTTTTGGTTGTTGCACATGTTCCACCATGAATGCAATGGTTAGAGTGGCTTATGGGCCTGGGTCTGTCTCTCTATGGTTTACTAGCCCACCCTCAGGCTATTTAAGATACCTGTGTGCAGCTCTACTAGACTTTCATATGCCAGGTGCTAATGTTCTGGAGGCATGTTTGAACATTTTTATTCCGATTTTTATGTTGGGTTGGGGGGCAGTGATCACTGGGGAAGTGTGTAGGGGGCTGTTCTTTGTCCCTGCAGTGGTTATCTGGTCACTTTGGATACCTTTTGGGCACTTAGACCTGTTTCTAGATCGCCTAGGTCACTACGTATAAGTTCCATCTAGGCAGTCTTGTTAAACTTTCGGTTATACTTGTAGTATGACTAAGTCTAGGTCAGCCCATGTCCTGCCCAAATTCCGCCCTCACCACTCCTCCTAAAATGCCCCTTACAGCTTTGGGCATAGAGCAGAAGTAAAAAGGCCTAAGCTGCTTTCAGATATGTTGCCTTGAGCCTGTATAGGTATGTTGCGACTCACAAATGGAAGATTAGATTAGATATATCTAAAATTGTTTCGGTTATCGGCACTTAGATGACCTGTCTTTTTGATCATCCAAGTGACGATTTATACATTTATTTTTGTTTCAATTATGAGCCCCATAGTTACTGAAAAGTGCTTGGGTATAATTTTGGCATTTACATATATATAGGCACACATAAATATACATATATGCCATTATTCCAAACATTGAAGCAAAAAGAGCTTCAAGGGCCTTTAAGAGGTGGATAGCAAATAGAGCTTTATTGTGAACCCAGGCACCAGCCATGTTTCCACATAAACACCTGTGTCAAAGATCAATCTATATCAGTGGTCTCAAACTCAAACCCTTTGCAGGGCCACATTTTGGATTTGTAGGTAATTGGGGGGCCTCAGAAAAAAAATAGTTAATGCCTTATTAAAGAAATGACAATTTTGCATGAGGTAAAACTCTTTATAGTTTATAAATCTTTCCTTTTGGCTAAGTCTTAATAATAATTTATAGCTAAAGAGACATACGATCAAGAAACTGTTTTTTTATTTTACTTTTGTGATTAGGATAAATATACTGAGGGCCTCAAAATAGTACCTGGTGGGCCACGAGTTTGAGACTACTGATCTATATGATCCACTCAATAAGTGAATGCTATCCAGCGTAGAACTGCAATATCTTAGCAGATTTTAATCATTGATTGTTGCTAGAATGCAACAAAAGGTTTTCAACTGAAAGGAAGCTCTGGAATCAGGGGGCTTAGGGTGAAGGGGAAAGGAAATAGGACCCAGAGTATTCTAAGGAAATATTTCTTTATGGGAAGGGTGGTGGGTCTGTATAATGGCCTTCCAGTAGAGATGATGAAGACAAAGACTTTGGGTCCTTTTACTAAGGCACGCTAGCAATTTTAGTGCACACTAAACATTAATGTGTCCATTATATTCTATGGACACGTTAGCTTTTAACGTGCACTAATATTTAGCATGCGCTAAAATGGCTAGCACGCCTTTGTAAAAGGACCCCTTTATTTGTATTCCAGAAATCAGGGTAAAACCACAGAGGATTTATTTGGAAGAGGAATGGATAGTAGATGATGTGAATAGAGAGGCTAGATAGCCCATATGCTCTTTATCTACAATTATATTATATGTCTTTATGTAGATGCTAAAATCCACAGGTTTTTAAAAAAATATAATAAATGGTTTAATGAAGTAGAGTAATCAATATAACATCTGTTTTTAATCATTCATGTATGGTAAAAACAAGAATGCATAATGGTTCTTTGATATTTATTTCTTATTTATTTACTCATGAAACCATGGATTTTCCACCAGAATATATGATTTTTGTAGTCAATAAAATGCTTCTTCTTTCTTACAATCACTTAAAATTAAATATTGATTATATATACTTATAAGATTATCTACTAACATTTCTTTATTAACAATATATGGCAAGTTCTACATTGTACTAACCTTATTCATTGTTGGAATTGCTTGGTTCAAAATATTAACTATATAACCTATATTTCTAACTTTCATGTGCTTATAACAAGAAATAATAAAAAAATATATCTCATATTATACTGAACTCCCCCTCCAGAAGTTTAAAAAAAAAAGTCCAGATCTAAAATGGCTCTAAAATATATCTTTATTCTTTTTTTGCTCTTTTGTAATGTGAAAGGTGCAATGCTGTACATCTGACAGTGCTGGCTAGCTCAATATGATCTGTTTTATATAGCTGCAAGATTGATGGAGTTATTTAACAACCTAATTATTTTTAAATGTAATCCTTCTGGTGACTAGAAAGACCTTGAAGACAAAAGGAAGCTATATTTCTAGAAGCAGTTTTTTTTTTTGTTTTAATAGAATGAAGAACCTTAGAACACTTACCGGTAACTGATTCTACTTTTGGAATTAAATTTCAAGGACACACTGTATATTTTTCTTTGTACTTTATGATGTGGGACACTAAAGTGAAAGAAGATTTTGTTCTATATTATATTCTATTTAATTGGTTATATGATAAAAGAGGAACTCTAAAAGAATAAAGAGTATAGTTTTGAATCTTTCACAAACTAGAAGCACCAAGGGCCAGATTCTCTAGCGGTGCCTATCTTAGGTCCCCTTTTATCAAGCCATGTTATGTTTTTTTATCACTGGACGCCGTGGTAAAAGCTCCAATGCTCATAGGAATTCTATGAGCATTGGGGCTTTTACCACAGCAGCTGGTGATACATAATCCTAACGCGGCTTGATAAAAGGGGGCCTTAATTGGCAAACTCCCCTTAAAATCTTAGGCAGTTGCAAATTACTGACAATGACTTTCACCATAACTTCTTCATAGATACATTTTCTGAAATGCCATCTGTCAGTTTGAAAGTGGCCCCCACAATATTAGGTGATAGGGGTTAAGTGAAATGCGCACTGACAGATGCCAGGTTCCAGGTTCAGTTCCTTCACAGAAGTTTCATTAGGGATATAATCAAATAAGAAGCACAGCCAGGGGTGATTATATAAAGAATATATTATAGAAATAGTCTTACAGAAAAGTAATATTTATAAGCATTACAATTAAGCAGAGAGCATTACACTTAAGCAGAGAGCAAGCAGTCTCACTGCCTTACAGAGGTCAGAGGCAAAGAGGGACATAGAAGCTTGCAGTTCTAGGAAGCTTCGTGTTCCATAGATAAAGGGAAGGATAGACAGAGAGAGGGGGAGCCAGAGTGCCAAGCCAAGAGCCAAGAGATAGCTAGATAGAAAGAGAGAGAGAGGGCCAAGACCCCTCTCCTGATAGCTCCATAGAAAAAGAGAGAGATAACTTGATAGAGCAGAGAGCAGGCTTTTATACCTTGGAATCTTATTCTGAATAGAGAAAATATTGTATCTCCCAGTATCTTTCTGTTTAGAACTTGCAAACTGTTTGAGACAATGGTCAATTTAATTGACAAAGGAGGGTGAGAAACCTGTAAGCATGGTGATGGGATTAAGTCTCTGGCTTGATCTGTGCACCATTGTCCTAAGCACCCTCTTAATCAGACATTAACACCTTTTAGCTAGCCATGATTCAATCAGGGCTACTTGAAACTTAAAATATATCAATCAGGGCTACTTAAAACAGTTTCCCTGCACTAAGGGTCTATCTGCCTTCCCATGCCAGGGTCTCTCCCAGAGGCCTCTAGGCTGACACCATCTAGCTTAGTTTGCTCATATTAAAAAAATGCATGCACTTATCTGGAATTGTTGCTCCACAGTAATGAAAACTTCCAGGATACTTCCCAACATGATCTCATGTTCCACTCTCTGCATCAAGCAAAAGGCTGTTGCAAACAAGAAATGTTTCCTAGAAGTATCTGACAGCTTCAGTACTAAGCAGTTTTTCAGCACACTTTCAGCATTTTCTGTAATTAGCGCAAAGTACCAGGGTCTTTAGCGGAGAATCAACTGACAAAAGACTAGGGGCTCCTTTTACAAAGGCACGCTTGCGGTTTAACGCGTGTAATACCACGCACTAAACTGCCGGCCGTGCTTGCCGCTACCGCCTCCTCTTGAGCAGGTGGTAGTTTTTAGGCCAGTGCGGGGGTTAACGTGTGATGAAAAGTCGCGCGTGTTAACCCCGCTAGCGCGGCTTAATAAAAGGAGCCCTAAATGGTTCAGTTTTGGAAGAACCTAGAGGGCAATAATAAAGATTATAACAAGAAAGCTGTATGGTTAAGACTAGTTGAAAAAAATAGCAAAGAAGGTCAAGAACTGGATAGCGTATAGAAAAGACCAATTTCATGGCTTCTGAGTCAAACATCTGACCAGCTTATATATATTCAGCTATTACATTAGAATTGCTGAATAATTCAGCAGCATTTTGCAAGAATGGTTGACAACTAGGAAGATCTACATCATACAAAAAGACCCAGCAAAAGGGACCATCCCAAAGAACTATAGGCTAATTATCTGTTTTCATTAGCTGATAGATCTTTATTTTCATATATTTTTCTCCTCCTCTTTGGTTTCATAAGGTTAGCTATTCTACATCTCTACTCATTGGTATGTAAGATGTTCTCTCTGTTTTTCTGTAATTTTTTTAAAGGGTTTTTGCATGCCTTTCTGCACAAAATCAAGGAGTTGCACAAGCATGGCATTTTTTAGGGTCTGTCTTGCGCAATGTACATTTATGCTCTTTTAATAATCATCTATTTGGCATTTTTATTTCTTCTAGTGTCCTATGTCACTCTAATATTACTAACAGTTTGGCCAGTAATTTGTATCTCTACAATTACTGTTTCCAATATTTTCATATTTTAATTTATTTTCAAATATCATTCAGTTTGCACCATTCGTTTTGCCACATAACACACATTAATACATAGTTACATTCATTTATTATTATAATTTGTTTACTAATATTCTAGGATCCCTGAGGAAGGTGTTTTACCGAAACCCGGCTCGTGTTGGGTCCATTCAATACAAATGTGGATAGTGTTTAAAGTTTTCTTGAGGAAATAAAACAAAGATCTTGAACATTATTTGTTTCCACATTTCTGTTTGATTTGGCTTGCTATTTTCTCTGTGGGTCATTTTCTCTTGTTTTTTACTAATTATCTGTCTTCCAAAAACATTCAAACTGCTGACTGGAATAATAGCAGACACAGTTCAGGTTCACTTGGAAAGAAAATATTTGCTTCCAGTGGAATAAAAAGGATACTGTTGAAATACTAGAGACATAGAAGTTCAGCTTTTGTTTTATAAAATGATCCTAGAAAACTGTAAATATTGAAAAACAAACTTGAAATGTAGCTTGGATTGATTTCAAGAAGGCTTTTGACTCGCTGATACACAGTTGGGATTTAAAATCCCTAGAAATAACTAGAGTGAGAGAAACTATTAGAAAATTTGAGCAATGAGTCGGTGGAAAATGTAACAAACAGTTGGCATTGAAGAAGTAGGTCAGGAGAGGAATATTTCAGGGAGACTCACTCTCACCTTGTTGTTTGTGATCACTATAAAAAGCTTAGCTACCAATAGAGCCAACAAAATTAGACAGTTCTTTGTCTAAGTGACAGTCTTAGGAACTTATTTTAGAAACACTACCGTATGTCCCCATGTATAGGCCGCAAGAAATGTAGATTTAGGTTTTAAAACTCTTAGATAATGTGCCCCATCTTACTAGCCGTGGCTTATCTAAGCGTTTTAAAAACTAAAATGGCTTATACAATGGGGTGGCTGGGGCAGCCTATACATCCCCTCCTCCAGTAAATACCTTCGCCAGCTGCCTCATCGCGGCCAGCGGTGCAGGACAGGAGCATTCTTTTCTGCATCCAGCCAGCACCATGCTTCTTCCTCAATGCCTGGATCAGTTTTCGCGTGACTCACGAGTCCCATGAGAACTGGCGCAGGCATTGAGGAAGCAGCACGGGGCCGGCTGGGTGCTGGAAAGAATGTTCCTGCCCTGCAGAGCTGGCCGCAACGAGGCAGGAGGCAGCTGGTAGCCATCCAGGAGGGAGCTGCAGGTACGGGGGACTTTGCGGCTGATCTTCCAATGGGGCGGCTTATCTATGATGTCTTTAGATAGGCTACCCCATATAAGGAAGCCGCACCCAGTGCAGGGGATTGTAAAAACCATGTATAGGCCACGGCCTATACATGGGGAAATACAGTATTTGTATTTTAGCTATGCATAAAACAGCATAAAGAGCTGTATACCCTTCTGATTTTAGAAAACCAGGATATACACATCTAAAACTTAAAAACATGCATAGTCTGGGTATGTTTTGGATGGAACTAGGTCAGGGCTAAGATATATTTCCCGTTTCGGAATAGGAATGCAATCTGTCTTTTCCTAAGGTGTGCTAACTGATTTAGCGCACGCTAATTGATTTAGCATGTGCTAAAGATTAGTGCACGCTAAATGCCAAGGTGTCCATTATATTCTATAGGTGCCTTAGCATTTAGCACGCACTAATCTTTAGTGCACCTTAGTAAAAGGACCACTAAGATTTATACCTACTACCAAGGAAGTATAGATTTCAGAAAAGTGCTCATTTCGAGCAGCATTCTACTGGAGGGATTTGGGGAGGTTACCTTCTTAATTTTCCAGTGATTGATATGCTCTTGAAAGTGAAACTGTCAGGGGATACCAGGACTTGTGACAGTATCAGGAAAAAATGATTTATATGTTTCTGAAATGAATGACAAAAACAATTAGGGAGCTTACAGTTTAGCTGTAAGCTGATAACAGTGGCTGAGTGAACCCTTATACAGTAGTTACATTGGGCTGGGGGTGGGGGGGGGTTAGATGGTGAAGGTTGGTAGTGGGAGCTGGAGGGTGGCAGGGATTGGTTGTTGGGGTGCTAGGACAGGAGGATTGGTTGTTAGGAAGGGAGAAGGGTGATTGGTAGAGGAATTGTGTGAGATTAAGGGTGATTTTGGCGGGTTAAATGATTTTTGGGAAGGGTGGAAGTGTGGGAAGAGGTGGGTAGGCAGGGTTTAAATTTGTTCCCTGTGTGCCCTCCCAGTTTTTTGGTGTTGGGTTTTGGTTGGTGGCTGATGGGTTGGTCGCAGCTTTTGCGGAAATGTGTTATGGGGTGAATTGTGGAAAGTGTGGCTTATGAAGTTATGTATTATATGTGCTTATTCTGCTCATGTGCGGAACCGCCATGGGTGGCTGGCATGATTCTGCGACACCGCGAGTCTTGCTGGGGGAAGTGGGGTTTGCTGGAATGTGATGAATTTGGTGAGCTGAGCTAATTCGACACCGATTAGCATCAAGGGGTTTGAGTTTTGTGAGTTGAGCTAGTTCGACACCGAATAGCTCCAAGGTTTATGGTTGTTAAGCTATACTGAATTATTTTTGTATGAAAATGTTATGTTGATATGAATTCATTGATGAATAAGTTTAATAAAGCTGCGGCCCATGCTTTGCCATTACTAAGTATTATGTATCTTTATTTAGTGATGTTTATATAAGGAGTGATGCGAATGCCAGTGTTATATCTAATGTATACAGGTTTATGTTGCTATCTCAGAGAAAGAACAAATAAATATTGTGGAAGATGTTTGTGATTCAGATATTTATTCAGTGAACACAATGATGCAGTCAACAGTTCAAGCAGCGTAATCCACATATGAAATAGATGTAGATCCAACACGGCCGGTGCTTTGATTTAACCGCCTTCCTCAGGGATTATGTGAAGTGTAAGTGATTGTGTAAGAAACTATATAATGTTGTAAGTATATCATGGAATGAGTACATGGTGAGATGAGGATGGCACATCAGTGAATGTATTTATGTGCAAAAGTGTGCCAAGCAAAGTTAAAACATGGATATTACATTACATTACTTTAGAGATTTCTATTCTGCCATTACCTTGTGGTTCAAGGCGGATTACAAAAGAGTTAAAGAAGGTGTTTTACAAAAAGATTTCTGGTCCTTTTGGGGGGAAAAAAGAGTAGAGCAGGTTGATTTGGGGGCTCGGGGGGTTAAAGGGATGAAAGAAGGAAGCTTGAGAGGTAGGACTTTTTAGGGATTTTTTGAAAAGTTTAGTCTTTATTTCTTTTCTGAAAGTTTTGTAATCTGGGGTCGTTATCAGAAGGTTGGTGATTTGGTTGTCTATTTTTGCTGCTTGAGTGGCTAGGAGGCCATCATATAGTTTTTTTCTGTTTAATTTCTTTGATTGGCAGGTGTGTGAATGGGGTGTGAGTTTTCCTATGTCTGGTTGAGGTGGTTTGGATGAGGCGGTTGTTCAAGTAGGTTGGGCTTATCTCAGTTTAAAGTTTTAAATAGCAGACAGTAGAATTTGAATAGTATTCTTGCTGGAATTGGAAGCCAGTGAGAGTTGAGGTATGCCTCTGTGATGTGGTCGTGTTTCCTCAATGAGTAGATGAGTTTTAGAGCTGTGTTTTGAATTGTTTGTAGTTGTTTTGTTATTGTAGCAGGGCACAAGAGTTAGAGGATGTTGCAATAGTCTAGTAGTCCTAGTATTAGTGATTGTACTATGTGCTGAAATTGTGTTTTCTTGAAGAATTTTCTGACTTGTCTTAAGTTTCTCATAACTGTGAATGATTTCTATATTGTTTTATTGATTTGCAGTTGCATGGTGCAGCATCTGTCTATTGTTATTCCTAGTAGTTTTAGGATGGGTTGTATGGGGTAGTTAATTGTGTTGATTTCTATGTTGGTCATGGTTGGGGTTGGATATGGTATGTAAATGTGAAATATGACAGAAAATAGCCAATTGCAAAGACAGTGAAATGTGAAATGCTGATAGAAATTGAAGGCTTCAGTAATGATTGGTGAAGAAGAATCTGTGAGAATGTGAAAAGTAAGAATCAGATACATACCAAAGGTTATATGACAAAAACAAGCAAATGTGAATATTTTCTAGGTTGAAGACATCAGCGGCATTAGGAAGAGTAATAATACCAATAAATAATATTGAAAGATAATTAAAATGATATTGAAAGATAATTAATAGTATAATGTTAAAACATATAAAAACTTTGAAAGTTAAAATATAACGAACTTCAAAATGAAAAATTAACACCCTCCCCCTTTACTAAACTGTGATAGCGGTTATTAGCATAGACAGCCACGCTGAATGCTCCGTGCTGCTTCCAACGCTCATAGGAACTCTCATAGGCATTCAGCATGGCTCTCTCTGATAATAACCGCTATTGCAGTTTAGTAAAATGTGTGTGTGTGGAGGGTGGGGGGGGGGATAAGAGGGGTAAAGGTAAAACATTTAAATGAAGGATATGTTTGAATCAATAAAATTTGGAGAATACACCTTGTCGGCATATAAGTGTAATAAACCGTGAAATTTACTTTCCTTGGAACTGTTGACTAAATAAATACCTGAATTACGATCATCTCCTTCCACGGCATTTCTTTGTTCTTCCTTTAATTTTACTGTAGAACTATTGGGTTTCTTTTTGGTTTTTGGCTTTGCTATCTTAGAGCATACATGAGACTACAATGATATTTTAGATGTTTATAGTTCTAAAAATGGATGTTTCTGTTGCATATAGCCAGCAGAAAAGCATCCATTCCTCATTGCATCTTAGAACAGGCTGTTAAACCAGGCTGTACAAGTATATTGGCAGATGCTGTTCTATAATACTAGCAGAACTTGAGACTCCCTGACCTAGACATCTTAATATCAATTTCTATGTCTTTTCTAAAATATAGTTCCATGTGCAAAAATTCCTTACCAAATCATCCATCATGATAGCTCCTGGGCATCAGATAACTAATAGGCTACAAGGCTCAGTTTGCTCTGAAAAGCAACCGGGGCAAGATTAAGCTATTGAGAGAAAAAATTGTCAAGTTTGGAAAATTGATCGATTATGGAATATTATTGACCTATCAAAACCATCTAAAGAGAACTTCAAAAGCATAATGGATACATCATATTTGAAAACAAAAATCCATATACTCAATTACTAAAGAATAGCAAATAATAAATCAATATTGGGTCATCATTCAAAACAAACTGTTCTCTGAGATACAAATGGAAACTTTGCTACCTGAAGCCAAAGAAAATTCTGAGACATCTGAGCACCAGAAAACAAATTAACCTTCTCTACTAAAGCCCAAGAAACAAGATCATTACTGTGTGTTGTACATGAATATCAAGCAAACCTTGAAATAGAAAATGACCAGTTAACCTGAGAAAAAAAAATGGTTGAAAAAAAATATCAAATGCTATACCAAGAATACCAAAGCATAAAATTAATTAAGGGCTCTTTTTACTAAGGTGCACTAGCGTTTTTAGCGCACATAGGATATTACTGCGTGCTATACTACAAGCTACATGGCTAGAACTTACGCCAGCTCAATGCTGGTGTTAGCGTCTAGCATGTGTGGCAATGTAGCATGCATAAATTCCGCACGTTAATGCCCTAACGCAGCTTCTTAAAAGGAGTCCTAAATGTTTAATTTATTAATTTCTTTAATTCAATTCATATCCTAAAAACTAACAAAATTTATTTCATCTACAATAACAAGTAATATAAAGTGCAGAGTGCTACCAATGACAATAAATCATATCATAATTTAACCTTGCAGGAAAGGACAGCAGTGGATAGTTTGAGAAATGACACCTCCATTATCATAAAACGAGCTAACAAAGGAGGTGCCATAGTTGTCAGTATATAGAGGAAGCTAAGCAGCAGCTCTCCAATATTGAATTTTATTAAATCTTATCAAGAAATCCCTCAAGTGAGATTGCCTCTGAATTAAAACAAGTGTTAACTTTGGCTAATATGTTGGGTATCATTACTATTAAAGAGTATACATTTCTTTATAATGAACATCCTAAAACACCTTATATTTACTTTGTACCCAAAATACATAAAACACTTATAAATCCTCCTGGAAGCCCTATAGTTTTGGGAAAATCATCTATACTTGAACCTTTATCACAATATTTGGATTTTTATTTACAAAGATTTGTGTCTGAAGTACCCTCTTGTATACGTGACTCTCAGCATTACATACAAATTTTGGAGGACATTGATATCTCAGACTCAACGCAAATTATATTAGTCACAATGGATGTAGAGTCCTTATACACAAACATCACTCACGAGGAAGCTTTAACTATGATTGATAGATATTTGAATAGATTCCCTATATCTATGGAAAAAATTGAGTTAAACTACTACATGGCTACAAAAATTATTAAGAATAACTTTTTTGAGTTTGAAAATGAATGTTTTCTCCAGATAAAGACCGTAGCGATGGGGGCTACAGTAGCCCCCTCAGTAACATGTTTATTCATGTCTGACTTTGAGTCTAAGGGCTCCTTTTATCAAGCCGCGCTAGCGGAGTTAGCACGCGTGACTTTTAATCACGCGCTAACCCCCACGCTGGCCAAAAAACTACCACCTGCTCAAGGTAGGCGTTAGCAGCTAGTACGGCCGGTGGTTTAACACGCGCTATTACGTGCGTTAAACTGCTAGCGCGGCTTGATAAAAGGAGCCCTAAATTTGTTTGCAATAGTCCATATAGTACCCATATTTTATCTTGGAGGCGCTTCATCGATGATGTGATTTTCATTTGGCAAGGAACTGAAGAACAATTAGCTCAATTTTTCAACACATTAACACAGTTGATGAAAATATAAAATTTGACCATAATTGAAATAGATGTAAAATTAATTTTTTGGACATACAAATCACTTTTGAAAATAATAAGTTTGACTGATTTGTTTAGAAAAACAGCTGATCTCAATACTCTTTTGCATTATAAAAGCTTTCATCTTAGGAATTTAAAAGATAGTATTCCACTGGGGCAATATTTACATATAAAAAGATTGTGCACATTGGATGATTCTTTCAAACATAATGCTTTAAATCTTGCCTCTTCATTTAGCCAATGAGGATACCCTTTACCCAAAGTAAAAAAAGAACTAAGTATATTCATAAAAAACTATGGAGTCCTTTTATCAAGGCGTGGTAGCGGTGTAATGCGCGGAATACCATGTGTTAAACCACCTGCCGCGCTAGTACCTAACGCCTCCATTAACGAGGCGTTAGAATTTTAGGCTGCTGCGTGGTTAGCACGTGATGAAATGTCCGACGCCTTGATAAAAAGAGTCCTAAGTATATTCATACTCGATAGGGTAAATCAAATAAGCTTCAGGCATAAAATCCTCTGGTTTGTGTACTACCTTATTCTACCAAAGCACATCTTATACAAAAGGCAATACATCAACATTGGCATATATTTGACCTTCACCTAAATTTAAAAGAACGCCCAAGATTTGCTTTCAAGTGAGCCAGAAATTTAAATGAAATATTAAAAACTCAACCTTAGAGTATGGAATGTTCCCCGGGATACGCCCCTTATGGGAAATGTTCAGTTTTTTATGCATCTATGCACATAAGAACATAAGCAGTGCCTCATTCACAAAAAGTGTTTAAATTCATATTTGCCACAAATTGTAAATCTCAGGGGGTGGTATATGCCATAGTTTGTCCCTGTGGCCTATACTATATAGGCCACACACAACGTTGGATTAAATTGTGAATTATGGAACATTTGAGCACCATTAGGACAAGCAAAATGGAGGCTCCCTTGACTCAACATTGGATAATAGCTGGTTACACTTTAAATGAATTAAGATACACAGTTCTAATAAAAGTAACTTTACCTCATGGAGGAGATTTATTTCAATCTTTGCTTTATAAAGATCAAAAATTAATATATGACTGGCACACAGTCTTAACCATGAAATTGAATGGCCTGACAAAATGTTCTAGCTCTCTTTTAATACTGGGGGACATTTTAATTTAATTTATCTCAATTGATTCTAATTTAACTTCATTCCAATTTAATTCCATTCCTTGGATGTTAAATTGGATACAAATTAAGCTCCCAGAGGATAGGTCATTGGGAGTCATGTGACCGAGTAGTCTCCTCCTATATAAGGAGCTCTGTGGCGGTAGTTCCCTCACTTGATGTTTCCCAGCAGGAACTCTCAGTCAGAGATCTGTATCAGAAGTAATTTCAGGTAAAAGTTATAATTTAAAATAGTTTATACAATTTTAAGATAGGTATTCATAACTGGGAACTGAGGATTAATGGTTATTGAAATGTATTTAATTATAGTAAATGCACTAGTTGTAGTATTTAGTATTTAGAAAACTCTTCTTATTGTCTTAGTACTTATATCTCAACCTCCCTGATGATGGACTCAACTGAAACTCAGCTGGAGTTGGAGGCTTATGCTGATTGAACAATATAAGTAACTAAGGGTTAGATTCACTAAGCAAACCGATTGGTTTGCGATCCCTTTGCAACCAAATTTCACTCCAACCCCATTCACTAACACCTGTAGCGATCCGATTCCGACCCTCCCATGCAAATTAGCAAAACCCCATGCAAAATAGCCAAGCGATTGATTCACTAACAATTGCTTGGCTATTTCGAATTGGGTTTTACTATTGGCAAACTCTACTACTGGTAGGTCTGCAGGTTTTTTGACAGGCCTTCCTGTTTTTTTATTCATGTTTTTCCATGGCACAGATATTTTGCATGTGTTACAAATGCATAATATCTGCCCCATAAAAAAAATTAATAACAGATAGGCAGGCCTATCAAAAAAATGTACCCCCCCACACACAAACATGCCCCTCCCCGAAGAAAATACACGGCACAGCACTTGCCCCCCTTCTCCCCTCCTGGCATGGCCCACCCACCCCCAGCACCAAAACATTGGGAACAGGAGGGGTGCTCAGTCCCTCCTGCTCCCTAGGCCTTCCCGGCCTAACTCGACCAGCCCATCCCTGGTCTAGTCTGCCTGCACCCACCTCCCTCCCTGTACCTTTAAAACAGTCCTCCTGCTCCCCCAGCTGCTGCTGCGCAATAGCGGCTTTAGGTCCCACCCTGGCGCATCATCTGATGTGCCAATCAGGGCTTTAAAACCACGGGCTTGCACTGCGTGGAATGGCGGCAGAGAGCAGGAGAGTCCGGCAAGCAGGCAAGAGCAATCGGGGCAGAGCAGGGCATGCAGGAGAGATCAGGGCAGAGTCCTGACAGCAGTGGCAGGAGGCTGCTTCTCCTGTCAGTACTGTCAGGGTCTGCGCATGAGCGGTGATCACACATTTGCGATCCCTGCTCGCAAATGGGGACATTCCTCCGAGCACCCCCATTTGTATACGACTGATTTGTGAATCAGTCGGACCTTCCCAAATTGAAAACGGATTGTTCCGATTTGGGCAGGTTAGTAAATCTAGCCCCAAAAATGGAAAACAATAAGCATTAAGAACTGATTAAGCATTTCTTATTGGATCATGAATATAAGGAACAACTGGCTTGGTCAAGTCTACAGATTACAACTCAAGGAGATATTGGGACTTTAATTGACTCATCATCATCATCAAGTTAATTGAGCTTTATTGGGTCTGAATGGTTTCTATACTTAACATCATTAAGAGCCTTGAAAATTGACTGATGGACTCTATTTAAAAGCTTTAGATAGTACCTGTAGCTTTTTCCAGTCTATGATTTTGTCATTAGTAGCACTCTGCACTTTGTATTATTTGTTATTGTAGATTTTAAATGTAGATGAAATAAACTTTGTTAGTTTTTAGGATTTGAATTGAATTAGAGAAATTAATAAATTAAACATTTAATTAAATTTATGTTTTGGTATTCTTGGTATAGCATTTTAATGAATTGAATATCAGTAGTTGATTATATTTACCCTACTTTGTATAGTTGAAAAAATATGAAAGACAAAATGAAAGGTGCCACGAGAATACATTTACCAAATCTCCCAACAATTGAAACAATCTCCAAAGAAACCTCTGCAGAAACAAACCAATTAATGGTATTATGCTGGCATTTTTACCCTAAATGAACAAGGATATGATATAAAGAATCCAAAATCATTTAAGAAAGCCAAATGGAAAGTCTGTCTAGAACAGAAAATAAAAAAGTACAGTGTCCTGTTTCCAACAGTGGCCAACCAGGTCACAAGTACCTGACAAGATCCCAAGGAGAAAAACAGATTTTATGCTTATGGACTTGTGCTCTAGGAAATTATCCAAGCCGTTTAAAATCCCTGCTAAGCTAACTGTTTTTACCATATTCTCCAGCAATGAATTCCAGAGTTTAATTACACATTGAGTGAAGAAATATTTTCTCCTGTTTGTTTTAAATCTACTACTTAGTAGCTTCATCACATCCCTCTAGTCCTAGTATTTTTGGAAAGAGCAAACACGTAATTCATATCTAATTTTTCCTCTCCACTCAGTATTTTATAGACCTCTATCATATCTCCCATGAGCCATCTCTTCTCCAAGCTGAAGAGCCCTAATCGCTTTGGCCTTTCCTCATAGGGAAGTTGACCAATCCCTTTTATCATTTTTCTCACCCTTCTCTGTACCTTTTCTAATTCCACTATTAGGGGCATTTTCAAAACTCTAAGACATCCAAAAAAAACATCATACATTAGTATATGGACATTTTTCTCTCCAAAACTTCCAAGTGTCAATGTTCAAAACCATCTTTCTGATCATATTGTGAGGCTTCCTAACAGTGGTGCATCCAAGTCTAAAGGTGGTGCATGTTGGAGGCATGTTATGGAAAGGCTTTGGGTGGAAGTAGACTTGGATGTCTTGTGGTAATAATCTAACCTTTCCCAAGACATCTCTGGATAGAACTTAGACTTAGATCTGTTTTAAAAATGTCTAAAGGTCAAAAAGGTACCTAAACTGACCAGATGACCACTGGAGGGATTAAATTATATCCCCCACCCTACATTCACCCAGTGGTCACTGCCCCCTCTTCTACCTTCCATAAATCTGAATGAAACAGTACATACCGGGTGCTGCCTCAGGAGGTGTTTTTTTTTAAAAGTGTATCCCGATTGGCTGGTGAGACACCGGGAGGATGCCTACCGCTGCCCCTTTGTGTCATCAGTGGTCCCAGCACAGACCCCTGAGGAACCCCACTATTTAAACTTCTCCATTGAGAATATTGATCATTTAAACCAACTCTCTGTTTTCTGTCTTTAAACCAGTTCTTAATCTATAATAGGACATTACCTCCTATCCCATGACTTTCTAATTTCCTCAGAAGTCTTTCATGAGGAACTTTGTCAAATACCTTTTGAAAATCTAAATATACAATATCAGCTGGTTCACCTTTATCTACTTGTTTATTCACCCCTTCAAATAGATATAGTAGATTGGTGAGGCAAGTTTTCCCTTGACTAAATACATGTTGACTTTCTCTCATCAATCCATGCTTATGTGCATGTTTTGACATTTTGTTCTTTATCATAGTCTCTACTATTTTGCTCAGCACTGCTGTGACTCGCCATTCTCCCTGTTACCAGATCACATCTGGAACCCTTTTAAAAAATTGGTGTTAAGCTGGCCACTCTCCAGTCTTCCAGTATCAGGCTGAATTTTAAAGATAAATTATATTTATAAATGTATTTATCTGGCAGCCATGAACATTTTGTTGTTTACTGCTGGCATTATTCCTACTGCAAAAAAAAAAAAAAAAAAACATATCAGAATCAAAAGTAGAATATAAAAACAAGAATAGATTGCAGGTTCAGCAACTGATAGACAAGACACTTCATGGTCAATACATGAAGAGAAAATATGACAAAAAAGCTATCATGGCAATGACTCAAAATTGGTGCATTAAAAAAACCAGAAGGAATGATCTTTGTAGCTCAATATTAAGCATTTGTTAAGGAAACCAATGATTAAACTGTAAATAATCTAATCAGTTCCTGCAGCAAAATAACCCAAACTATAAATATCACCATGATCTGTTGATTATATTAATCTATTGAAATCTCTGAAAAAAAAGCATGGTTTAAGTGCAGCAAATCACACAATCTTTCCACAACTCAAGGACAATCCAACAATGGAAACTACCACCCCCCTCTGCATTCTATGTTCGAAGGAAGGCTCTCTTTGGTACCACCTTCGAGTTTAAGGGGTCCGGAATCTGGAACAATCTCCCAGGCAGCTTTCAACAAACACCCACATACTTTCAATTAAGGAAAGCACTGAAAACACACTTTTTTTCCTTAATGCATTGACCCTTTCCCATGCAGTCCTCTGCATGATATCTTCCATGCAATTACTTTGTAATATCTATGTCTCTGTAGCAATTCTAATATTATGTAAGCCACAATGATTCCTAGCTGACATTTGCAAGATACAAGAGTTGATATGGTATGGTATTGGGATCATAACATTGAAAAGGTTACAGAAAATGAGCATGTCAAGATTTTGTGGAATTTTTAAATATAAACTGACAGGTACTTTGGAACACAACAGTCCTATATTAAAGTCATAATCAATGTAAATAAATGTGGCAATATCCAGTGAAAGTAGAATAAATTCAAAACAGCTGTGAAAAATAAAATTCTGTGATCTACAAATTGAAGTGAAAATATTTTGGAGGAAAAATCAAATCTTCACATATGGATAGATGACCTCTAGTGTTAGTACCATAGGATTATTGTTTGGGAACACTGACACCATTTTGAACACAAAACTAAAACTTAATTTTATAGATCGAGTCTTCAACCAAAAAGGTGTTCAACTCGGTTTATAATAATGTAAGTATAGTACATAAATATAGAAGAAGAATGTAATCTAGAATTGCTTAGTTTTCAAAGTGTTTAGTAAACAAGAAAGTTTTCAGAGCTTTCTGAAATAAAATGAAGGGGCCTAGACTTCTAAGTGAAAGTGGTAACTCATTCCAGAGCTCAGTTAGTTTGAAAATAAGAGAGTGGCTGAATTTCTTGAAAGTTCTATTTTTACCCCTAAGAGAAAGAAATATAAGTTTTAATTTAGTTGAACTCCTAGCGAGATGAGATCTGTGTACATTCCAGTCTAATGGAATCAAAGTAATAAAAATGCCAAAGAGAATTTTAAATGCAATACAAACACACTTAAATTGAATTCTAAGATACACTGGAAGTCAAGGTAACTCCTTGAGCAATGGGGTACATGATCAAATTTACTCTTACCAAAAATGAGCTTGGCATTGGTACTCTGTATCAGTTGAAGTCTCTGCAGACTGACCTTTGAATTACAATAATCCAACCTTGACAAGATAATGATTGAACCAATACAGAGAAGTGTTGCTGATGAAAACCCTCTCACTCTTCTCAGGATACGGAGGCTAAAGAAAACCTTTTAAACAATAAGCAATGCTAGGACTGGAGCAGATAGAGGGTGCTGTTCCTGTCTAAGACTACCAAGGAGACCCCAATTAAGTTCTGGTAGGTCAGAGAAGTAAGAGGTACTGGGTTTTTTTTATGGAGGAGGGTGTTTACTTTTGGGGGAATTGCTGAAGGGTTAGAAGGAAAAGTGTGCCTTTTTGCAGATGATACCAAGATTTGTAACAGAGTAGACACCGAAGAGGGAGTGGAAAATATGAAAAAGGATCTGCAAAAGTTAGAGGAATGGTCTAATGCCTGGCAACTAAAATTCAATGCAAAGAAATGCAGAGTAATGCATTTGGGGATTAATAATAGGAAGGAACCGTATATGCTGGGAGGAGAGAAGCTGATATGCACGGACGGGGAGAGGGACCTTGGGGTGATAGTGTCCGAAGATCTAAAGGCGTAAAAACAGTGTGACAAGGCAGTGGCTGCTGCTAGAAGGATTCTGGGCTGTATAAAGAGAGGCGTAGTCAGTAGAAGGAAGAAGGTGTTGATGCCCCTGTACAGGTCATTGGTGAGGCCCCACTTGGAGTATTGTGTTCAGTTTTGGAGACCGTATCTGGCGAAAGACGTAAGAAGACTTGAGGCGGTCCAGAGGAGGGCGACGAAAATGATAGGAGGCTTGCGCCAGAAGACGTATGAGGAGAGACTGTAAGCCCTGAATATGTATACCCTAGAGGAAAGGAGAGACAGGGGAGATATGATTCAGACGTTCAAATACTTAAAGGGTATTAACGTAGAACAAAATCTTTTCCAGAGAAAGGAAAATGGTAAAACCAGAGGACATAATTTGAGGTTGAGGGGTGGTAGATTCAGGGGCAATGTTAGGAAATTCTACTTTACGGAGAGGGTGGTGGATGCCTGGAATGCGCTCCCGAGAGAGGTGGTGGAGAGTAAAACTGTGACTGAGTTCAAAGAAGCGTGGGATGAACACAGAAGATTTAGAATCAGAAAATAATATTAAAGATTGAACTAGGCCAGTTACTGTGCAGACTTGTACGGTCTGTGTCTGTGCATGGCCGTTTGGAGGAGGATGGGCAGGGGAGGGCTTCAATGGCTGGGAGGGTGTAGATGGGCTGGAGTAAGTCTTAACAGAGATTTCGGCAGTTGGAACCCAAGCACAGTACCGGGTAAAGCTTTGGATTCTCGCCCAGAAATAGCTAAGAAGAAAAAAAAAATAATAATAATTTAAATTGAATCAGATTGGGCAGACTGGATGGACCATTCGGGTCTTTATCTGCCGTCATCTACTATGTTACTATGTTACTATGAATTACCCTTTGAGAATGAGCATAGATCAGATGAGAATGGGGTCTTTCTTTGGAGGAATTTAAGGGGCAATCAGATAAGGGGTCTGATTCTTTGGGGGGCTTTGATGGCATCAGAAAGGGAGAGTTCTGTGGAATCAGACTGGAGGCACTTGATCAGAAGGGTGGAGAGATTCAGATGGAGGTTGAGTTGTGCATGTGCATTGCAGTGGAGGTTTTTCTTAGCCAGCATTTACCATGCATTTAAGGTCAGAATCTGTATAGGGGACCTACATTAGGCACCACTAGGCACTAGAAAATGACACAGGGACAAATTTGACCCCATCCTCGTGGGAACTCAATTTTCCCATCCCATCCCCGTGAGCTTAGTCTCTCTTCCTGTGCCTGCTCCATTCCTGTAAGCTCTGCCTTAACCACATAAGCCTCAAACACTTATGATTGTAAAGTGTTTGAGGCTTGTGCAGATGAGGATAGAGCTTGCAGGAATGGGGCAGGGACAGGAAAAGAACTTGCGGGGATGGGATGGGAAAATGAGCTCCCGCAGGGATGGGGAAAAATTTGTCTCTGTGTCATTTTCTATTAGGCACCCTAATCAAGGATACCTAGCGATGCCTAACTTTGGATCCTATGCTCAACATGAATTTATTCAGGTACTCAAGCATTTTTTTCCTGTTTGTCATGGTGGGCTCACAATCTAATGTGCCTGGGTCAATGGGGGGATTAAATGACTTGCCCAGAGTCACAAAGAGCAGCATAGGTTTGAACCCACAACCTCAGGATGCTGAAGCTGTAGCTTTAAGCACTGTACCACAATCATTTGCAAATGTGGTAAGTGTCTGCTCTATACAGTAATTTTAGGGCAAATTCTGGCCAACACCCATTCATTAACACACCTTTGCAAATAAGATGCAGTACGTACATAAACGTACCACATTATAGGCGCCTTTATTTGAACTGTGCTAGAGGGTTTTTTTAGCGTGAGCTGGTAAATGAGTGTCGGACCATTTCCCTCGCTGAACCACGCTAAAACCCTCTAGCACAGCTTGATAAAAGGGAGGGTTTAGTAATATATCTCTAAAGGTTTTATTTTTATTTTCTTGTGTTAAACCAACAAGACAATGAATATATTGCTTTTTTGTTGTCCTTTCTCCTGCATAAAGTGAGAGTTTAGATGCACAAACATATCAAAGATGTAACTCAAGTACTAATAAATATGTATTTTTGCTTATGGGTGAAATTATGATGTTTACATAATAAGAGTTATTTTCATTTTAAATATACTCTACAAAATAGAATATAAAATGAACATGGATTGACTGCCACATTATGAATGTGCATATTTATTCACATTTTATGTAGCTAGCTGCAGGTCTAGGATGAACTACTCTTAAATATAGCATCTTGTGGAGCACTTAGGTTGAATAAAAAGCCATATATATAATACATCAGAGTTTATATAAATAAATCAAATTTAATATTGTAGATTTATATGTTTCTCTTTCAAACATAATTTAATGTGACTCTAATCATAAGAAATGAATAATAAAAATATATCTAACATGATAATGCATATTACATCTCTGAAATCAAGAATGGAAAAATCTCAACAGAGCAGAGTGCATGATCAAATTGATCTTTATCTTTCATCAGTTTAATATATCACTATGGCCCCCTTTTACGAAGCCGTGCAGCCGAGTGCCACATAAGAACATAAGAAGTTGCCTCCGCTGGGGCAGACCAGAGGTCCATCCTGCCCAGCGGTCCGCTCCCGCGGCGGCCCACCAGGCCACTGCCTGAACAGTGGTCTCTGACTAATTTTGTAATTTACCTCTAATCCTGTCCCTATAACCTTACCTCTACTCCTATCTGTACCCCTCAATCCGTTTGTCCTCCAGGTACCTGTCCAGACCTTCTTTGAAGCCCTGTAGCGTACTTCTGCCTATCACATCCTCCAGCAGCGCATTCCATTTATCCACCACCCTCTGGGTGAAAAAGAACTTCCTGGCGTTTGTTCTAAACCTTTCCCCTTTCAATTTCTCCGAGTGCCCCCTTGTACCTGTGGTTCCCCTTAGTTTGAAAAATCTGTCCCTATCCACTTTTTCTATGCCCTTCATGATCACTTTTTCTATGCCCTTCATGATCATACTGACCCCTGAAGAAGCCGCTTTTGGTGAAATGAGTCCCGTCGGGCCGTTAGTTCTTGCTCAACTCACAAGCGACTCTTCAAAAAGATAAGTGTCGCTCATTGTATATTTTGTTTGAGCATTGAATAGTATATTTAAAGCATTGATATAGAAAATCCTAAAAATCAGTTTGAACGCCCAATTTGCCGACCTGTATTAAGCTGCATTAACCAGAGTATAGCAGCACAGGTATCTGAGGGCTTCATTCTAAAACCAAGAGTTATCAAGTCCGTTTTTTGGTTACATATTGACTCTGGCAGCCTGTTTCAGGCATATGGCACAGCAAGAAAGAAGGGATGGAGTCTGGAGTTGGTGGTGGAGGAGAATGGTACAGATAAGAGGGACTTAAACCAATGAACGGAGTTCACGGGGGGAGGGGGAGCATAATTCACAAAAAAAGACTTGTTACAGAAAAATCAGAGAAACACTAACAACAATAGTAATAAGAACTACAAATGTAAGTTAAATACAGGTCAGTTCCCTACAGATCTTCACTGGACTGCCATATTGAGAAGAGGATACAATCCACAATCTCAAGAGTTATGGGGTGGGGAAATTAGAACATTAGGGGCTTAGACTTGATGGAGAGTTTGGGCATGGAACATAAGAATTGCCACTGATGGGTCCAGACCAGTGGTCCATCATGCCCAGCAGTCCGCTCACGCGGCGGTCCTCTGGTCAAAGACCAGCACCCTAACTGAGACTAGCCCTATCAGCGTATGTCCTTGTTCAGCAGGAACTTGTCTAACTTTGTCTTGAATCCCTGGAGGGTGTTTTCCCCTATGACAGACTCCAGAAGAGCATTTCAGTTTTCTACCACCCTGGGAGAAGAACTTCCTTATGTTTGTACAGAGTCTATCCCCCTGGAGGATCCTTGTACTTGATTTGGAGTGAAGTGGTCAGGATATATAGATTCAAAGCCTCAGGGGTGAACAATCAACTCATGGACGTCTATAATCATTTTGCACTGTGTCTACCTTTAAAGTCAAATTTTAATCTAGGCACAAACAAGTTGAAATCCTTCCTCCAAAATACAGCAATTATCCCAAACAGCTTTAAGTGTAGAAACTGAAAGGTAGGCTGGGGCCTTTCACTGTTTTTGAATGACCTCACAACAATACAATTTGCTGTATGAAAGATATGCATTTATTTTAGAAGTAATAGATCAATAGTCAGCTTACAGAATTGGCATCAGTGGAAGGAAACTGCCAGAGGCTAGCAATATGGGCAAGCTCCAGTCCACTCTACCTGAGTTCCTCATGAGTTAGCTCTTTTATCTCTTTACATGAAATGTTACTTAGCTATTCTGATTGGCGATTACATTGACAATTTGATTGGCTGTTTCACATGATTGGTCACTTCTCATGTTACCTTGGGTCACTACACCTTGGGTGTTGTCTGAAAAACAACTTTGTTATCTCCCCTAACAGCTTGTCCTTGGAGCTGACCACAAGACCCTCTGAACATGAACTCCAACTTTCTCAATGGCCCCCTTCCTGTTCTTCTTGGGTGCTGTGGTTTAACAGTACATGTAAGATGCTGCATACTCATGACATATCAGTTACTTTCCAGTCACCCTCTGTGACTGTCCATTCCATGGCACAACAGATTGTTCTGCTTTTAGTTCTTATCTGATGTCCAGCACCTCTCAGTGGGAATTTCCTCAGCATTTGCTTTGAAGTTTCCCCCGCTGCTGCTGAGATGTGATCAACAGCTATGAGACAGAGATGAAGATTTATAGAATCCATCTTATCCTTGGCCTTTATTTTCCTGTAGGCCTTGTCCTCTAGGCCTGCATCTCAGGGCCCACTGCTCAAGGGTCTCCTCTGGTTCTCTCAAAACCCCAAAGATCTGACCACAGTCAAAACACACACCATATAGTCTAGAGTCTCCGTAAAATACATTTTTCATAAACAGCTTTTGTAAAAGATGTACAGCTCATGTACTGTGTTTTCATTTGGAAAGCTATAATTTACATTGTAAATTCACATTACATTTCTAGAAAAAAAAGCTATTAATGCATTAGAACAAAATAAAATTAACATCAATTTATGCATCTATGGAACAAATATAGTACAGGTTCAGCTCAGCCTGAATAGCTGATGCAGACACAAAGCTATTCTGTCATAAGAAAAAGCTAACAGATTGAATTTTTATTTTGGAATGATCGGTGTCTGCTTTCCTATCAAACTGGTGTTCCTTTTTATGCATTTTTTCCTATATATATATATTTTTATTATATATCTTTATTTATACTTGCAAACCATCCAGATCTACTGGTTAGTACCATCATTATAACAAGTTTAATAAATAGCAGTGGGGTGGCTACCATTGAGCGAGTCCGGCAAAATGCCCGAGGCCATCCAATGGTAGGAGCCACCTGAAGCTGTTTGCCTTGCAAAAGTCCAATATCCTTACCTTCCTCTCTCCCTCTCCTTCTCCTCTTCTTCCCTCTCCTACCTCACAACTGGGTCATCATTACTCTTTCCTTCCCCTATCTCTCTGGCTTCTCCCTGGTGTAGCATTTGGTTATCTCTGCCTTTCCTTTGCACATGATCGCCTCTCTGATACAACTTCCTGTGGGCAGGAAATAACAGAGGAAAGGCCCCTCCAACCAGAGACAGCCATTTCTCAGGGCTGCCTCTGCTGCTGCTGGCCATCAGGGGAGAAGCCAGAGAGACAGGGGTAATGGAATGCAAGAGTGATGCTGGGGGAGCAGGAGTTGAGGGGGACGAGAGAGAGTGTTTAGGGAAATGGGAAGATGGGGAGTGATGCTAGACATAGAAATATATATATTGTTCATCAATAATTTTGTCAATTTTATTATATATATTTACTTTCACATATTGAGAATGCAGAATATAATCAGTAATCAGGGGACCTTGTTAAACAACCAAAATAAAGTTCACCAGGGCTATTTCCTACAACAAACACACCTAAATAAGGAGCATAGTAGGTACGGTATACCTTGTACATCATGTATACTACCATGGCATGTGAGCAAGTGTTTATATATAATAAATCAAAAGTGAAGAGAGTCAAGAAAAACAAGGAAAAATCATTAAAACTAAATGTATTCAATCAGCTGGTTCATATGCAAGCTGTGCAACAAATTCAAACAGGGATGTGTTTATCTCAAGGGCCTTAAGGCTGGTTGCCCAACAAGAATACCCTGTTTTGTTTTCTTCATCAGGGGCAATTACAGACTCATGAGCTCCCTTTGTAGCTTTGGCATTCTAGCATCTCCGTAAGACAGATTAGATTTCTGTCGCTTAACAGTGATTTTTGTTGAGACCAGGAAATCTGGGAAAGCAGTATTTCCGCTTTAAAATAATGTGATGACTTCATATCAAATGTTAATGAATAATTTCAAGAGTGTGCCAACTTTCAATTGTAGTTAGACAAACTAGCTGTCAGCCATTCCACATTATCATTCATACCATATGGTTGGTAAGATCGTAAAGAATATATCCAAAATTGTTCTCTTGCCATCAAGAATGTTACATAAGAACATAAGAAGTTGCCTCCACTGGGTCAGACCAGAGGTCCATCTCGCCCAGCGGTCCGCACCCGCGGCGGCCCATCAGGTCCACGACCTGTGAAGTGGTTTCTGAACACCTCTACAACCTACCTCAAGTTCTATCTGTACCCCTCTATCCCCTTATCCTCCAGGAACCTATCCAAACCCTCCTTGAACCCTTGTACAGAGTTCTGGCCTATCACATCCTCTGGAAGTGCGTTCCATGTGTCCACCACCCTCTGGGTAAAAAAGAACTTCCTAGCATTTGTTCTAAACCTGTCCCCTTTCAATTTCTTCGTGTGACCCCTAGTGTTTGTGGCTCCCCACAGTTTGAAAAATCTGTCCTTATTTACTTTCTCTATGCCCTTTAGGATTTTGAAGGTTTCTATCATGTCCCCTCTAAGTCTCCTCTTCTCCAGGGAGAACAGAGCCAGCATTTTTAACCTGTCAGCGTATGAAAAATTTTCCATACCTTTTATCAGTTTAGTCGCCCTCCTCTGCACTCCCTCGAGTACCGCCATGTCCTTCTTGTGGTACGGCGCCCAGTACTGCACACAGTACTCCAGGTGCGGGCGCACCATTGCGCGATATAGCGGCATGATGACTTCTTTTGTCCTGGTTGTGATACCCTTTTTGATGATGCCCAGCATTCTGTTTGCTTTCTTTGAGGCTGTCGCACACTGCGCCGATGGTTTCAGTGATGTGTCTACCATCACCCCCAGGTCCCTTTCAAGGTTACTCACCCCTAGTAGTGTTCCCCCCATTTTGTAGCTGAACATCGGGTTCTTTTTCCCTATATGCATGACCTTGCATTTCTGTACGTTAAAACTCATTTGCCACTTGTTTGCCCAGTCTTCCAGTCTCGTTAGGTCCCTTTGCAGGTCTTCACAGTCTTCCGTGTTTCTAACCCTGCTGCAGAGTTTGGTGTCATCAGCAAATTTGATAACCTCACATTTTGTCCCCGTCTCCAGATCGTTTATAAATATATTGAACAGTAGAGGTCCCAGCACCGACCCCTGTGGAACTCCGCTCGTGACCCATTTCCAGTCTGAGTATTGGCCTTTTATTCCAACCCTCTGTTTCCTGCCTGCCAACCAGTGTTTGACCCATCGGTAGATATCCCCTTGCACCCCGTGATTCCACAGCTTTTTATGTAGCCGTTCGTGAGGTACCTTGTCGAAGGCTTTTTGGAAGTCAAGGTAAATGATGTCTATGGATTCCCCCTTATCCATCTGGTTGTTTATTCCCTCAAAGAAGTGCAGCAAGTTCGTGAGGCACGACCTTCCCTTGCAGAAGCCATGCTGGCTCGCCTTCAGTTGTCCATTGTTTTCTATGTGTTCGCAGATTGCATCCTTTACCATTGCTTCCATCATCTTTCCCGGAACCGAGGTCAAGCTCACAGGCCTGTAGTTTCCCGGGTCACCCCTTGATCCCTTCTTGAAGATGGGCGTGACATTTGCTATTTTCCAGTCTTCTGGGATCTCCCCAGTTTTTAGGGAGAGGTTACATATTTGTTGAAGTGTCTCTGCTATTTCGTTTCTCAGTTCTTTTAGTACCCTTGGGTGGATGCCGTCCGGGCCTGGTGATTTGTCGCTCTTTAGTCTGTCTATCTGTCTGAGGACATCCTCTTTACTTACCTCTAGTTGAATCAGTCTTTCGTCGTGTTCTCCGTTTATAAACACCTCGGGTTCTGGGATATTGGATGTGTCCTCTCTGGTGAAGACTGACGAGAAGAAATTGTTTAACCTGTCAGCTATCTCTTTTTCTTCCTTTATCGCTCCTTTCCTGTCTCCATCATCCAGTGGTCCCACTTCCTCTCTGGCTGATTGTTTCCCTTTCACATACCTGAAGAAGGGTTTGAAGTTTCTTGCTTCTCCTGCCAGTCTTTCCTCATATTCTCTCTTTGCTTTTTTGACCTCTTGATGGCATTTTTTCTGGTGTCTTTTATGTTCTTCCTGGTTTTCCTTTGTTGGTTCCTTTTTCCATTTCTTGAAGGATGATTTCTTGTCGCTTATCGCCTTTTTAACTGCAGTTGTTATCCATGCTGGGTTTCTAGTTCGATTTTTTTTGCACCCTTTCCTAAACCTTGGGACGTACAGGTCTTGTGCCTCGAGCACTGTGCCTTTAAGCAGTGTCCAGGCTTCCTTTACGGTCTTCACCTTCCCTGAGCTGTTTCTGAGCTTTTTCCCTACCATTTTCCTCATGTCCTTGTAGTTTCCTTTTCTGAAGTTAAGTGCTGTCGTTGTGGTTCTTTTCACCTTTGGTGTTCCCATGTTTAATTTGTACTGGATCATGTTGTGATCGCTGTTCCCTAATGGTGCTAGTACCACCACTTCCTTTGCGGGTCCCTCTAGCCCGTTGAGGATTAGGTCTAGAGTGGCCTCCCCTCGCGTTGGTTCCGTGACTAGCTGCTCCATGAAACAGTCCCTTATCACCTCTAGGAATTTAGTTTCTCTCGTGCAATTTGAGTGTCCAATGTCCCAGTCTATTCCCGGATAGTTGAAGTCTCCCATAACCACCACCCTTCCACTTTTGCACTCCTGCCTCAGTTCGGCCTCCAGGTCCAGGTCGTTAGCTTCTGGCTGTCCTGGTGGGCGATAGTACAGTCCCAATTTGATGTCAGCTCCTTCCCCTCCTGTCAGTTTAACCCATAGTGACTCCAAACTGTCTGCCCTTGTTGTTTCTGTTCTGGATGAAGGAATGGAGTCCTTTATATACAGGGCTATTCCTCCCCCCTTCTTGTGTGCCCTGTCCCTCCTGTAGAGTTTGTACCCTTGCAGGGCCACGTCCCATTTGTTGTCCTCTGACCACCATGTCTCTGTGATTCCTATTATGTCTAGGTCCTTGTTTCTGGCTATAACTTCTAGCTCCCCCATTTTAGTCCTTAGGCTCCTAGCATTTGTGTATAGGCAATTTAAGTCCCAGTTAGTTACCTTTTCTTTAGGATCTACTCTTGATTTGTTGCTCCTGCTGGTCTCCTCACGGGCTGCCTGTGGTGTGTCTAACCCGTCCTCTGCCCGTTTCTTAGTTCTTTGATAGCCCTCTGGTTTCGTCTGTTTCCTCCTTGTCGTGCTTATTTGCTCTAATTTCCTCTCAGGTCCCTGTACTGCATCTTTGGGTTTATGTCCAAAAAGTGTCCATTTTATCTCTGGTCCGCAAACGTCATTTCCTGTTTCAGTATCCTTGCTTGATACTGTGGCCCGGTGTGTCGAGGTCAGATCGACTATCGGCTTTCCCCTCGTTGTCAGTTTAAAGTCATGTCTATGCAGGTCTGGATGTTACGTGCCAGCATCCTCGTCCCAGCCGTGCTCAAATGCAGTCCGTCTCTCCTGTAGAGCTTGTTTTTCCCCACGAAGGTTGACCAGTTTCGTACAAAGAGGAAACCCTCCTCCTCACACCATCGTCTCAGCCATCCATTTGTTGCTTGCAGCTCGGTCTGCCTCCTCGCATCTGCCCTTGGTACTGGCAGGATCTCAGAAAAGGCTATCTTCCCTGTCCTCAGCTTCAGCTTCCTCCCCAGGATCTTAAACTGCTCGGTCAGTGTAGTCATGTTGAAATTCCTTCTGCTGACGTCATTTGTTCCGACGTGGACAATCACTGCTGTTTCCTCCGTCTCAGCTCCCTCCATGATTCTCTCGATTCTGTCGGAGATGTCCTTTGTCCTCGCCCCTGGGAGACATGTCACTAGGCGATCCGCTCTGCCCCCTGCTATGTGACTGCCCACCTCTCTCAGGATTGAGTCTCCCACAACGATAGCAGATTTTCCTTTTCTCAGCTTCCTCCTGGGTCTCAGGTCTGTGTCGATGATTGGGTCCTCCAATCCTTCCTCCTCCTGAATGGTTCCTCCGCAAGGTTCCTCTCCCTCAGCTCCTGGTGGGTCCTGGCGGCTCTTGGTGGCTCCTGGTGGGTCCTGTCCTCCATCCGTTTGTTCCCTTCTGAAGATCGGGTGATCCTGTGTCTCTACCATCCTGCAGGCCTCTTCGATGAATCTCTCGAGCTCTCTGACCTGTTCGTTGATGTGGATTTCTCTGGTGGTGTCCTCAGTTGGTTCAAAATCCCTTGGTTCCTCTATGGAGCGGAGTCCCTCTAGCTCCTGCACTTTGATCTGCAGTCTCCCGACCTCCTTCCTTAGGCTAGCCAGTTCCTGACATCGACCGCATATGTAGGCCTGCCTCCCGGAGGGGAGGTAGTCATACATGTGACAATCAATGCAGTATACTGGAAAGCTTCGCTGGCCTTCTGCTGCCTCCATTTTTCCTTCCTTGTGAATTTAAGTTGGTGCACTGGAGTACGCCCGACGTGTATCTAGGTGGAGAGGTAGAGAGAGAAGAAATAGTAAGTATAGAAGAAAGGGTAAGAAAATTTTTTTTTTTTAGTTATTTAAGAAGATTGAAGATGGATTTTGCTGCTGAGCAGCCTGGACGCCTGGTTCCTTCTCTCGGCTCCTTCGCGAAGGCGGCCCTCGCTAAGGCGAGCGCCTTTGCCGCTCGCCTTCGCCGCGCGCCGAACGGCCGCGCGCCGTTGGCTCTCCCTCTTTTAAGGGGGAGCCCGGGCTCCGAAGCGACCTCTGACGCGGTGGGGGTGGGCGGAGCTCTCTCTCGCCGCTGCCCCAGTTAGTTTCTGCCCCTCCTCGCTGGCTGTCTAACCCTGCTCTGCGTCCCGGCTTTCTCCCCTCAGCTCTCCGATCCTACCTGCTTCTCCTGCTTCTCCTACAAGCAAGCAAAGACAAGGAAAAAAGGTTTGAACGCCGCCGCGGTTCCTTTATTACCTTCAATACGCACCTCTTTAATAGAAAAAAACTGATGATTACATAGTAACATAGTAAATGATGCAGATAAAGATCTGAACAGTCCATCCAGTCTGCCCATTAGTTATTCTAATTAAATACATGATTAAATTAACTTGTCTCTTCTTTAATATTTCTGGGCCATAGACTAAAGTTCACCTGATATTGTCCTAGGTTCCGACTGCTGAAGTTACCATCTAAGCTCACTCCAGCCTTACCAAACCATCCCTTGTTTGCAGGATATCTACTGTAAAGTCTGGCCTATAATGTCCTCATGTTAGTGGAGCTCCCATTGATGCTTGCCCCAGCCCATCCTACACTGAATCACCATATATGGGACACAAACTGTACAAGTCTGTCCAATACTGACTTTAGTTCTTTAATTTATATCATTTGTTTTCTAATTAAGATCATCTGTGTTTATCCCACACTTTCTTGAATTTCATCAACATTTTCCTCTCTACCACTTCCCTTGGGGGGGCATTCTAGGCATCCACCTCCCTCTCCGTGAAAAATAATTTCCTAACACTACTTCTAAGTCTTCCTCCCTGCAACTTCAAGTTATGTCCTCTAGTTTTACCATTTTCCCTTCTCTCTCAAATATTTGGTTGTATATTGATACCTTTCAAGTATTTAAATGTCTGTATTATATCCCCTCTGTTCCTCCTCTCCTCCAGAGTATACACGTTTAGGTCTTCCAGTCTCTTCTTGTGCTTCTTTTGGTTCAAACCCCTTACCATTTTTGTTGCCTTCCTTAGGACACCTTCAAGTTTTATATTCTAAAGGGTGAGTAACTATAGGGGCATTTCATTTATTTGTTTTTAAACAGTTCCTGTACTCAATCATTTGGGTACAAACTGTCCTTATAGTATATCCCACATATAGAGTATTACAAAGACACTCAATGACATATACTAAGAAGGATGAACCACATGTAGTCTTCAATTTCAGACAACATCTTTGTTCTGTAATGGGATGTACTCAGTAATCCCCCATTATAGTAGTGTTGTAAAATGAACACCAACCACATGGACTATGATTTCCCATCATCTGTTTGTTTGAAATCTCCAATGAGAAACAAGAATTGACCAATCTGTCAGAGAAATTTTTTCCACGATTGAAAGCTATACATGGTCTTTCTTTTAAAGCATCTTGAAGCAGTAAAACATTGTGCTTGTAATGAAAAAGACAAAACACAGACTTGTTTAGTAGATTCCTCATGTCAGCTGTCCTGTATCTGCAAATTTAGCTCTTAAAAAAGCTTTATGGATAATGTGATCGGGATAACCTCTGGCTTGTAATTTTCATTCATTCATTCACTTATTTAGCCCCTCCTCCCAAAAGAGCCCAGAACGGGTTACAGGAGTATATACGGAGCATACTGCAAGTGATTTCCTTCACCTGCCAGCGCTCCAGCTGCCCTTTCCTTCCTTTCCAGCTGCCCTCTCCTCCCTCCCCAGGCGAAAAACCGTGTTCACGGTTTTTCAATATTCGCGGGGGTTCCTGGAATGGAACCCCTGCAAATATCGGGGGGAGTACTGTATAAACAGCCAAAATACACTAATTTACAATGCATACTTTGGTGTGGGACTTGGACAATTGTCTAGATCAAGGCTGCCCAAGTCTGATACGCGAGATCCACCAGCAGGCCAGACTCCCAAGACATCCACAATGAACATGCATGAGAGAGACCTGCATACCAAGAAGGCAGTGCATGCAAATCTCTCTCATGCATATCCACCATGGACATCCTGAAAACCCGGCCTGCCAGTAGATCTCAAGGACCGGTCCTGGGCAGCCCTGGTCTAGATGGTGAGACTATTGGGGTTCTTTAAAGCTTGGTCTTTTCATGGAACTAGGCTTGTGATGAAATAGGGAAGAGTAGTACAAGTTGAGATAAAGTATATATATCTAAACATCAGTACTGAAATTTTTAAAATAAATAAAATAATTTACATATATACTTTGGTGTGGGACTTAGAGAAATGGCCTAGTTAGTGAGACTATTAAAGTTCTCTAATAGTTTGGGGGACCCAATTCCATAGTTTGGGTATGCCTGCAGGCTGATTCTGTTTTGAGCGTGCATCCAGGGGGTAGGGACAGTCATCTTTCTTTTTGGGATCTTAACGTGCATCTTGGGTTGCAGATTGGTAGCTTGGGAATCGTATAGCTGGTACCACTTTATTTTTTTAAAAGATTTCTCAACCGCCTATTCCTAGCCAGCTTTACAAATAATAACATACATAAAATAAAGCAAACAAGACTTGTACAAACATCAAAGATTAGTTTTGTCTTGAGAATGTCATCCTCTCTAGAGAAATCAGTCCATGAGGTACAAATTCTGTATATCTGAAGGAATTGTCCTATAGTAAGCACAATTCTTCTATGTGAAGTACTAGCATAGCCTCCCCGTATATTTAATAAAGTTAGGCTTTTTTGGTTTACCTAGAAATATAGAAACATGATGGAAGATAAAGGCCAATCCAATCTGCCCATCTGCATCATCCATCTCCTCCTCTGCCTAAGAGATCCCACATGCCTGTCCCACAGTTTCTTGAATTCAGACACAGTTTTTGTCTCCTCCACATCTACCAGGAGACTATTCCATTCATTTACCACCCTTTGTGTAAAAACGTTTCCTTAGATTAATCCTGAGCCTGTCACCTCTTAATTTCATCCTGTGCAATCTCATTCCAGAGCTTCCTTTCAAATGAAATAGACTTGCCTCGTGCAAATTTATGTCACGTAGGTATTTAAATGTCTCTTATAATATCTCCCTTCTCCCGCCTTTCCTCCAAAGTATACATATTGAGATCTTTAAGTCTGTCCACATAAACCTTATGATGAAGACCACCTACCATTTTAGTGACCTTCCTCTGGACAGACACCATCCTGTTTATATTTTTTTGAAGGTGCGGTCTCCAGAATTGTATACAATATTCAAATTAGGTCTCACCAGAGTCTTATATAGAGGCATCAATATCTCCTTTTTCCTACTGGTCATACCTCTTTCTATGCACCCTAGCATCCTTCTAGCTTTTGCTATCACCTTTTCAACCTGATTGGCCACCTTAAAATCATCACATACTATCACACCCAAGTCCCGTTACTCTTTTATGCACAACAGGACACAAAGAGACAGAGAAAAGAGGTGTCAGAAGCTGCACAGGTAGTGGAGGTGATGGTGGTAGGGGAGATAGAGTGTGTGTGTTTGGGGGGGGGGGAGTAGAGAACAGATGGATAAAGAGGCTTTGGGTGTCTTTATCTGCTCCAAAGATTCCTTTTTTTAATTAATTTATTTATTTATAGAATTTTATAATATTACCAAGCATATACATCTTGTACAGCAAAGTGCGGTCAAAGACATAATAAACTAAGTTTCCAAAATTGAAAATATATAGTAATAGACAGTTAGATTTGAAAATAAAAGTACATAAATAAAATAAAGATAAACTGATTTGATTGCACACTATTCCTCAATAATTGGATCCAAGATTTAAAGAGTAGAACAAAATAAGTCAAATAAGTTGACAGGAAAACCATGTCTACTACAGTACAGGGAGCTGATCTTCCTTAGGCGCAGTTATTCCTTTCTCAAGACGTTTCATTGAGAGAAAACTTATCAGATGAGATGGCTCTGTAAAAATATATTTTCAAGGATAAATATTTAGCTACACATTTACATGGATATCCCAAAGATTCCTAAGTCTGAGATTTTGGGCTATGTTTCAAAGCATTCTGCTTCTAAGAATCCAACTCCTGGAATTCCAGTCAAAGTTACATTTATCTTTGCTTTAGTGTTTTCTCCTTCCAAGACTCCAGTTGCTGGTATTCAAACCCAGAGGGTATAGCATTGTTTGCTTTATTGCAATGGAACTAGGAGCAAAATGGGATCTTTCCTGCCTTGATGCTACACAACTAAAGATATTCCTGGAATGTGCTAGGAAAGGAGTAGGATTGGCTGTTTTCTGTGGGATGAGGGATATTTCATTGCTTAATACTGGTACTGGAAGGATTCAGGTGATATTAGGAGGGTTGTGATGGTGGGTTTGGGATGGCTTGCTGCTAGCAATTGTTTTTGTTTGATCAGCAGCTATACATAAAAACAAAATAAAAATATATAAAAACAAAACAAATGGAAAAAAGCTGGAAAAACACACAAAATTAAAGAAAGGGAACCTTTTACTAAAATATGCTAAGTTTTTTGCAGTTAGCACACCTAAATACCAAAATATATATGTGCCTTAAGTGTGAAGACTGCATGCTAATTATTGGGGTGTGGGGGAGGGTTCAATACTGTACGGACATATTTATGTTTGTTGGTATTTATAGACCACTATTTGATACATCATAATAGTGGTTTACATAGTACTAAACAAAAAATAAAATAACTCCATAATCAATAGGAAAGTAAAATACAAAGAAAATAATAATAATTTACAAAGTAAATTCTAATTAAAATAGAAAATAGAAGAAATTATCAAACTGGGCTGTATAAAGAGAGGTGTAACCAGTGGCGTACCTAGGGTATGTGGCACCCGGGGCCCATCATTTTTTGACCCCCCCCCCCCATGTAAAAATTTTTTTTTTTTTTTTTTTTTGCAATAACCATGAAATGGAATAAATGGTCAGAATAGAAACAGGCAGTGAAAATTTTCTTTTATTGAACCTCATATATGTAACCATTATTCCAAACATAACATAACATAAATTATGTCTAAATTGTCATGACATTAGAAGTACATATGGAGTAGTTGCAGGTGATGCTTGGGACAGTTCTGATTGTGTTAGTTCGGTTTTATGTGTTTTTTGAATAGAAGGGTTTTTATTTCTTTTTGAAGGTTTTGCAGTCTGTGGTTGATATCAATTGGTTGTAGAGTTGGGGGTCGAGTGTTGCAGCTCGAATGGCTAGGAGGTTGTCGAACAGTTTTTTTCTTTTGACGTTTTTGGTTGGAGGGTGTGTGAATGGTGCACAAGTTCTCCTATGTCTGTTTGAAGTGGATTGAATTATTTAACTGAAGAAATTAGTTACCCCCCCATTCCACACACATTAATTCTCTTCCATTTTTGTTCCCATTATAAAAAACACTGATAAGTTCCCAGAAAAAAAATACATTAAAATAAGAAGTGAAAACAAAGGCCCCTACAGATGAGAACATAACATAAGAATAGCCTAACTGGGTCAGACCAATGGTCCATCATACCCAGTAGCCCATTCTCATGGTAGCCAATCCAGGACACTAATACCTGGTCAAAACCCAAAGAGTAGCAACATTCCATGCTACCGATCCAGGGCAAGCAGACACTTCCCCCATGTCTTAATAACAGATTATGGACTTTTCCTCCAGGAATTTGTCCAAATCTTTCTTAAAACCAGCTACACTATCTGCTTTTACCATAACTTCTGGCCACTTCATTTTTAAGTTTAGATCTTTCCTTTCAAACAGAGACCTTGCTAGATGTCAAATACAGCACAAGGTAACTTCACATGGACTTAGCTGTGCAGGAAATGTGAATCTCCTCATACACCCACCATATAGTGCAAAAATGTGCAAAGGTCTGTTTTTTTCTTTCAATCACTACATAGCCTAATGCCACACAAGCAGCGCTGTTACAAACATATTCTGTAGGTCAATGCTAAGGATAACAAAGTTTCCTTCCTTGGACCAGAAGGAGATAAACCACTGGAAGAGATCCCAAAACAACACCCAAAGACCCACTCAGTGTGTGAATCAGTTGAGTGGAGTGGACTAACTGGGGGGTGGAAATGGGCCCGGAGTTTGCTCAGCAGAATTTCCCAGACCACCTCTTCCTCTCAACACATTGACACGCTGCCACCATCACCACTAGGAACACCTCACTGGGTAGGCCAGCTATGCTATAAACTTTATAAAACACATTATTATATTTTCTTATAAAGCACATATTTTAACTGACCTCTCTGACATCCTCAGCCTTTCCATTCACAAAAATAGAAGGAAGAAAAGTTCCCATTTCCTGCTGTCTCATGTCCCCGGCCTATACAATATTTTTTTTCTGCAGACCCTTCAAAAGTCTGACCAAATCCTCATTTCACTTGCATTATAAAGTACTGAGGATGCCATCTCTCCCCAATCCCAGGTCCTAAAGTCTAAGACAGTAGCGCAAACTAATGCCGCCAGATACAGGAAAAAAAAATTTTGATTCGATTCAGCCCTATTGAATTGGTTTTTCAATTCGATTTTCCTGCCCAGTTGGGTGATTTTTTTCAAAACTCCTGGTGGGTTTTATAGCTTTTTCACCCCCTTTGGCTTCTCCTAACCACACTGGCGCTGTGGTGTAAATAAAATAAAGAAACAAAAAGGACTTTTCCTCTTTCTGTTAAATCCTAGCTCACGTTTGCAGTCCAACACCAGCTCTGGCAGGATACACATTTCAAATCTGACATGTTATAATCACAAAACAGAAAATAAAATTAATTTTTCTACCTTTTGTTGTCTGGTTATATTTCAAATCTTGTTGGTCCAAGGCTCTGGTTTTCTTCTGATAACTTGCTTGCCAGGGTCTCCTTCTTTCTGCATGCTAACCATCCATCTGCCAACTCTGTCCTCCCTTTCCATTTCCCTTCCCTTCCCAGGAAGTCTGGTATCTTTCCTTTTTTTCATCTCCCTCCACAGATCCACCTTTTCTTAAATACCCTTTCATCCGGCATCTCTCCCTCCTTCCCCACCATCCCAGAGTCCACCATCTCTCCCTTTCTTTTCCTAATTACCCTCCTATCCAGTATCTCTATCCCTCCTCCACACCATCCCTTGTGTCCAATTTCTCTCCCTTTCTGTTCCTTCCCTCCCTAAATCCCATGGTCCATCATCTCTCTCCCTCTCCTCTATTTTCAGACCCATTATTTCTTCCCCCCCCCAAAATTTGGCATATGCATGTCTCTTTGAACACCCCCTTCCCTCCGTGTACTTCTAAATCATGGTCCCCCCCCAAAGGCCTGTCCCCCCTTAAAGGTCTGCCTGTCCCACCTTGAAGGCCTGCACCCCCCTTGAAGGCCTGCACCCCCCTTGAAGGCCTGCACCCCCCCTTGAAGGCCTGTCCCCCCCCCTTGTAGGCCTGTCCCCCCCCTTGAAGGCCTGTCTCCCCCTTGAAGGCATGCACCCCCCTTGAAGGCCTGCCCCCCCCCTTGAAGGCCTGTCCCCCCCTTGTAGGCCTGTCCCCCCCCCTTGTAGGCCTGTCCCCCCTTTAAGGCCTGCCTGCCTGCCTTCCCCCCCCTTGAAGGCCTGTCTCCCCCTTGAAGGCCTGTCTCCCCCTTGAAGGCCTGCACCCCCCTTGAAGGCCTGCACCCCCCCTTGAAGGCCTGTCCCCCCCCTTGTAGGCCTGTCCCCCCCCCTTGAAGGCCTGTCTCCCCCTTGAAGGCCTGCACCCCCCTTGAAGGCCTGCACCCCCCCTTGAAGGCCTGTCCCCCCCCCTTGTAGGCCTGTCCCCCCCCCTTGTAGGCCTGTCCCCCCCTTGAAGGCCTGCCTGCCTTTCCCCCCTTGAAGGCCTGTTCCCCCCCTTGAAGGCCTGCACCCCCTTGAAGGTCTGCCCCCCCCCAAAGGCCTACACCCCCCCCGAAGGCCTGCACCCCCCTGAAGGCCTGCCTGCCCCCCTTGAAGGCCTGCACCCCTTGAAGGTCTGCACCCCCCCCCGAAGGCCTGTCCCCCTTTGAAGGCCTGCCTGCCTGCCTGCCTGTCACCCCCTCCCCCTTGAAAGCCTGCTTGCCTGCCCGCCCGCCCCACCCTGAAGGCCTGATGCCCCGACCCACCCCGAAGGACCGCTCGCCCCCCTGGCCTCCCCGCACCACCTATGAAGCAGCCGCAGCAGGATCGCGAAGTCAGCGTCAGCGATCCCTGCGCTGCTTCCTGCGCCACGGTCCCGCCCCTCCTCTGACGTCAGAGGAGGGGCGGGATCGCGGCGCAGGAAGCAGCGCAGGGATGCTGACGCTGACTTCGCGATCCTGCTGCGGGCTGCTTCACAGGTGGAGCAGGAAGGTCAGTGGGGCGAGCGGTCCTTCGGGGGTGGCGGGGGACTGAACGGCAAGGCCGGGAACACCCCCTTAGGGCTGGCACCCGGGGCGGCCCGCCCCCCGCCCCCCCCCTAGGTACGCCACTGGGTGTAACCAGTAGAAGAACGAAGGTGTTGATGCTCCTGTACAGGTCATTGGTGAGACTCCACTTGGAGTATTGTGTTCAGGTTTGGAGACCGTATCTGGCGAAGGACACAAAAAGGCTTGAAGCGGTCCAGAGGAGGGCAACAAAAATGATAGGAGGTTTGCGACAAAAGATATATGAGGAGAGACTGGAAGCCCTGAATATGTATGCCTTAGAGGAAAAGAGGATGGGGGGGGGGGGAGATATGATTCAGACATTCAAATACTTCAAAGGTAATAACGTAGTACAAAATCTTTTCCAGAGAAAGGAAAATGATAAAACCAGGGGATATAATTTGAGGTTGAGGGGTGGGAGACTCAAGAGCAATGTAAGAAAATTCTTCTTTATGGAGAGGGTGTTGGATGCCTGGAATGCATTCCCAAGAGAGGTGGTGGAGAGGAAAACTGTGACAGAGCTCAAAGAAGCATGGGATGAACACAGAGGATCTAGAATCAGAAAATAATTGTAAATATTGAAGAACTAAGGCCAGTACTGGACAGACTTGCAGGGTCTGTGTCTGTATATGGCCGTTTGGTGGAGGATGGGCTGGGGAGGGCTTCAATGGCTGGGAGGGTGTAGATGGACTGGAATGAGCTTTGATGGAGACTTCAGTAGTTGGAACCTAAGAACAGTGCCAGGTAGAGCTTTGGATTCTTGCCCAGAAAGAGCTAAGAAGAAGGGAAAAAAAAACACAACAAATTTTTAGATTGAATCAGGTTGGGCAGACTAGATGGACCATTCGGGTCTTTATCTGCCGTCATCTACTATGTTACTATGTTAAAATACAATTGTAAAAAGCAGCAACTGCAAATCTGCAAATCTCTCCCCCGAACATTTGTAACAATATGATAGTGAATATACCTTGATTAAAAAAACAAATAAACAAAAAAAAAAAAACAATTAAGAATGTTCATTACCACATATGCTTGTAATTAACATGGGTACTTACCTACTATTATTGAGGAGAAGCTAAGTGATTCCATGCTAACATTACAATTAACAATTTTCAGTATGGTTTCCATACCAATTGTAATATGCTATTCATACCCATGCTTCACACAGTCCCTACCTAACTCCACCCCTAACATAAAAGCACTTAAAGTATGAATTAGAACAAACTAAACACCAAGGGATCCTTTTAATAAGGTGCACTAGCGGTTTTAGCGCATGCTTCAATGCCGCATGCACTAAACGCTAATGCCTCTATAGAGCTTGTGTTAGTATTTTTCATTTAGCGTGTGGTTTGCGTGCGCTAAAAACGCTAGTGCACATTAGTAAAAGGAGCCCTAAACCACTGTGCTGACAGCTGGTATGCTTATGCAGTAGCATCTAACACACATTGATTTGTGCATTAAGGGCTGAATTCAAATTATAGTGCTAAAAAAAATCAAAGCTGAAAAACCCCCCAATTTATGTATTTTTCTATAAATGATGCCTATATAAATGCGCCTGTCTCACCTTCAAATCTCTTCACGGCATCCTTCCTCCCCTCTTTCCACTATCCTGGCTCTCGAGTACTCACTCCACCAGATCCACTCAGAAATTCAAACTATCCTTCCCATCTCTAAATGGCATTTCCCACACAGGAAAACTTGGAACATCCCTCCTCTTCAGGATCACCGAGCTGTGGAACAGCTTTACTGCCCATCTTCGGAGTTCGACCTCCCTCCAACACTTCAGAAAACATCTGAAAACCTGGCTTTTCTCCAAAATGTAACTACCCCCCCTTTCCCTTATTCCAAGTCCCCTTCTTCCTTCCATTGGAGTTCCTTTCTTTGTTTTAATTCCTGTAAACCGTGTCGAGCTCCACCTCCGTGGAGATGATGCGGAATATAAACTTAAGGTTTAGTTTAGTTTAGTTTAGTTTAGCCTATATTTAGGCATGGATTATAGAATAATAATAATAATAATTTATTTCTTATATACCGCTATACCGTGAAGTTTGAAGCGGTTTACAATAAAGATACATTTGACAGTACATGGGGTAGAAACGGTTTATAATAAAGATACGTTTAGTCAGTACATGGGATGCAAGTGGTTTACATTAAAGATTCATTTTGTCAGTACATGGGATACAAGTGATAGCGCTTATGCCTATCTTTTGGTGTGGTCATTTGCATCAACGGAAACGTGCAAATCCTCACATCTAACATTAGGCATGGATGTCCCATATTCTGTGATTATGCACATAAATATGAGGAATGCCCCCACCAACAATGCCTTTCCTATATCCCTGCCCCCTTTTTGGCATAAAATTTAGGCATGGATTCCACACCTAAATTTAAATACACAAATTTAAATTTTGTCCAGTTAGCACTGATAACTACTTGTTAATAAGTCAATTAGCGTGAACTGGATTATTATTCAATTGCATATGCAAATTGGGCATGTGCCCAAATTTATACTCAATTTGAAGTACCATATATAGAATTGGGGGATAAGCTTTTAATGTACCTTAGTCAAAGACCCCCCCCCCAAGATTTTTTTTTGGGGCTGCACAGTTCTAGTGATAAGATCATGCCATATCTATTTAGATCAAAGCACAAAGGCCATTATTTTTAGAAATATATTTGTCTGTGAAAAGCAACATTTCTTCATTCTATAATCTAGAAAGCTGCTATTTACACATGGATATTCAGACAGTTTTTAAGGGTGCTTGGGTTGGACTAAAACCTACATATGTATTCCCCATTTTGCAAAGTCTCCATTTTCCATCCTTATGCTGGAACTTACACCTACTCAAAGGTACATATAGAATTTTGAAAAATGCTTTTTTTCACCATGACTTTACATACAGTATTAATAGCATCATTCTCCTTAATCCCATGTTCATTTCAAGCTCCAAAATAAAACTATTTAATTGGCAATTTCTATTCATATAGGTTTGTGAAATGGGGCAGCTACATGTTGAATTGATGCCCTTACACTTATGAAATCATTAGTGTAAAGGCTGTTACCTCCATGCTGAAACCACTGCATCCATGATGTTCATTTTTTTCAACTTGTCCTTATGCAATGGCTGTTCCATTGCATGTGGCAGCAAGTACGAGGGGGTGCTGAAAGGATCTCAGCCCAACCAAGCAACTTCCTAAATTCTGAGCGTTATTTTGCCACTGTAGCTGAAAAGCGTGTTATCTTATTTCGTTAAGTGCCAGTTTGCAGAAACAAAATTCTCTGTTTCAACATTGTTTCAGATCATTGATTGAACCATATCCACGTCATTCTCTTTTTGGTTGGGCTGACAGCTTTACTGCACCCCCTCGTACATGAATTCTCCTACAGATATTTTAGAAAAGGCTCTGCATTGACAGATCCTTTTCTAAAATACCATCATGACTAAGCATGTCTCAGTTCTAATCTCTCTGGTCTATGTAAAATGACAAATGAGACTCACAATTTAAAGATTTCATTTCTCAAGCTAAGCATTATGGTTGCCATGTCATTCCACTTGATTACTTAGAAAAAAAGGCCAACAAAGAAGTTTCAGGTAATAATGTTTTGCTGGACTGACTTAACAGATATATAACTAGCTTTTGAGAGCTAACTCCTTTTATCAGAAAAGCCTTGATATCGAGATGTTTAAGATGTTGTTTAACTTAAACCTATGTATGTTATGTTCTTTAGTATATTGGTAACTACAAATTTAGGCCTTCTTTTACTAAGCCGTGGAAGAGATTTCTACTGCAGCTCGGAGCGCTAAATGCTCCGATGCTGCTCATACGCTCATAGGAATTCTATGAGCGTCGGAGCAGCGTCAGAGCATTTAGCGCTCTGGATCATGGTAGAAACCTCTAGCATGGCTTAATAAAAGAGCGGGGTTAAGCAATTCACATTTATAAAAATGTAGTCTCTTTTTACTTACTACAAGTTTTACAGCAAATTGCTATGATTTATTAATAGATTTGGTAATGTTTATGATTTATTGGTCTGCATGGTAGCAGAGAAAATTAATCTTTTCAACACAATGAAATTAAGTTTTTGGCTTGCCTAATCTATACAAAGTAAGATGAATTTTTAATGTAGTGAATTAATTAGGCGCATAATGGGAAATAGGATGCATAATAAGTCTAATCCTGATAAATAGCAATATAGCACATATTTTAAAAGGAAAGAAAGATCATCCATCAGGCACACCTTAAATTCTGTTTGCTGGGTGATATTAATGACAACAACACCTACCAAAAAGAGCAGGCTGCATTTTTCTTGTTGAATTTATCAATGTGGAATTACATTACATTGTGACCCTCTTCTGTAGCTTTTTTTGTTGATTTGATCTGAGGACATTACTCATTGCTGAAGTTGCTAATGTACCATAAAGGACTTAGTATTATCATTAGGCAGAATATCTGTACCAGGTGTTACATGTTAGCTGAAGCAGCCCTGGAGATCATTTAGTAGCTTATAAATCTTTAAGGCTTCTTGATGTTTTGCGGCCATAATTTCCATTTTGAAATAACTTATGAAGCATAAGTTATATAACAGGTAAAATTTTACTCTTTTGTTAAACTGGAAATAGCATCAAATCATAACTTTGTTAGAAATGATATAGAGAATATCAATCATTAAAATATGTTTTAATATGAAAGGAACTTGAAGAAAGTTTTTCTGTATTCCATCTTATTAAAATTTAAAAAAGTAGTTCAAAATTTTAACATGCACTTTCCTGAACACATTCTTTACCCCCAGATCACTGTAAAATAGTTGATATGTTCTTATTATTTCATAGACTATCAACCATTTTACAAAACTGTTTTTTAGCACAGGTTGGCATGCTGAATGCTCTGTGCTGCTCCTGATGCTTGTAGAGTTTCTATGTGCATCGGGAGCAGTGCAGAGCATTCAGTGCACTGGCCTACATTAAAAATAGCTATTGCGGTGTTGTAAAAGGGGGGGGTACATTACGGGATTAGAAAAACAATAGTCATATTTCTTTTTTTATTTTGGTGGAATTCTGTTTGCCTCATATCAATAATAATAAAACTCTAAGCGCGCATACGAACTTAGAGTTTTGTGATTCCTGGTTCCGTGAGGTGTGCCTCCGTGCCGAATTCGATTTTCAAACACGGAGGCAGGCCAGAACACTGCCGCTGGCCTCGCCGTAAAACAGCCTAAAGTATGCACGAGCGTGCGCCTAGGTATCTTTAGCTTCCCAGGCATGCCGGGGCTACACTTACACTGCTGTTCTCGCCGGTCCAGTGCACCATTGCCTGGTTGTGCAACGGGTCCCCCCGGAGCACGAACGAGGTGCTGAGCAGCGCGAGCCGCTCCCTGGCAGCAGCCGCTGCTCTTCCGAAGCGCCCAGGGGAGACAGGCAGCTGGCAGGGCCGGAGCAGGAGCAAGGGCAGGGTCCCCGCGGGGGGAAGGCAGCGGAAGGCCTCCTCCAGCACCATGATCACCGGTGGGCGAGGAGCGGAGTGACAGGAGCCAGGCTCAGGAGTGCGGGACGCCACTGGGGAAGGGAGGGTTTTCAAGCGGGAAGCGGCATGTGCCTCCTCTCTCCAGCGAAGGGGCGGCGGCGCCACCTGCTGGCGGCGATCCAACAGGACACCCAAGTGGAGGGGAAGGGGCTTTTTGCTCGCCAGGTCCCGACCAGGCATCGCCTGAAAGGCACTTTTGATTCTTTTCCTCCTCTAGAATGCACGCAAAATACCGCTGCTGTTGCTGCACAGGAAAGTTGGGGGGGAGGGAAATGCTGCTGCACAGGGAAATGGGATAGGGGCAGGGAGAGAGACAGATAGACAAAGGACAGAAAGAAAGACAGGGGCAGGTAGAAAGACAGAAAGAAAGATAGACAGACACATATTCTAGCACCCGTTAATGTAACGGGCTTAAAGACTAGTACAGTATAAATATGAAGCTAAGATAGCTGAGAAATCTAGATCTCAGAATAAATTTCACAAGATTTGAGAACCTATTGAATTATTTTGCTCAGATATACATGAATTGTGTAACAAATCAGTTGTTTTTATTCTGCTTATTACCCTATGTTTTTTCTACAACCGATGTTTTAAGATTATATATTGAACACTTTTTTTTTCCTTTATAAAAACATAAGAATTGACATACTGGTCCATCAAGCCCAGTATCCTCTTTCCAACAGTGGCCAACACAGGTCACAAGTACCATGAAAGATCCCAAGTAGTAAAACAGAATTTATGCTGCATATCCTAGGAATAAGCAGTGGTTTTCCCCAAGTCATCTCAATAATATACTATGGAGGGGAGATCTGTGAAATTACAGACCGGTAAGCCTCACTTTGGTGCCAGGCAAAATGGTAGAAACAATTATAAAAAATAAAATTGTGGAACATGTAGGCAAGCATGATTTAATGAGACAATCAGCATGGGTTCAGCCGAGGGAAAACTTGCCTCACAAATTTGCATGACTTCTTTGAAGGTGAGAATAAACATGTGGATAAAGGTGAGCCGGTTGATATAATATATCTAGATGTTCAGAAAGCTTTTGATAAAGTTCCTCACGAGAGACTCCTGAGAAAATTCAAGTGTCATGGAATAGGTGGCAAAGATCAGTTGTGGATTAGGAATTGGTTATCGGATAGAAAACAGAGGGTAGGGTTAAATAGTCATTTTTCTCAATGGAGGAGAGTAAACAGTGGAGTGCTGCAGGGGTCTGTACTGGGACCGGTGCTATTTAACTTATTTATAAATGATCTGGAAATTGGGACGATGAGTGAGGTGATTAAATTTGCAGATGACACTAAACTGTTCAAAGTTGTAAAAATGCATGCAGATTGTGAAAAATTGCAGGTGGACCTTAGGAAACTGGAAACCTGGGCGCCCAAATGGCAGATTAAATTTAATGTGGACAAATGCAAAGTGATGCACATTGGGAAGAATAACCTGAATCACAGTTACTGGATTCTAGGGTCCATGTTGGGGATTAGCGCCCAAGAAAAGAATCTAGGTGTCATCGTAGACAATACGATGAAATCTTCCGCCCAATATGCGGCAGTGGCCAAAAAAAGCAAATAGGATGCTAGGAATTATTAAAAAAGGGATAAACAAGACTAAGAATGTTATAATGTTCCTGCATCGCTCCATGGTATGACCTCATCTGGAGTATTGCTTTCAATTCTAGTCTCCTTATCTCAAGAAAGATATAGTGGCACTGGAAAAGGTTCAAAGAAGAGCGACCAACATGGTAACGGGGATGGAACTCCTCTCGTATGAGGAAAGGCTAAAACGGTTAGGGCTCTTCATCTTGGAAAAGAGCCGGCTGAGGGGAGATATGATTGAATTCTACAAAATCCTGAGTGGAGTAGAATGGGTACAAGTGGATCGATTTTTCACTCTGTCAAAAATTACAAAGACTAGGGGACACTCGATGAAGTTACAGAGAAATACTTTTAAAACCAATTGGAGGAATTTTTTTTCCACTCAGAGAAGAGTTAAGCTCTGGAATGCGTTTCCAGAGGATGTGGTAAGAGCAGATAGTGTAGCTGGTTTTAAGAAAGGTTTGGACAAGTTCCTGGAAGAAAAGTCCATTGTCTGTTATTGAGAAAGACACGGAGGAAGTCACTGCTTGGCCTGTATCGGTAGCATGGAATATTGCTACACCTTGGGTTTTGGCCAGGTACTAGTGACCTGGATTGGCCACCATGAGAATGGGCTACTGGGTTTGATGGGCCATTGTTCTGACCCAGTAAGGCTATTCTTATGTTCTTAAACCTTTTTTAAATCCTGCTAAGCTAACTGATTTCACCACTTTTTCCTGCAACAAATTCCAGAGTTTAATTACACATTGTGTGAAGAAATATTTTTTTTCTGGTTTATTTTAAATTTACCACTTATGGCCACTTCTATCAAACTGCGCTAGCAGTTTGTAGCGCAGTCATCCACACTGCTCCCGATGCTCATAGAGTTCCTATGAGCATCGGGAGCAGCATGGGCCATTCAGCGCAGCTCTCTGTGCTAAAAACTGTTAGCACAGTTTGATATAAGAGGCCCTTAGTAGCTTCATCATGTGATCCCTAGTCCTAGTATTTTTGGAAAGTGTAAACAAGTGATTCAAATCTAATCTTTTCAGTCCACTCAGTATTTTATAGACCTCCATCATATCAAGCTGAAGAGTCCTAGTTGCTTTAGCATTTCTTCATAAGGAAGTCATCCCATCCTTTTTAAAGACTTTTGTTACCCTTCTCTGTACCCTTTCTAATTCCTCTATATCTTTTTAAAGATATGGTAAACAGAATTGCATACCTAAAATATCATTATATTACAGTATAGGTCTTTGGTGTGACCACTTCTTGAGTATGGTATGAAGTTCTGGTCACCCCATCACAAAAAGGAAATAGTAGAACTAGAAAAGAATCAGAGAAGAGTGAAAATAATGATAAAGGTAATAGAATGCCTCCCTTATGAAGAAAGTATAAACAGGTTAAGACTCTTCAGCTTATGGAAAAGACTACTTAAAGTGGATAGAATAAAAGTTTATATAATCATGAATGGAGTGGAATAATTAATAAAGAATGGGTGTTTAACTTTTCACACAAAAAGTAAGAGATAACACCAATATCATAGTTAATACTCTAAAATTCCAAAAATGATGCAAATCAAACACACTTCAATCAAAATTCTAATTTATTCAAGGAGGAAAAAGCCTCCAGAAGTCCCAATGTGCAAAGCTTTTGTTGCTAAATTGCACCAATATTACAGAACTAGTTTATAATATGAGTTGATATTTAAACACTAATATGAAAGCCTGAATTTATCCAAAAATTAATGTGCAAAGAAGCAGACACTTATTTTCATTTATCTCAATGGGGAACCCATTTCACTAGTAGCTTTGTCAGGGGATTCATAGTGCTGCATCTTCTTTTTACATTCACAATCCTCATCAGGGCACAAAGAGGATTTGTAAAAGTAAAAAGAAGATGCAGTGCTATAGAATCCCCTGATGAAGCTACCAATGAAATGGGTTCCCCGTCAAAATAAATGAAGATACAGTAAGACCCGTAATCTATATAGGACGCCCAGTCTCAGAAGCCAACAGGCGTCCTATACAGAATCACGCCTAAAGTGGACCCAATTCTCTAACCGACGTCCATGTTACAGACACCAGTTAGAGAATTGGGTTGTAAGCAGAGGAAGCCGCCGAGTTTATTGAGGCAAGGAATCTCCCTGCTGTAATAAGTTTAGCAGCTGTGGCTGCGGCTGCCAGTCCTGCCCGAATGATCGCCAGCAGAGGGATGCTCAATCCCTTCTGCCAGCACCCCACCCTCCCATAAAGTGCCAGCAGGAGGGATGTCCAAACCCTCCTGCTAGAATCCCCCACCCCCTGAATGATTGCCAGCAGGAGGGATGCCCAATTCCTCCTGCCGGAACCCCACCATCCCCCATAGTTCATGGCAAGAGGAATGCCCAATCCCTCCTGCTGGAACCCCCACCTCCCTTAGATCACACCACTGCCCCCACCCCATCTTAACCACCCCGGCCCCCCATCTAACCTTGTAGGAAGGCCGGCATTGTGGGATGCACTGGGGAGTGGCCTAAGGCCCCACCCATAGGACGGGCCTTAGGCACCTGGGCCAACCTTAGGTTGGCCCATGCATAAGGCCCCTCCCATGGGTGAGGCCTTATGCGCCTTGGCCAACCGAAATCTTAGGCAGTCCCAAGTGCCTAAAGCACCGCCCATAGGCACATGGGCCTACCTAAGATTCTAGGTACCTGTCTGATAGTCTTATACATGTCTTGAGTGAATATTGGGTAGGACCTGCATAAATCCTGCTGCAAACTCTTGGCCACTTGGACTCTCAATGCCAACATCTGGACATGGCCCATCATTGAATATTAAGGCCTAATTCTACCCATGGCAGTCGGTGTTTGAAAAAAATGCTGACTGCTGCTAACTAAATAATGACCAATTTGTTTTTATGAATGTTTTATTATTATGGCTGTTTTTTATAAACCACATTGACATATTTAGGGCTTCTTTTATCAAGGCGCGCTACGGGGGTTAGCGCGTTGGACATTTCATTACGCGCTAACCCCCGCGGCAAGTCAAAAAACTAACGCTTCGTCAATGGAGGTGTTAGCGACTAGCACAGCAGGCGGTTTAACGCACGGTATTCCGCGCGTTAAACCCCTACCGCGCCTTGATAAAAGGACCCCTTAGTTTAGATAGTGGCATGTCATTTAAAAAAATAATAATAATAAATAAACCAAAAAGAAATAGGCTTCCTTTTATCTGTATCTTTCCTGCTTCTTCATTTTGAACTGCACTATAGCATCTCCAAGCATCAGCATCTTCTCTTATATTTAACTGAAAAGGGTACTGTTTCTGTAAAAATGTAATATACCACAGTTTGAAAGATGCTCATTAGCTTTCCTCTACTAATGAGCTTCTGACAGCACATACATTCCACATAACAGTGATCCTTAAGCAGTTTAAAATTCCCCTATAACTCTAGTTTTATGACTCTTGCTGTTTCCTTGCAGACTGCAGATGCTGATACTGGGGTTGATTGTAGGAGAGGTTATGAAAGGCCAGGGGCATAATTTAAACTCTCTATAACTTGCTATATAAGAAATATGCTCTTGGTCCCAATTGCTTTTTGGCACTTGGCATTCTAACATCTAGAAGGTCAATATTCAGCTGGTTCTAGCTAAATTATACCCAGATATGCAGTGCTGGACCATATCCGGACACCAATACTAAATATGCAGATTATTGGCAACATTCAGGCCCAGATTCTCTAAATGGCACCGTTGGTGGCCACCTTAAAAGCAGTTGCCGATTGCATGTCAATCAAGTGATGGCGCCGTTTAGAGAATTGCATCTCTGGCAAAGGTAGGGGCTGGAAATGTAGGCCAGAGTATTCAAGGCCTACATTTCCATGCCTACCTTTGATGATAATCATGCCTCTGGAGGTGCCTGCTGGCATCTAACACCAGTTATGACGTTAGCCATATCTATAATGGCATTAGGTGCAGTTAGGCACCTCCGGAGGTACAATTCTTTTTTTTTTTGTAACTCTTTATTTAAACACTGCGATACAAGTACAACAGGTACACCATTATGGCAAAACCACACATTCTGGAATACAGTGTATACATTAGAATACCCCCCTCCACCCCACACGACATGTCCCCTTCCCAACCCACCCCTCCCCTTCCCCCCCCACCTGCCCCCCCTCATGACCCTCTGAATTACCCATCCCCCGATATCATCTAGATCCCCCCCCCACACATGAAATATCAAAAAGGAAGAAGTAACATGACATAATCCTAAGATGCAAAAGAGGCAATGGAGGACCCCCGTCGGAGATGCACCATCTAAGCATGCAATACAAATTACTCAGAGTTTCCCTCCATCTCTAGGAACCTTCCCCATAGGTCCTCAAACTGTCGCTTTTGGCGGGTAAGTAGAGCAGAAAGCCTAAATTTCTCACAAACCCATCCCAATTTCACTCGCATCATCGCTACCGTAGGTATCGTGGGGCTCTTCCAAAGAGATGCCAGCACAAGTCTAGCAGCTGTAAAAGCCAGTCTAGCCAACTTGTCCTGCGTAGCCTCCACTGTCCCGGGGAGTACCCCCAGCAAGGCCGTCTCCGCTCCAAATGGTAATCGACATTGCAAGAGACACCCCACATAACGGAACACCTGAGTCCAATAGTCCACAAGACGAGGACACTCCCACCACATATGAAAGAATGTACCCCTCAGGCCACACCCTCTCCAGCACTCCCCTGCACATGAGGTATTCATCTTTGCAAGCACCACAGGAGTAACATACCATCTCACAAGGAGCTTAGAGCATTTTCTACCAATTGTGGAGCCACCGCCACATGATGTATTCGTAATGCTATTTGTTCCCATTCCTCATTCGTATAGGTGAGCCCCAAGTCTACCTCCCAAGCCCGCATATATGAGGTCTTCCGATCAGGGTCGGCAAGCAGTAAGCGATATAATTGTGAAATGCAGCCCCGACGCACTGGGTCCCCCAACATTAACTCAAACCTCGAGCGCTTATATGCTGTAGGGTCCCCCGCTTTAATGCGCATAACATAATCCTTCACCTGTAGATAGGGGAATATATCACGCTGCTCCAAATGGAAAGAGGCTTGGACCTCAGGAAACCCACGAATACGCTCCCCCTTCAACAGCTGGCCAAACCATCTCAGCCCACCTCGCTCCCATCTACGAAAGACTCCACCCTCCCTACCCGGAACGAAATCCTCTGCATACCTAATAGGCAAAAAATGAAGTCCCTGCATCCTACCCACCAGTTTTTTACATGCCCCCTTCCAGACCCGTAGCGTCCATCGTATAAAAGGATTAGAAATAGAAGCAATATCCGTCTCCCTCAAGCCCACCCACGGTAGATACAACAGAGCCGGTATGCCCCTAGGATCCCCCAAGAGACCCTGTTCCACCTGAACCCACAATTTAGCTGAATCCGCATGCCAATCCACAACCGCTCTAAGCTGCGCCGCCCTGTAGTATAGTTCCAAATTGGGTAACCCCAGTCCTCCCTCCTCCTTAAATTTGAACATGGCATATCTCGCCACCCGAGGACGCCTACCCTTCCATATAAAGTGCAAAAGAGACCTATGCCAGCGAATAAAATAGGCTTTAGGGACTTCAACCGGAAGCACTTGAAAGAGATAAAGAAATCTGGGCAGGACCATCATACGTACCACCTCCATTCTGCCCATCCAGGAAAGGTACAGAGGGTCCCATCTATCAAGATCCCGTCGCAATGTCTCTCCCAAAGGGAGATAATTAAGGCGGAACAGGGTATTCCACTCCACCCCAAGCCATATCCCCAGGTATTTAATAGGGCCCGTCACCCAACGGAAGGGTACCCCCTTTTGCAGTTCCAGGGCCTCCGCCGCTGGTACCGAAATGTTCAAGATCTCCGTCTTAGACAAATTAGCTTTAAAGCCCGAAATCCGCCCATAATCTCGCATCAAATCCCGCAAAGCCAGAAGCGACCTCTCCGACCCCTCCACTATGGCCAAAATATCATCCGCAAAAAGGGACAGTTTATGTTCACCCCCCTGCACCTGCACCCCCTTCACAAGCCGAGACAGACGGATGCTTTGAGCCAAAGGCTCGATCACCAAAGCAAACAACAGAGGAGAGAGCGGGCACCCCTGTCTCGTCCCTCGATGTAGTTCAAAGGGCTTGGAATAGACCCCATTAACTTTGACACAAGCCATCGGGTTATGGTAAAGCGTAAGAATCCAAGAAATGAAACGCGACCCAAATCCCATCTGGTGTAGAACCGCCTCCATAAACGTCCAATCCACCCGGTCGAACGCCTTTTCGGCATCCACCGCAACCGCCACCCAAGGAGACCCTGATCTACGGGCCGCCCACACCAAGTTCAGCACCCGCCTAATACCATCAGCCGCCTGACGCCCCCCAATGAACCCCACCTGATCCGGGTGGATCAGGTCCGGCATATGGGTCGCCATCCTATCGGCCAGAATACGGGCCAGGATTTTGGTATCAATTCCTAATAGAGAGATAGGTCGATAGCTGCCACACAAAGACATATCTTTCCCTGGCTTAGGAAGTATCGTAATCCCTGCCAAGCGCATATAGAAAGGCAAGCGCTCTCCCTCTTTCAGGGAATTAAATAATCTAGTTAATAAAGGTGCAACCAAGGGAGAAAGTTTCTTATAAAACAGCCCTGTAAACCCGTCCAGTCCGGGGGACTTACCGGGCTTCAAATGTCTAATAACGTGTACCACCTCCTCCACCGTGATATCCCCCTCCAGCCCCAGTGCATCCGAGCTAGATAGGGTAGGCAACCCCAAATCCCTCAAATAGGCTTGGCTCTCCACCTCCGAGCCCTTAAGCTCTGGGGTATAAAGCTCCTGGTAAAACTCCCGAAACCGCCGTTGTATGCCTACATCGTCAGTAATTACCGTGCCATCGCGCTCCTTAATAGCCAAAATATTACTCCTAGACTGCTGCAATTTGACCCTATGAGCCAAAAGCTTACTAGCCCGATTTCCCGATTCAAAATATTTAAGCCTCAACTTCTCAAGATTAAACTTAATCACCTCATCTTCCAACTTCCCAAGAGCCATTCGGGTTTCCTGAAGACGAAGCCTCAACTGCGGACCCCCCTGTCCCCTCTTATGTTGATCCACCAAAGTGCGGAGCGTCCCCCGGAGCTGCAATTCCTCCTGCTGCCGGGACTTTTTCTTATAGGCTGCTATAGAGATCAATTCCCCCCTTAACACCCCTTTTAAACTTTCCCAGATCGTCATGGGGGAGAACTGATCCACATTATTAAACTCTAGGAAATCATAAATCCCCGTTTCCAACTTTTGCACTATTTTCGGATCTCCCAGCAGGGTATCGTTCAATCTCCAATACGTATCTCCCCCCCGAGGTCCTCCCCATTTCAGATCTACCCAGAGCGGGGCATGGTCTGACCATCCAATGGTATCAATCTTGGTATCTATCACTTTACCCCCCCACCCTTTATCCACACATACCAAATCAATGCGAGTGTATACCTCATGTACAGGGGAATAGAAAGTGTAGTCCCGACCCATCCAATGTTGAACCCGCCACCCATCCTCCACATTAAGGACTTCCAGAAATCTCTCCAGACATTTTCTATCCTTCTTAAGTCTATCACCCCCCTTGCCCGTGGAATCCCATTCTGGGTTAAGAACCAAATTAAAGTCCCCCTCCACCACCACAGGCCCCACCTTAACCGACAAGATTTTAGACAGGAGGAGGTCAAAAAAGTGACCCTGTTGAGAGTTAGGTGCATACAAATTAACCAACGTTACCCGAGTTCCATCAACAGTACCAGTCCAGATAAGCCACCTCCCTCCTTCATCCCTCCATTCCCTATCTGGGACCACCCGCAACTTGTGGGAGAACAAAATCCCCACCCCCGCCTTTTTCCGCTCCACCCTATTGGAAGCCCAAACCCTCACGGGATACTCCCGAAACTGTACAAGCTTTTCCCCAGCTTTTACAAAATGAGTTTCTTGAACAAAACAGATATCAAAACGTAGGCGCTTAACTTCTTTCAACAACAGTTGCCGTTTACGTGGCATGTTAAGCCCCTTAACATTCAAACTGCCCAATCTGATTACATTATACCCCCCCATCCCCAACTAAAGACAGCACACCCATCACCCCTGCACCTCCCCCCACCTTCTCTCTTCGTAACCCAGTCCCCCCCCTCCCCGTCCCACCCTCCCTCCCTCCTCCCCCCTCCTCCCCAACTCTCCCCACCCCCCTCCCCACCTAACCCACACTCCCATTCTCCCCACTCCCTCCAAGACTTCAAGTGACTTCACCACCCCCCCATGTCACCTTTGTGATACCTCCCGTCCCCACATCCACACCTCATACACACCATGACCCCCCACCAAGCACTCCCCAGACCCTCACCCATACATGCCCAGTCACACTCCCAAAGTCAACACTAGATCAGCATCAAGGTCCAGGACCCAGCAGCGGTTAATCTCGACCGCCCTCAGCCAGCCACTCAGGTGTCCGGGGCCGCAGCTGCACTCAGCTCGGCTGCTTCTCCCTCCTGTCGAGCGCTCTGCCTTCCTCTCCGTCTCTGGGGCACCGCTTTCCACTGATACCGCTCCAACTTCTGCGCCGTCACTTTGCTCAGAACAGAATCTCCCATTTTCACCAGGCCCTCCTTCAGAAGTAACGCCTGCAGCTCCGCCACGGTCGTCACCCGCTTATGCACTCCATTAAAAGTAACCAATAGACCAAACGGGAACAGCCAGCGATATCTCAAGTTGTTCTGCTTTAACACCTCCAGCAACGGGCGAAACTCCCTCCTCTTCTGCAAAGTGATGCTCGAGAGATCCTGAAATATCTCCACTTTCAAATTCTTCCAAGAGATAACGCCCAAGTCTCTAGCTTTCTTCACCAGACGATCCTTATCAGGGAAGTGGTGGATGCAGGCAATAATATCTCTCGGGTAATCCCCATTCTTCGGACCCAGGGTTCGGTGCGCCCTATCCACTCTCAGGCCCCCAGAAGTGTTATCAGGGGCCCCAACAGCAGCCAGCAGGAACCGGCTGAGCTCCTGCACCACAGCCGCAGCGTCCCCATACTCCGCTGTTTCTGGAACTCCCCGGATCCGAACATTATTCCATCGGGACCTATTTTCCAGGTCCTCCACTTGGGCACAGCAGTCTAGAAGATCTTTTTGGACTGCCTTCACCTGAGTTGTGAGTCCCTGAACCGACTCTTCTTGCTCCCCCAAGCGCTTTTCAGTGTCCTCCACTCTGCCCAGCAAGTCTGCAAAGTCCTGCCTTATCTCTTTTACGGCCTCTTTAATTTTGCCTTTTACAGCCGCCACCTCCTCTTTAATTTCCGTAGCCCACAGTTTCAGGTCGGCTTTTGTAACAGCCGCCGCCGACCCTGCTCGCCGTAGCCTCGGGGAAGCACCGCGCTCCGATTCATCTTCCGACGCGCTGTCACCCGACTCGCGCGCGGACAAGCCCGAGGTCCCGCGCACGTGGCGGAGGCCTCCCTGCTCACCTCCACGCTCCGACGATCTGCCGGGCTCCACTCGCTTTTTTGACGGCATCCCGCAAGCGCCCCGGGCTTCCCCCACACTCTTCTGACCTCGGGCGCTCTGAATTCAGCGTCCCGCAACGGGAAAGTAATGCACAATAGAGGGGAGAGTCAGCGGAGGTACAATTCTGGTGCCATATTTTTAGGCACTGGTAGGCGCCTTAAAATTTTATTTAAATACTGTTTGAAACTGCATTTCTCTCTTAACTTAGGCGGCAGTAAAGTGCCTACCAGCACCTAAGTTAAGGCACCATTTATAGAATTTCTCCCTAAGACATTAACCCCCAGATTCTATATTTTGTACTCAAATTGCCGTGCCCAACTTTGTGCGTACCTCTGAGAAGCACATGCAAATAAATTGACTAATGGACATGGAAGCAACAGTAATTGGATCACAACAAGCAATTATTGATGTTAATTGGCAGTCTTAAAAAATAACATGTGTATCTTGCTGCTTGCTATTCTACCAAGCACTGTGCAATAATGTATATCTGAAAAGGGGGAATGGCTAGTGGTATGTTGGGGGTGTTAAAAAAAAAAAATTCGAGTTTGGATTTTCAGAATATCCTCGAAGTGCATCCACATATGTCAGGTGTGGGTATTAACCTGATTTTAGCAGGTGTAAGTACAGTGTCCAAAAGTTAGGTATGGGATTCATGCAAAATGCTGTTCTATAAAGTGTGCACTCCCTGTAAATAATAGTGTTTTAGTTTTATTAAAACTTGATATACCGATTATTCTTCCAACAGGATCAAGTGGTTTACAATATTAAAATACAATAAAATACTTAGAAATGAACTCTAACAATTATAGGACAGACCTAATTAAAAAAAAACTACCAAAACATTCACTCGTTCATTCTAAAAAAAATAGTAATAATAATAATAATAATCTCTCGTCAATATTTTACAAAATCCCAATTAAGAAAGTCTATTTCCAAAATTCAATATATATGAATTATTTCTTCCACCACAGAATCTTCTCCAAACACCTCTCTAAAGAAAAAAAAGTTTTCAACATAGTTTTAAAAGCCTTAGAAATCCCCTCCAATCTCAATTCCCATGGTAATTTATTCCACAGTCTTGGCGCTGTGAAATAAAAAGCTTTATTTCTGGTCGATTCCCTTGTTGCCCTTTTTGCTAAAGAGAGAACTATTCTATTATCATGGAATGATCTAAGAATTCTAAGCAGTGAATAAGGTATAGTTAAAGCAGATAAATAATTTGTGCTTAGTGCTGAATTTTTGGCAACATTTATTGAATTCCATCTGTGCTTTAGCCATACATTTGACTGAGCAAAGTTACGAGGGAGAGCTGAAAAGTTCTTAGCCCAATCAACTTCCTAAATTCTGAGCGTTATTTTGTCATGTAGCTGAATAGAGTGTTATCTTAGTTTGTTAAGTACCAATTTGCAGAAACAAAATTCTTTGTTTTGAAATGGCTTCGATCATTAATTGAACCATATCCATATCATTCTCGTCTTGGTTGGGCTGAGAACTTTTCAGCACCTCCTTGTTGAAATGCCTTTTCTGCAGCTCTGCACACCCAGTTAACTATGTGGGTAGTGGCACTGAGGTCTGGATTCTCTCTATAGGGTGCTGATGTCAGTGGCCGCCCAAAAAGCAGCCGACGATCGCATGTCAATCACGCAACAGTGCCCTATAGAGAATTGCGCCTCTGTGAAAGATAGGTGCCAGAAATGTAGGCCAGGGTTTTCTGGACCTACATTTCTGGTGCCTAACTTTGTTGTGAATTGTGCCTATGTAAGCACTTTAGGCTGCCTAATGCCACTTCCGGTGTTAGTCACGTCTGTAGTGGCGTTAGGCAGCCTAAGGCATTTATGTAGGTACAATTCTCATGCTTATTATTTAGGTGTCGGTCAAAAATAGAAAAGGAGGCAAATAACGCAACCTAATTAGAAGTGTTGAGTGACTAAAGGCAATATTGCAATAATAGAAATTCACTGGAACCAGTGAATTTCTGAAGCAAAGTTTCACCTCTAAGTTATCTTCAGATAAGTTGATAAAGCTATAGCCAGTTTGGCATTTATAAATCCAATAATGACCAATACCATCATTTTGACACTGTATTGAACACTGCTATGATTGGGTGGTGAGGTGGTTTATCCACCTTCATGTCTCTGAGCAGAAGTTTCAATAACAGCAAAGGACAATTTGTCAACATAGTTTGCTGTTAAAGATTTTACTATTGTTGTATTATAAGCTGTTATTATTATTATTATTTAGGTGTCGGCAGGTGCTTTAACATGGTGGGGTTTTTTTTGTCATTTTAAACAGTGTTTTGTTAATTAACTTAGGCACTGGTGCCTACATAACTCCTGACTCTAGTCTTACTTCATCCCTGGACTGCCCCGGCACTAACCAGAAAGTGCAGAGGTGATCAGAACTGATATTCAGCAGCTTATCCCATTAAAACTGCTGAATATCTTCTTCCAGCTCACTCAGCATGGTGGGGGAAGAAGCCTCTCCAGCTCGCATAAACCATGATGAATAACAAACTCCAAATTTTAAAATGTTCAATTTGTGAGGAATCTGAAAATCCCTCACCTTCGGAATCATGATTCTATACCTTTCCAAATTACATATGTTTATTAGCATGGAACTTACTCTGTTCTTTTGAGAATGGTCTTCCTTCCTTCATACTCTGCACATTCTATAATAATCTAGTCTACTAGTGACCAATGTTGAATCAAACATATAAGATCATTTTGGTGTAACAGAGGTCCCTGTTGGCAAATATGTCTGAGCTTGCTTAATCATGCAGGCTTTTTGGCCTGGATTCTTTAATCAGTGCCATTGTCGGTAGCTGCCTTTAAAGGGGGCACTGATAGTGTGTTAATCACATGGGCACAGAATCACACTTCTGACAAAGGTAGGCACCGAAAATGTAGTCCAGGGTTTTCCAGGCCTACATTTCCGATGCCAACTTTTAAAGTGAATCGCATTTCCTTAGGCACTTTAGGCCGCCTAATGCCACTTCTGGCATTAGCCACACCCACAGTGGCATTAGGCTGCCTAAAGCACCTACGGAGGTGCAATTTCATCACCAATTTTTTTTTTTTTAATGCGCCAGTAGATGCCTTGAAACTCCAGTTAAAAATGTTGTTTAAATGGTATTTTTTACTGAGCTTGGGCACCAGTTAGAGAATTCAGGCCTATGGGTATAATATCAAGTATCTCCTTTGATATTAAAATATCTCCTAGTTAAGTCTCGTATCTTGGTGGGTATCTGTATATGGAGAAGATTGGCCCAGTTGCCTAAGGCCCCGCTCATAGAAGGGGCCTTAGGCACCTGGGCCAATCAGGCCCTAGACTCCTGTGGGTTGGGGAGGGGATGGGTGAGCCCACCTCATTTGGACGGAGGCGGGCCTGCCAGATGGACAGTGCGAGGACCCATCTGGCCTGTCAACTTGCTAGGTGAGCTTGGGGTGGGGCAGTTTCGGGGGTGGGGGATTTTTTGGGGGGGGTTTGGAGAGGGTTCATTGGGGGGTCTGGCAGGAAGGATTGGGCACCCTCCTCCCGGTGATCTTCGGGAAAGTGTGGGTGGTCACTGGGCAGGAGGGGTTGGGCACCCTCCTGCCGCAATTTTCGGGGGGTGGGTGGCCTACCGTCAGGAAGAGTTGGGCACCCTCCTGCCTGCGATTGTCGGGAGGTGGGTGGTCTACTGGCAGGAGGGATTGGGCATACCTCCTACTTCATTCGTTTAGGGGGAGGGGTGAGACTGGTGGCCGCAGCTGCGGCCGCTATACTAATAGCAGTAAGGAGATCACTTGCTGCAATTAAGTATAGCGGCCGCGTCTACTGGCCTACATTGTAAGCGTCTCCCGCTCTACTAAGGAGACGCGTAGGGCTGACTAGGTTCACCTAAGGCTACCACCTAGCCTTAGGCGGGCTTGCGGGCCTCCCTAGGCTCCCGGAGGCACTTTCAATATAGGTGGCCTATCTGGGGAGCATTTTTTTAAAAAGCATGCGTCCCGATTGGATGATTAGACAGCTGTAGGATGCCTACAGCTGCCTACAATCAGGACGCAGTTTACAGAATCCGGGCCTAGGTGTACAAGTTGTGTCTGGAAATTCGAAATGATGAGATAGAGTAGGGAAAAACCTGTTATGGTTTTGAAGCAAAGACAAGCAAACTTAAAAATGACCCTTGCCTCCACAGGCAGCCAGTGTAGTTTTTTGTAATACGAGTTTACATGATCCAGTTTCTTGAGACTGCAGCATTCTGAACAATTCTCAGTCATTTTATGGTTTTCTTAAAAGCTCCCAATTATATAATGCAATAATCTAAGATACTTAAGATCAAAGATTGAACCAGCAATCGAAAAGAGAAGAAATCAAAATAATGTTTAATGGTACAAAGTTTCCTTAAAGTGAAAAAAACATTGCCTAAGGCCTAATTGACTCAGACACCTAAGGCCCCACCCCTTGGGAGAGTCCTTAGACATCTGAACCAAACAGGGCCTTTGAGGGGCCACAGGACATGTCCCTACCCAACAGCATTTTTCAAGATTTCTAAAGCTAAGTGCAATTTTGAAAAATTGTCTTTTAGATTTACGAGTTTATAGACTGAGTTCACAAAGTAAAACAAAACAATAATACAAAAAGAACGCTTGATCATATGAAGAGTATAGTTCACAAATCTTATGTGGTACAGAATTCAGCTCATCAGAAGCACATCTAAAGATCTTGCGAGTTATACATAGAATATATAAAATGTGGGTGATATGATAACTAGATATTTGAATGATTCATTGACATTGGCAATATCATAAAGGATTTATTGGTAATATAATTGTGCTTTACAAGGTTACTCATGATATTCGAAGAGACAGGATGTTGGGAGAGTCCTCGTGCAAATTAGAGAATGACATGGGGATAAATTTGTCTCCATCGCCACAGGATCTCAATTTCCCCACCCCATCCCAATGAGTTTTTTTCCCTGTCCCTGCCTCATTCCTGTAAGCTTTGCATTAGCTGCACAAGCCTCAAACACTTATGATTTTAAAGTGTTTGAGGCTTGTGCAGATGAGAATGGAACTTGCAGGAATGGGGCAGGGACAGGAAAAGAACTCACGGGGATGGGACAGGAAAATGAGTTCCCACGGGGATGAGGAAAAATTTATCCCCATGTCATTCTCTAGTGTGAATCAAGTAAGAAACTGTGTAGATTTGGAACACATTTCAGTAATAAAATTTCTAACAAAAGAAGGGAAAAAGCCTCCAGTTTATGGTGAATCTGCCCCATCATCCAACAAAGTAAAATTTTGGAGCAAGCAGTTTAAGTGGAATATAGAGTCTTTTGAAGATGATCCTCACACTGGATGGCATGTGAAAGCAACTTGCACAGAAATGTGCAATAAAGTCGAGAATTTAATTTTGTCAGACAAATTAAGGTTTCATGAATAGCTGAAGAAATGGGCATCTTGGCAGGTACAGTTTGGAAAATAACTCATGAAAATTTGGGCATATCCAAGGTTAGTGCATGATGGGTTCCAAGAATGCTGACACCATGTCAGAAGGCCAAGAGACTCCAGTGCTGTCAGGAGAACTTGGGGATGCTCTGTGAAGACTAAGTGGGGTTTGTTTTAATGTTTGGTGACTGGAGATGAGAGTTTGGTCAGTCACTGAGCTCAATACCATGGAAGCACAAATCAGACCCCACCCCAAAAAAGTTCAAAACAGAAAAATCTGCAGGCAAAGTCTTGGCAACTGTCTTCTGTGATGATGAAGGACTTTTGCTTCTGGAGTTCATGCCACATAAGACAACCATAACCAGGGAGAGTTACATCAACACAGTGATCACTTTGCAGGAGTCATAAGAACATAAGCCGTGCCTCTGCTGGATCAGACCTGAGGTCCATCATGCCCAGCAGTCCACTCACGTGGCAGCCCATCAGGTCCAGGACCTGTATAGTAGCCCTCTATCTATACCCTTCTATCCCTTTTTCCTTCAGAAAATTGTCCAATCCCTTCTTGAACTCCAATACCGTATCCTGTCCTATCACTCCCTCTGGAAGCACGTTCCAGGTGTCCACCACCCATTGGGTGAAGAAGAGCTTCCTAGCATTGGTTCTGAATCTGTCCCCTTTTAATTTTTCTGAATTCCCTCTCGTTCTTGTAGTTGTCAAAAGTTTGAAGAATCTGTCCCGCTCCACTTTCTCTATGCCCTTCGTGATCTTGTAAGTCTCTATCATATCTCCTCTAAGTCTCTGCTTCTCCAGTGAAAAAAGCCCCAGTCTCTCTAATCTTTCAGCGTATGAAAGGTTTTCTATACCTTTTATCAAACATGTCGTTCTCTTCTGAACCCTCTCAAGTATCGCCATATCCTTCTTTAGGTACGGCGACCAATATTGGACGGCAGCACTCCAGATGCGGGCGCACCATTGCCCGATACAACGGCAGGATAACTTCTTTTGTTCTGCCTGTAATACCTTTCTTTATTATTCCTAGCATTCTATTTGCTTTCTTAGCAGCCGCTGCGCATTGTGCTGACGGCTTCATTGTCATGTCCACTATTACCCCCAAGTCCCTTTCTTGCTGTTTCTTCACAATACACTAGTGCGCATGTCACAACAATCACAGTCCTGACCTGGCTCCCTTGGATTATTTCCTGTTCCGAGTTTTGAATAAATCTCTCCCTGGACAGTGGCTTTCAAGTGATGAAGGTGTCAAAGAAGCCATGATGTCTTGGTTTTAAGGTCAAACAGAAGAATTATTTTCAAAGGGGTAAAGGATGAAATGTATGGAACTATCAGGGGGATATATTGAAAAAATAAACAAAATTGTTTTGAAAACTTTTCATTCCTATTGAGGTAGATATTGAACACCCCTCATATTCAGTATAGTTCTTTTGATTTCCTTATTTCTTGACACTGGCACACCTTGGTGACACTGGCAGGAGGGAAACCAACTCCCTCTTGTTTGTCAAGATACCAGAAGTTCTTAAATCCAAAGGATCATTTATGGATTGGCAGTGCAGTATAGGAACCTCTCACGAACCTTTATTTATAACAAAGATGAAATTACTATATATTAGATCCCAGAGACTTTTCTTTTTTTTGAAAGGGGGAGGTAGTAATGGTTGTTGTGGTGGTGGTGTATGTTTAAGTCCTAACCCAACCAACTTGTAAAGCACCCATATTTGTTTCTCATTCCCTATCTGCCTCACATATTCCCATTGTAATCTCTTACCTAAGCAACATGCATAGATTTCTTTTTTGTTCTGTGTGTCTCACATAATTAGATTGTAAGCTCTTTCAGGAAGGGACTATATAATGTACAGTGCTATGTGCAGCTGGTAGTGCTATAGAAATAAATAGTAGTAGTAGTATGTATGTTTGTGGATAGGAGTGGTTGTTACCACAGAGACATTATGGAGGAAATTCTATAACCAGCACCTAAAATTAGGCATTGGTAAGTACCCTACCAATGCCTAAGTAATTGAAAAATGCAGTCAAACGGCAGTGTTGAAGTGCCTACTGATGTCTAATGCAGCTGGAATCACGGTTAGGTAGACACTTTAGGCGGAAGTAGCCAGAACAGCCATGTCCAACATCGGATGTGACATTAGGCAGGCTAAAGTGGCTACCCAGCTGTGATTCATGCCAAGATAGGCAGCTGAAAGGTAGGCCTGGTAAACCCTGGCCTACATTTCAGCAGCCTATCTTTACCTCGAGGTTGCCAGTTACAGAATTGAAGCTTTGAAGAGTCCATGCTGCTCAGCTGATGGGGGGAGGGAGGAATTCCCCTGCCATGCTAAATTCCCCTGCCGTGATCAGCTACTGCGGTCTAGCGGCAAAAATAGGCGGTTGAAATGTAGACCCGGGTTTATCCGGGCCTACAATTCAGCCGCCTATCTTGACTGAATTGGCGTGATTCTGTACCCGGTGCCTTGGAATGAGTGATAGGCGATCGGCAGCTGTTTTTAAGGTAGCTGTCGACTTGGGCATAAGTTACAAAATCCGTATGTGTGTGTATATTCTATTTTGGAGTGAAGAGTGCAGCAAATTGCCTTTATTTAAGACAGATGCACATTGGCATTAAAACCAGTGGGTAACATATTACTGCTGTGATTCAACATAGGCTCCATAGATAATTTTTGTAAGGCTATATGCTTAGTTGTACCAAATATTAGTTCTCTTTAACCAGCTTGTGACTTTGCTATTTTGACTGGTATTTTGTCTTTCAGACAGTACAAATCATGAAGACATTGTGCTAATCTTTTCTTCAATAGCTGGGCATGGTATGCTTTACATCAAGATAGATTTTCTATCATTTTCTAAGACAAATATATTTTAACATTTATCATTTAATCCTCATGATGCCCAAAGCTAAAGAGCCTTTAATATTTTTATCATTTCTCTTACGTTATTAATGAAAATGGGCAATAGCATGTTTATCTAAGTGTTTGTGTTTTACATGTTTCAATGAGAATATAATTTGTCTATGAAAGCATTAGCTTCCTTCAACATTATAAGATATAGCATATTAGATTTTGTTTTTATTAACTATTATGGGCATCTTCAGTGTGTTCTGTTTGGATAATTATTTCCCCTGCATTAAAAATTATGAATTTCTGGAAATAACCATAGTCATGGTATTGTAAAAATAAAATAAAAAAAAGTCATTATTTGTCTCATTGGCAGAATCTATTGACTTGCAGTTATTGATCGCAAAAAATAAAATAAAGAGAAACCATGAAATTTACAGATCCTTGGGACAAATTAAGCCTGGTTATCTTTTCTTGAAAATGTCAGACTTCTTAATGTGATCTGCAATTGAGATTTAGAAAACCACACACAGTTAATATCTAGATGAACAAAGTATACAATCACAAAAACAAACAATGATTATCTGCATTCCACAACATGCATTGAACTTCCGAAAAGGGAATTACGAAGGGATGAGCCTCATGGTGGGGAAAAAGATTAAGAAGAGGATAAACACTGTAAAAACCCTAGAGCAAGCATGGTCCCTTTTAAAGGACACAGTCACTGAGACACAAAATCTATATATACCACTTATTAGAGAATGACACAGTGGCGGTTTACCCGCGGCTACTGCGTTTAGCCGCGGGTAACCCGCCAAAAACGGGGAATGAAAATTAGCAGCCTCTGCGGGGACGGGGACAAGGCCATCACTGCCCCGTGGAGCGGTGAATGGTCTTGTCACCGCAGTGAGGCATAAAGGATTGTGCGGTCCCCGCAGCCCCCACCCGCACGCCGGCTCGATCGTTTAACCAGCTTCCTCTCTCCACCTCACCTTAGTTTGCCGTCTTTCTTTTTCGGCGACCGGAACGCTTTCAAAAGAGCCGCGCACGCGCAGCTGCTCAGTATTCAATCTTCTGCTCTGACCCTACCGGAAACAGGAAGTTGCAGCAGAGCAGAAGATTGAACTTTGAGCAGCCGCGCATGCGCGGCTCTTTGAAAGCGTGCCGGTCGCCGAAAAGGAAAACCGGCAAACTAAGGAGAGCTGGAGAGCAGTAGCGTACCAAGGGGGGGCGGGAGGGGCGAAAAAGGTAATGGCGCCAGACCTTGGAACACCGAGGCAGACCGCTTCTCCCCCCTCCCAGCCGAACTCCCGCTGACCCTCCTATCTCTCCCCCCAAAGTGAACCTTTCCGGCCCTCCCAGCGAAAGCAGCAAACCTCCTTCGCAGCTTTCTCCTCCCTCTGCCGCAATAGTGGTTTTTAGCGCAGAGAGCCTATGAGCGTCGAGAGCAGCGTGGGGCATTCAGCGCAGCTCCCTGCGCTAAAAACCGCTATCGCAGTTTAGTAAAAAGGGAGGGGGAATATTTGTCTATTTTTGTATAGTTGTTACTGAGGTGACATTGCATAAAGTCATCTGCCTTGACCTCTTTGAAAACCCGTGGAATATAAATGATAATTAACATTTTCTCTGCGTACAGCGTGCTTTGTGTTTTTAAAATTTTATTGTTGGTAGATCATTTTGACTAGGCCATAAAGGTAAGGGGGAGGGAGGGAGGGGAGCTGCTGAAAGACATCTAGTAATCCTTGCAGGCTTGACTGTGCAGGGAATTATTTTTGTATAATCATGTTTTGTTATGTGACTGGCATTATCTAGACTTTAATTTCTATGAATGAATAGAATGAAAATGATATAAAATTACTTGCTTGCGGGGACCGCGTGTTCCGGCTCACACAAGGAAGGAGGGGGTGAAAGGGAAAAAGTTTCTCTTCCTTGGAAATAGATTCTGAAGTGACCTCATCAAAGAAGACCAGCACCAAATGTACAAGAAATCCCTTAAACAATGTCAAAAGAGCCCAAAATAGAAAACTGCTACTGCCTTGAGACTCCATTATTGAAGGAATCAACTTGAAATCACAGAAGAGACAGGAAAAGGTTAAATGCCTCATGGAATCCTCAGGTACAAAACACAAACCAAATTGTGAATGAAATCAGAGCAGACAGTAAGAATTATAAAATTGATGTCATTATCCATCTGGAAAAAAAGGCGTACTAGAAATAATGCCTCAGCAATACAATTTTCAGAAGTTCTATTTGCTCATGGTAAGGGAGAAAAGAGACTGCTAGTGATGGTGGGGGGACTGATAGAATATATGAAAGAAGGGTGGTAGAAAGGAACAGATGGTAAAGGAGGGAGGGAAGGGTGGTGGTGGAAAGGAATAGAACAGACATTGAAAGAGGGTAGAGAGGAACAGACCCTGAAAGGAAATGTGGAAGGCAGAGTGGGGAGAAGACGCTGAAAGGGAAGAAGACAGATGCCAGACTATGGGGGAGCGGAGGGAAGAAGATGGGTGTTAGACGGGGACGGTGACGTGGCGGTGAAAGGGATGGCGGTGACGGTGACGGGGCGGTGAAGGGAACAGCGGTGACGGGGCGGTGCAGAGGATGGTGGGCCGGGGACGGTGCAGTAACGGGGACAGATTTTTTCCCCGTGTCATTCTCTACCACTTATCAACAAGGAATCCAAGAGGTAAAAGAACAAGGAACTGGTGTGGCTCACTGTAGCGGTGAAGGAAGCGATCAAAGACAAGAAGACTTCGTTTAAGGAATGGAAAAGGTCATCTCTGCTCTGTCTGGATTATTATGGATGTACTTTGTAACCCATTCTGGGCTCCTTTGGGAGGACGGGCTAAAAATCGAATAAATATATAAATAAAAATGGATGAAAACTGGAAAAAGCACAAACAGCATCAAAGCAGGTGCCATAAGGCGGTAAGAGGGGTCAAAAGAGACTACAAGGAAAAAAAGCCAAGGAGGCGAAAAACTTCAAGCCGTTTTCTCAATATATCAAGGGGAAAAGACCTGCAAAGGAAGCGGTGGGGCCGTTGGTTGACCATTGAATAAAGGGAGTGCTAAAGGAAGACAGAGCCATCGTCGACAAACTGAACACATTTTTTGCGTCTGTATTTACCAAAGAGGATATACACAACATATAGGAAGCCGACAGACTATACGTGGGAAACAAAGATGGAAAACTGACTGGGTTGACGGTCAGTCTAGAAGATGTATGCAGGCCGACTGATAGGCTTAAAAATGAAAAATCCCTGGGACTGGATAGCATCCATCTGAGGGTAATCAAGGAACTGAAAGGGGCTATAGCTGAATTGCTTCAACTAATAGCCAATCTATCGATCAAATCGGGAAGGATTCTGGAAGACTGGAAAGTGGCGAATGTTACGCCGATCTTCAAGGGGAGATCCGAGAAACTACAGACCGGTGAGTCTTACCTCGGTGCCTGGAAAGATGGTAGAGGCGCTGATAAAAGACTGCATCATTGATCACCTTGACGGACACGATCTGATGAGGACCAGTCAGCACGGCTTCAGCATAGAGAGATCTTGCTTGATGAACTTGCTGCACTTCTTTGAGGGAATAAACAGGCAGATAGACAAGGGTGACCTGGTTGACATTGTATATTTGGATTTTCTGAAGGCATTTGACAAGGTTCCGCATGAACGACTACTTCAGAAAATTGCGAGCCATAGAATCGAGGGTGAAATACTGATGCGGGTTAAAAACTGGCTGGCGGGTAGGAAACAGAGAGTGGGGATGAATGGATAATACTCGGACTGGAAAAACGTCACGAGTGGAGTGCCGCAGGGTTTGGTGCTTGGAACCATTCTCTAAAACATATTTATAAACGATCTGGAAATTGGTACGACGAGTGAGGTGATTAAATTTGCAGATGATACGAAGTTGTTCAGAGTAGTGAAGACGCAGGGGGATTGCGAAGACTTGCAACATGACATAAACACGCTCGAGAAATGGGCTGCAACATGACAAATGAGTTTTAACGTGGATAAGTGTAAGTTGTGCATGTCTGTAATAAAAATCTTATATACGTCTACCGGATGTTCGGTGCAGTACTTTGAGAGACCTCCCAGGAAAGAGACTTGGGAGTACTGGTCGACAAGTCAATGAAGCCATCTGAACAATGAGCAGCGGCAGCGAAAAGGGCAAACAGAATGCTAGTAATGATTAAGAAGTGGATCGCGAACAGATCGGAGAAGGTTATCTTGCCGCTGTACAGGGCCATGGTACGCTCTCACCTGGAATACTGTGTCCAGCACTAGTCACCGTTCATGAAGAAGGACATGGTACTACTCGAAAGGGTCCAGAGAAGAGTGACTAAAATGATTAAGGGGCTGGAGGAGTTGCCCTACAGTGAAAGATAGAGGAACTGGGACTCTTCTCCCTTGAAAAGAGGAGACTGAGAGGGGACATGATCGAAACATTCAAGATAATGAAGGAAATAGACTTTAAATGGTGCCTAAATTATGATTGACACGTGCTCCTCGGTTCCTACCTGTTAGGCACCTGGGTGCACTTTACAAGCCACATTGGTAAAATGACCCCATCTAAAAGCCAGGGTTAAATTTTAAAGGGGCCACATACATCTTTCATGGAATGACATATTTTAAAAGTGGAAATATATCATTGTGAAACATGTCCACCATAAAATGAAAGTTTATGAGCACTAGGCAAATTAAGAGAAAATGTATGCCAGCAGTAGGAATAATATAACATCAGATGAACTTGAGATCTGTGTCTTATCAAATTATAAAAAAAATTGAGCTTCTGAGAGAAGTAGCATGTTTCTAAGGGTAAAGATAATTAAGTGTACAGCATCTTATTTAAATTAATAAGACTTTATCTTTCTGAGTATATGATAAAGAATAAAGATTTACTATATTTAAACTTTTTAAATATTGTATACTTATTGTTTGTTTCTGATTACTGTATATTCCTACTTCTTCTTTTATTTCCTTTAATTTTAATAATGCATCATGCTGACCTGTTACTTTTCATAGATCTTCAAATTTAGCTTGATTGATCTCTCTCTCTGTGTGAAGCAGCTCTAAATCAACAGAGGTAGAAATCTACTGCATGTTACTGCTGGGCCTTTTCAGTTACTTGTGAAGTTTCCAATTTAGATTTTGAATACTTTTTCATTTATTTCAATTTACAAAAATTATGAAATGCATAAGCAGTTTTAACTTTTAGAATATTTCTTAATTAGGCCACTTATTTATGTGCATAACTATAATATGTACTGCATATTGTACCCTACCATGACTGCCTAACAAAATCTAGCAAAATACAATAAAATTAAGTTAACTTGCATTCCCTCTTTACTCCCCTACCCCCTTATATTTCCTCATCTAAATAACATGGATAAACCTCTGTTCTATGTCTGTCTTAATTAGATTATAAGCTCCTTCTCTTTCAAGACGGGACCTTCTCTCACATGTTTGTTGTACAGCACTGCATACATCTGGTATTTTTAGATTAATTGATTTTATTTGCATTTTACATTTTCTTTTATTGTAATTTTAATTCTTATTGTCTCCTCTTAAAACCTAAGGGAAATTATGGGCTGTTTATGCCATGGTAAAATTTGCAGCTACTTAACACAGGACTTTACCATATGATAACTGTAAATTTCACATGGCACCTATTAGGGGTGTCCCAAGTATTTTCTATTGCAGGTTTGTGCATTAACATTCTCATTCATGCATGGTACCTGCTGCTGGTCAAAACGTAGGTGCCGGTAGCCATCCTACCGCCATCTAAGTTAATTGACAAACACCGTTATAAACGGTGAAAAATATCACTGTTCAAGTGCCTACCGGTACCTAAATAGAAGGTGCCAGAATTGCACCTATATAGGTGCTTTCCGGCGCCTAGTGCCACTATGGGCAAGGCTAATGCCGGCAAGGCTAATGTCTCTTTCCTAGGAGGTCTCTCTGAGTACTGCACTTATGTAGGTGTGATTCATGGCATAGATAGGTGCCAGAAATGTAGACCTGGAAAACCCTGACCTACATTTCCGGCGTCTATCTTGCCCAGAGGTATGATTGACACGCAATGGGCAGCCGCTTTTTAGGCGGCCACTGATATTAACGCCGTATACAGAATCCATCTATTAGTGGTTATTTAGGGGGCGGTAAATGATTCTGTTAACTTTACTTTAGTCAGCACATATAAGTTCAACATTAACTACCAAATGTCCACTGTCTACATGCCATGCTCCAGCACACACACATACAAATCAATGCATGGATTAACACCTTGTAAATGCTAAATTACCACAAAGTCTCTTAATAGGGTTGTGCACTAGCAGTTACCATGTGGTAAAAGAGCTTTCAAACTGACTATAAATCCAGCAATTAAATTAAGTTAAACATGGGAGGCACCACAGAGGAAGCTTGAAGATGTAAACAGCTAGATTGCTAATCTTCAGCACCTGGAAAGAAGTTGAAAGAAGAACAGAGTGTCAGCAGCTGAAATTCAAGCAGGTTGTAGAGAGCTCATGATTCACTACATAGGATGCTGAGAGGAATATGTAAACAGCACAAAACCTCCCCAGGCCTTGGCATGTTGAGTTTAATACTTCAAGATACTAAAGCGCTCATTTTTAAAAGATAAAAACGTTCAAAAAGTGTCACAAGAGAGGGTTTAGATAGCTATGTAGGCATAAAGTACCTAAAGCATATAATCAAATAGTTTTTTAAATGCTTTCTGCGATGTTCGATGTTCAGGTAAAGATGTATAACAAGTGGGTGGTTTGTGGGCAGAACGTAGGCATGACTTGGGTGGTGTTGAGATGAATGTCTTCTTGTCATAACGGATAGTAAAAGGCTTTGTCTGGGAATTCTGAAACACGCCCAGAGTTAGTCCTGTTTTAAAAGAGAATAAGGTGAACAATAATTTGTCTTTTGACCCACTAGTGATTTGGTTGTGTTAGAGAGTGGAGTGCAAGAACTGAGCATTTGTCTGAACTACTGGAGAGTTGAATTGCTGAGTTCTACATTGCCTGTCTGTCTGTGTCCCTGTCACAGCCTTCACCTTACTATTCCTGCTCCTCAGTCTGCTACCTCCCTCACCCCCACACCCATGCCTGCCAGACCCCCAGAACCCCCACCTGCTTCTTGTCTCTCATAAGAACATAAAAATTGCCGCTGCTGGGTCAGACCAGTGGTCCATCTTGCCCAGCAGTCCGCTCCCGCGGTGGCCTTTAGGTCAAAGACCAGTGCCCTAATTGAGTCTAGCCATACCTGCGTACGTTCCGGTTCAGCAGAAACTTTTCTAACTTGGTCTTGAATCCCTGGAGGGTGCTTTCCCCTATAACAGCCTCCAGAAGAGCATTTCAGATTTCTACCACTCTCTGGGTGAAGAAGAACTTCCTTACGTTTGTATGGAATCTATCCCCTTTTAACTTTAGATAGTGCCCTCTTGTTCTCTCTACCTTGGAGAGGGTAAACAACCTGTCTTTATCTACCAAGTCTATTCTCTTTATTATCTTGAATGTTTTGATCATGTCCCCTCTCAGTCTCCTCTTTTCAAGGGAGAAGAGACCTAGTTTCGCTAATTTCTCACTGTACGGCAACTCCTCCAGCCCCTTAACCATTTCAGTCGCTCTTCTCTGGACCCTTTCGAGTAGTACTATATCCTTCTTTATGTATGGCGACCAGTGCTGTATGCAATATTTCAGGTGGGGATGTACAATGGCCCGATACAATGGCATGATAACCTTATCCGATCTGTTTGTGATCCCCCTTCTTAATAATTCCTAGCATTCTGTTTGCCCTTTTACCACTGCCGCGCATTGCATGGATGGCTTCATTGACTTGTCTACCAGTATTCCCAAGTCTCTTTCTTAGGGGGTCTCTCTGAGTACTGCACTGAACATCCTGTATTCATGTATAAGATTTTTGTTACCGACATGCATCACCTTACACTTATCCACATTAAACCTAATTTGCCATGTTGTGGCCCATTTCTCGAGCATATTTGTCACATTGCACGTCTTCGCAATCCTTCTATATCTTCACTACTCTGAATAACTTTGCAGATTTAATCACCTCGCTCGTCGTACCAATTTCCAGGTTGTTTATAAATATTTTGAATAGCATGGGCCCAAGCACCGAACCCTGTGGCACTCCACTCGTGACGCTTTTCCAGTCCAAGTATTGTCCATTTACCCCCACTCTGTTTCCTATCCACCAACCAGTTTTAATCCACATGAGTATTTCACCCTCATTTCCATGGCTCGCAATTTTTTGAAGTAGTCATTCATGCGGGACCTTGTCGAACGTCTTTTGAAAATCCAGATATACAATGTCAACCGGGTCACCCTTGTCTATCTATCTGTTTATTCCCTTGAAGAACTGCAGCAAGTTTGTCAAGCAAGATCTTCCTTTGCTGAAGCCGTGCTGGCTGGTCCTCATCAGATTATGTCCATCAAGGTGATCAATGATGCGGTCCTTTATAAGCGCCTCTACCATCTTTCTCGGTACCGAGGTCAGACTCACCGGTCTGTAGTTTCCCAGATCTCCCCTTAAACCTCTCTTGAAGATCGGCATAACATTCGCCACTTTCCAATCTTCCGGAATCCACCATGCCACTCCCACACACACACCATGCTCTATATCTCTGTTCTGTCGCTCTGTGTCTGTATCTTATGTTTGCAGCTGGTGAGTGAGTGCTGATTGTATCACCTGTGTGTGACACCTGTCTTTTAGGTCATCCAACTGCTGACTTGGGCGGGTTTTTAGACGTGTTTAAGGTTTGATTATGAGCTTTATAACCTTTAAATGTGGGCCAAGAATCATTTAAATTACTAACCCCCTTTAATCAAACTGCGCTAAAGGTTTTTAGTGAAGGCCGGTGAGGTAAGTGCTCCACCCATCGGAATTCCATGAACGTCAGAGCATTTACTGTGCCAGCTTGCACTAAAAACAAAAATTATTAGAAATACAAGAAAAATACACTCTGCATGGATATCTACCGTGATGGGACAGATACATCAGAGCATCAAAGCAACAAAGGAAAGGAAACCAGCCCTCTCTGTAGTTGAGCTTTAGGTGTCTCTGTTGTTCCTGTTACCCTGTTGTACCCTTTCTTATAAAAATGATTACAAAAAAAAAGGGGCCCTATATTAGCATTCATGAAAACAGAATTATTGGTATTCCTTTTCATATTCAGATCAGACATAGATTTATTTTTTCTTTTTTTTAATGCACTAGCACAGGTAATGATTTTAGTATTTTTTTCCAAGAAAAATAAAATCTTTTCCTAGTAACAATAAGAATTTATGTGGACTCTAAAACTAGCCTAAGTTATATCTTTGTGTGTGACTACCAATCTTAAAGACAACAGATCTTACAAATTTTTTCTGTGAACATCTGTCTCTGTCTACATGATTCTGTTGTGTCAGTGGTGCTTCACTAACTGACTGATAAAGAAGCCGATCCTTTGCCGAGCATGTGATATACAGCATAATGTTGCACCATTTGCCAAAATAAGGTTCTATTTCATTGGAAATAATCAATATGTCATGTTCTTTCTTGTAACTGTAGGAAAGATATTTAGAAAGCTACAGTAGATAGTAGTAGATTCGGAACAATTCCTGTTTATCAGAGTAAAATGATTTGGTTGAAAACTACTCTCTGCATCCCAACTAAAGGCACATATCAGTCTATATATTGCCAATGTATTGCTGACTGCTCTGATTTAGCCAAGGATATCATACTATTGCCACCTGTACATGTTTAACTGCATATAAAAGATTAATCTTTATTTGGGATGATGATACTGTCCTCTTTTTTATTTCTCCAACTAGGGCATGTACAGAGAAAAAAATAAAGTAATGTAATGTAATGTAATTTATTTCTTATATACCGCTACATCCGTTAGGTTCTAAGCGGTTTACAGAAAATATACATTAAGATTAGAAATAAGAAAGGTACTTGAAAAATTCCCTTACTGTCCCGAAGGCTCACAATCTAACTAAAGTACCTGGAGAGTAATAGAGAAGTGAAAAGTAGAGTTAGAGGAAAAATAAAAATAAAATAAACATTTTAACAAGACAGCATTGATCTAAATACTTTGGAAGGTAGAAGAGAGGAGAGAAAGGAATAGAAGCAGAAGGGGGAGCCGTTGAACAGTAGAATTCTGGAGAAATTTAAATGATAGAAATAGAACAAAACAAAGACAAAAGGCAAAACAATAGATAAGATTAAAGATAAATCATAAGCTGGAAAGAAAAATAAAATAAAAAATAAAAATAAAACTAAAAGTAGAAAAAATATTGCTGATTCGATACTGTTTGAAAGATCCAACAAGATGAGTTATCTTGTGATCACTGTAGATGCTTGAGGATGTCTGAGTTATAGAAAGAAAGAGAGATATAGCAAAGCATGACCAACTCTACAGTAACATTATAAAAGGGCAAAGAAAACTGAGGCCTGAAACACTGCTAGCATGGAGGAGCGGGAATAAAGAGGAGTAAGTTGAAAAAGGATAGTAGAGGTTAGGGAGCTAGGAAGAAAGTAACATAGAAAAATGACAGTAGATAAAGGCCAAATAAGAACATAGGAATTGCCGCTGCTGGGTCAGACTAGTGGTCCATCGTGCCCAGCAGTCCGCTCCCACGGCGGCCCCTAGGTCAAAGAGCAGTGCCCTCACTGAGACCAGCCCTACCTGCATACATTCCGGTTCAGCAGGAAGTTGTCTAATTTTGTCTTGAATCCCTAGAGGGTGTTTTCCCCTATAACAGCCTCTGGAAGAGCGTTCCAGTTTTCCATCACTCTCTGGGTGAAGAAGAGCTTCCTTATGTTTGTTTGGAATCTATCCCTTTTTAACTTTAGAAAGTGCCCTCTTGTTCTCCCTACCTTGGAGAGGGTGAACAACCTATCCTTATCTACTAAGTCTATTCCCTTCAGTATCTTGAATGTTTCAATCATGTCCCCTCTCAGTCTCCTGTAGTCTGGCCCATCTAGTCTGCCCATCCACAGTAACCATTATCTCTTCCTCTCTCCAAGAGATCCCACGTGCCTATCCCATGCTATCTTAAATTCAGACACAGTCTCTGTCTCCACCACCTCTTCTGGGAGACTGTTCCACACATCTACCACCCTTTCCATAAAAAAGTATTTCCTCAGATTACTCCGGAGCCTATCACCTCTTAACTTCATCCTATGCCCACTCATTTCAGAGCTTCCTTTCAAATGAAAGAGACTCGATTCATGCACATTTACATCACATAGGTATTTAAATGTCTCTATCTTATCTCCTCTCTCCCGCCTTTCCTCTAAATTATACAGCAAAACATGTCCCCATATGCCTTATGATCAAGACCACACACCATTTTAGTAGCCTTCCTCTGGACCGACTCCATCCTTTTTATATCTTTTTGAAGGTGCGGCCTCCAGAGTTGTACACAATATTCTAAATGAGGTCTCACCAGAATCTTATGCAGAGGCATCAATACCTCCTTTTTCCTACTGGCCATACCTCTCTCTATGCAACCTAGCATTTTTTTTATCGCTGTTTGCAGCAATAACAGCTCAGATATTCATAGAATTCCTATGAGCATCGGAACTCTTACTGGCATGGCCGACACTATAAAACGCTAGTGTGGTTTTTGAAAAGGGGGGTTGAGATAATAACAAAACATAATAAAGGAAAAAGAAAAAGCTTTGAACACAATTATTTCTGTTAATAGTACATGATACAAAATGAAAATGTGTTGGCTGCTTACCCTTGCCAATTATTACTTATTAACAAACAGATCACTTATACCAGGGGTGTCCAACCTGCGGCCCCGTGAAGTATTTTATGCGGCCCCGGTTGAGAGCGATGCAGTGTTTTCCTCTGCTGCCTCTGGGTGTTTACTGTCTTGCCGGCTCCCTCCTCTGCTTGCTGCAGCGTTTGCGCATTTGTGCAGCCCCAGAAACATTTTTTTCGACCAATGCGGCCCAGGGAAGCCAAAAGGTTGGACACCCCTGACTTATACTATTTAATGTAAACAAAATTGTAGAACTGTTTCAAGTTTGCAGTGAGACAAAAACTTATATTTATTTTATATACCACTTATATCCGAAGTGGTTTACATTCAGGTACTTTATCATATTTCCCTATCTGTCCCGGTGGTCTCAAACTCTATCTAGTGTACCTCGGGCAATGAGGGGATTAAGTGATTTGCCCAGGGTCACAAGGAGGAGTGGGATTTGAACCCACAGCCTCAGGGTGCTGAGACTGTAGCTCTAACTCCTGTGCCACACACATTCATATCCACTAAAGCACCATTTAATTATTTTATTAAATAATTAATAAAAATTTGTAGTGTTTTCTGACCTCTACCTCCCAGGCAAATTTTGTCATAATAACAAGAGAATACACTTCTCCCTCCATATTCATGGTTTCAGCAATTGCGGTTTCGATTATTCACGGTTTTTAGCTTGCTGGCTCCTCCCCCCAAAATTACGTCAGCTTGCATAAAGGAAATCGCTGATTCCAAGCGTTTACAGAAAAAATTGCTGATTCCCAGCACTTTCTTCACCGTGTTTTGCCTCTCCTTCAGGAACATGCCAGGTCTCCCACTATGTTATTCACGGTTTTACCATATTCATGATGGTTTTTAATAGAAAACAGCGAATAACATGAAAAATTTATTCGCAGGTCTGTTAATCCCCTATCACAGCGAATACGGAGGGAAAAATGTAGTGTTATAAATGTGTTATAAATGTGCCCTCCACAAGATAACTGAACTTAACAGCCTTATCTATTTCTCTAACTTAACCATGGCAAAGAAGGGGACATCTTTTTCAATTGTTTCCTTTGTGGTAGAAGTCCTGTTACATTATGTTAACGTAGTTGGGTTTAAAAATGGTTTAGATGAGTTCCTGGAGGAAAAGTCTGCTATTAAGACAGACATGGGGAAGCCATTGCTTGCCCATAAATTGGTAGCATGATATGTTATTACTACGAGGGGGTGCTGAAAAGTTCTCAGCCTAACCAACTGACTTCTGAAATTTTGCGCATTATTTTGCCACTGTAGCTGAAAAGAGGCAAAAAACTAGTCCAATTAGAACAGAGGTGGATTGACCGACTACGAAGTCTGCAACCCAATGAGTTAAATATAGCAGTTAACTGGCAAGTGTTTTTCTAATCCCTTTAACCACTACATCGGGTTTGGTTAATGTATGCAATCACATTATGAATAGTTAACAATTCAAATATTTAACAACTCAAAGATTTTAATTATGTGGTTAAAATCAATGGTTATACTCCTTATTCTTAAATGTAGGATTTAGTATAGATCAAGACTCTCCCTTCATTTTGAGTGGTGTAGTATTAATGATTGGGGTAAAAGTACAAGGATATGACGTAGGCTAGTGACTGCCTTTGGGTGTATTAAAACCAGATATGCAATACTGTTCGGTAAAGGCTTCCGGCTCAAGATCCAGAAGCGTAGAAAGGCGCCGTGAGCCCCTGTGAGATGAAAATCGTTAAGTAAAATTTTCAACGGTCCAGGATAAATAATCAGGTAGGACCATGAGTTATGATAGACATGAGAATAATTAAAAGATATATATGGAAATAGTGAAAAGTGGGAATGGGTTAATAAATAAGAATTAGCAAGGATTTATATTTGTAAATTATTTTCAATGGATTTGGGAATCTAATCATAGGTGACGCTTTGTTGCTTTCTTTAGTTGTAAGAGGTAGTACTAAATGTATATTACTGACATTGGGATGTTTTTAATTATATATATTTATTCACTTTTCTCTGTTTAGCATTGCTAAATATGTTATACTGTTCCTGAAGAAGCTCTGCTGAATGTATGCGAGCGAAACGGAGATCTTCCGTCGGTTTGGCTGGGTTGATGATACCTGAGCTAAGTACTTTTCTAATAGACAGAAAGAATTTATGGGTTGTAAAGTGCAGGTATTTCCTGATTTATCACGAGAGACGCAAAAGCGTCGTCGTGAATTTCTTTTGTTGAAGCCAGGTGTTATATCTTTGGGTGCTACTTTTTATTTGTGACACCCTTGTAAATGTATAGTGCATCACCGATCAGTTAAATATGTTTTCTTTGAGCCTAATCAGTTGACTTCTTTTTTAGCGCTCTCCCGATTGGAGGTAGAAAAATCATAAGCTCTATGACTATTGGTTAATCCCAGCAATCAGCCTTCCAGCTAACTTTATGAAAGAGTGTACATTAAGTTCAATTCTTCTATCTTTGTTTTATTTTATAAGAAATCTTGGATCTAAATTTGAGGACTTGAGCATTTTAGTTAATACATGATTTAATGTTATTGGAATGTTTCTTGCTTTATGTAGAATTGCTAATTTGCTTTCTGTACAAGGTATTCTTGATTATATGATTTGAAAATCAATAAATATATTTAAACATAAGTACTTTTCTAATAATAATAGAGGAAGCATACAGTACAACATAACCGTATTCATAAGAAATAAATATATAAAAAAAACATAATTTAAATTATAAAAATAAAGTTAGAGGTGACAAAATCTTTAACAACTCTTTGGACTGATGATAGTTCGCAATTCGGTCATACACCGGACATGTTCTAGTGGTGTTATGATCGCGAACACTTGAGATCCATCAAGAACTGTTTATTTGACCTATTAGGTCTTAGTTTGGAGACTCTACAGTAGCCTATATTGTTTGGAGAAGTGAGATCTTATTTAAGTGCCAGTTTGCAGAAATGAAATTCTATTTTGACATTGTTTCAGATCATTGATTGAACCATATCCATGTCATTCTCGGATGGGCTGAGAACTTTTTGGCACCCACTTATATTTGGATTTCTGACAGACACTTTTAACCTGAATTGGCCACTGTGGAAACAAGATACTGGATGGACCATTGGTCTGACCCTATGGCTGTTTTTGTAATTTTTAATGTGTATAATTCAATTTAATATTTGTTAATTTATAAGTTAATCTTCATGGAGTCAATTTTGGAGTTCCCTAAAATGTTTACAGCATAGTAAAAAAAAAAAAAAAGGTATGGCACAATGGTTAAAGCTACAGTCTCGGCACCATGAGGTTGTGAGTTCAAATCCACACTGCTCCTTGTGACCCTGGGCAAGTCATTTAATTCCACTATTGGCCCAAGTACATTACATAGATTGTAAGTCCACCAGGACAGACAGGAAAAAATGCTTGAGTACCAAGTCATGTAAACCGTTCTGAGCTATCATGGGAGAATAGTATAGAACATTTAATAAATAATTGTACATCCTTATCTTCTTGTTCAAAAAAGATGAGTGTGTACCGTATTTTCACATAGATAACGCGCACCCGTGTAAAACGCACACACGGGTATAGCGCGTAAAAAACACATATTTATGTACATAAATTTTTATATACCGCGCACACCCGTATACCGCGCATGCTGCCCGACTCTCCTTTCGCCCGCCCCGACTCTCCTCTGGAGACCCCGACTCTGTTTTCGCCCGCCCCGACTCTCCTTTCCTCCTTGAAGTCCTGTCCCTATCCTGAAAGCCTGATGCCCCCCCCCGATTCACCCCCCCCACAGGACCGCTCGCACCCCCACCCCGAAGGACCGCTCGCATGCACCCGCACCCCCACCCTGAAGGACCACTCGCACCCCCACCCCGAAGGAGCGCTCGCACTCCCACCCCGAAGGACCGCTCGCACCCCCACAGCCTCCCCCCCCTCCCCCATGGAGAAGCTGTCTACCTTGTTTCCGGATGCCAGCGAGCCCAGCTGTTTCCTCTGCCGGCGGTCCCGCCCCTTCTCTGAGCCCTGCTGCGCTGCTTTTTCTTCCGGAGGTCCCGCCCTTTCTCTGACATCAGAGAAAGGGCGGGACCGCCTGAAGAGGAAGCAGCGCAGCACAGGGCTCTGAGAAGGGGCAGGACCGCCGGCAGAGGAAGCAGCTGGGCTGGCATCCGGAAACAAGGTAGACAGTTTCTCCATGGGGGAGGGGGGGAGGCTGTGGGGGTGCGAGCGGTCCTTCGGATGGGGGTGCGAGCGGTCCTTCGGGGTGGGAGTGCGAGTGCTCCTTCCGGGTGATGAATCGGGCGTCAGGGGGGGAAACTATGTAAAAAAAATTTTGTACAACGCACTCACACGTATAACGCGCAAGGGTATGCGCAGTTTGTAAAAACCACATATAACGCGCGCGTTATATGCGAGAAAATACGGTATTTATAATTACAACCAAAAAGAAGACCTTTGTCTTTTAACTATTCTCTCCTCAATATTTGGAGGGTACATACTTATTAAGGTAATAAGTATGTACCCCCTGAAAAATGCCTCTGCCAAAAAAGCAGTGACCAGAGATTACTGAGGTTTAGAGAAGAGGCTAGAAAGTCTAGAGGGGGGGGAGTAGGGAGGGGGGAGACTATAAAAGAGAGTTTCAGAGGAAATTCAAGGCTTTTGGTGATCTCCCGCCAAGGACCGGCGTACTGCAGGAGACTCCTGTTGCTCCTAGGAGTACATAGAGACATTGGACCTGAATATTGAAATAGAAATAGGGCTTAGTTTATCCTATTCTCCCACCAATACCCTGTTTTGCTGAGGGAGACCCCTTTTGGTTCCCAAGGAAACAAATACCCTGACAAGAACAAAATTATGCGCGAGACAGAGAAAATGTAGTTAGAAATGCTCTGAACCTGTTGACTGTCTATATATCTAGAGAAGTGTACATAGTTCCACAATTAATCCAACAGCAAGTTAAATAAAGTATTCCTGTTTGTTTCACTGCAATTCAGACTTGGCTGTTTTCCTTTAGTGAGAGAGCAGTATTCAGTCTGAGTGAGGTGATTGTAATCCAAGATTTCAACTCATCTAACCTATCAGAGTTATCCAGCCCCGGTCTGTGCCCAAGCTCGAGTAAGAACTGTGAAACTGTGAGTGTTTGAAAATGAGAATCTTTTTGTGATCCCTGATTGTGGGGTGCCCCCGAACCTGTGGAGCTGGCTGGAACCTGCGGAGTGGTCACATGGTGGAGCCAGAGCTACAAATACAATAATCAGTTTTCAGAAGGCTTGTCTAGTTGTAATGTATTTAAGCATCTGAGTGCATATAGTTTGTGCCTATTTTCAAAGAAAAAAGAATATAGTAAGTTTTCCCTTGAACATCAGTATAAAATTTGCATGTTGGCTGCATGCAGGGCTATAGCGATCTATATGAGGACAGTGCAGGACAAGGGAGGCAGGAGCTCTATAATTGAGCCCAGTCCATTACTTTTCCCTTCTTGGCTGTGACTTAGTGGGTGGGGTAAGAGCTCATGGGGACGTGTCACACAGGGCAGGTTTGTGGTTCAGGACAGTCCTGGCTGCAAGGCTTGCATCTTCTCTTTTATATGGAAATCTGACAGGGATATCTTAAGCTATTTTTCCTCTGTTGACCTAAAAAACCTTTCATAGTCTGCTTTTTTGCTGACTAACTTGATTATCCTTTCTATGAAGGCCCATGTGTTCCTTTTGCTGGTGTGCAGAGACCAAACAATTTTACCCTTGTAGTGATTTAGCAAGGTAAAATGACTTTGAAAACTGCACAGTCATATATTTGCCTTGTAAGCTTTCTTTGCTGCAGCAATGGATTTTAGTTTGGTCACTCTATATGTGCCTGGACTTAAATTACGATTTCATTTTTAAGACTTAGTAAATGCTGCTCTCTGATCACATACTTGCTGTAGCTGCCAACTAATTTACAAGCTACCTCATTTGATATCTGACAGTATCTCTTACCAGTGCTGACAGAATGACAGATAAAAAAAAATGGAGGAAGATGACCATTGCTTTTCAGACTTGAGTTCAGGTCAGATTCAATAATGCGGTGTTATCTTTGTCAACAAAGAGCCTGGCTCCTTGCACAGAACTATAGTTTCTGAGTAAATCAGACCTCCACTTATGTGTCTGATATCTGCTTTAACTGGTACTGCTTTGTACAGTTATGATTCAGCTTAAACTTCAATCTGCTTATTAGTGCCTTATCGTCCAAACAGATCCTTGAGATCAGAAAATCAGAAGTTACTGGATTTGAAGGTAAAGGAGGAGATACGCTGACACTAGAGCAACCACCCTTTGCATTACTGGAGTTAAATTATGGAATTCATTGTTAGGTCAGTTGTGGTTATGTGCAGACAGGATAAAATTTAAAAAAATTATTAAAAACACAACAGTTTGTTTCAGCATTTTTGTGAAGAGACTGTTATATTAGTAAGGTAGTAGGTTTATTTTTAAGAGAAAATGTTAGGATGTTGCAGTTCATGTTTGTATTTTATGAATATTTACATGTAAACCATCTAGCATTAGATGGTAAACCCCCACCCCACCCCCTTTTATAAAATTATAGGGTGTTTTTTAGCACCAGCCATGGTAGTAACTGCTCTGGCATTCATAGAAATTCTATGAGTACCAGAGCTGTTACTACTGCGGCTGGAAATATAATCCACGCTACAGTTCTGTAAAGGGGAGGTGGGAATATAAATTTTAAAAATAATAAATAGCATGTAATGCAAATTGGACTGGATTCTGTAATGGTGCTCAAATTTGGGTGCCAAAAAAAAAAGAGCACTGAGGGGGGGGAATTCATCAACAGGAGCTAAGTGTTTTAGTGCATGCTAATAATTAGTATGTGCTAAATGCTAAAATGCTCATTATATTCCTATAGGCATCAGCATTTAGCACATGCTAATGTGGTTAGTGCATGCTAAATCACTTAGTGCCCATTGAATTCCCCCAAAGAGTTAGTCCATAAATGACATCCCCTTCACAAAGCATCATGGGATGTACTAGGGAGGATCCTAAGGCTCTGATTGGCCCAGATGCCTAAGGCCCCTCCCATAGGAGGATCCTTAGGCACCAATTGGCCAGATACCTAAGGTCAGTTCCATGGGCCAATCAGAGCCTAAGGCCTGCACTGACCCCCCGAAGTTCCAACAACTCCCCTTGAAGAGTATCCCATTCAAGTTCCCTTAGGTATTTGGCCAATCAGTCTTAGGCCACTCCTGGTGCATCCCAGGATGCACCAGGAAGTAGAAGGCTGCCATTTTGGAAGAGGCGGGCATGCTGGCCAAAGGGAGTAGGCATCCCTCCGGCCAAACTTCAAAAAAGTTTGGGTAGGGGGTAGGAGTGTCAGGGTGGGCTTAGGGGATGTTGGGGTGGGATGTTGGGGTTTGGGGGTATCAGGGTGGGAGGGTTTAGGGGAGTTTTTGAGGGTTGTCGAGGGTTCGGCAGGGTCAGTGGCAAGAGGAAGTGAGCAACCCTCCTGCAACTCTTCGAGGGGGGGTTGTTGGGGGTCTGGGAGGGTTGGCAGGAGGGAGTGGGCATTCCTCCTGCCATTCTACAATTGGGGGGGTGTCAGGTTTAGAAGGGTCAACGGCAGAAGGGAGTGGGCATCTCTCCTGCTGATTTCAGGGGTGTGTGTGTAGGGAGTTCCTCTGCCACAGTTGGCTCAGCCGATCGTCGCAGGAGTATTTCCTCCTGATCAGCTGAGCCGGCAGGACTGTCTTAAGCTGCAGCTTTGAGGAATCATGCCGGCTCACCTAATTGGGGATTCCCTTGCCATGATCAGTTCAGCTAGCAACATCTAATTTTAAAGGTATGAAATGTAGGCCAGCATTTTGCAGGTCTACATTTCAGGCATCTGTTGCATTCTAGGGAGATGCCTTTGGCTGCTTAAATGTGACCAAGGCCACTTCCAGGCGAAACCATGCCTACACCTAGCCTTGGGCATCCTTAGGTTTACTCATTTCCATAGACCTGTGATAAATGACTACAGTGTAGGCATCCTGCCTCAGGTAGATTTTCTCAAAAAACATGCATCCTGATTGGCTGCCAGTTGGCAGTAGGAAGACTACTGCCACCTACAATTGGAACACCCGTTTATAGAATCAGTTCCTTAATCCAGCGAGTTTCCAGTTGTTTTTATTTGTATTGTAGCAAAAAAAAAAAAACAAACCCTGAAAACTTGCTAGACTAAGGGCTCCTTTTACAAAGATGCGCTAGCGGTTTTAGTGTGCGCTTAGCTTGCGCTAAAATGCGCACGCTAGCTGCTACCGCCTCCTTTTAAGCAAGCGGTAGTTTTTCAGCTACAGCGCGTGCTAATCTTGTATGTGCGCTAAAAACGCTAGTGCACCTTCGTAAAAGGAGCCCTAAATATATGGCTTTCAACGGAGACTACATTGTTTAACTTGCTTTTTTACCAAACTTTTCAAACCACCCCCTTGTAGACTTTAGATGCTGCAATTAAAATATGTTGTTTAATAAGGTAGTAGTATTCTGGACAATAAAAAATATGTTCAATATACTAGAATTCTATTCTGTTGAGTACAATTAAAAATATTCAAGACATTTTTGTAAGGTATCAAGGAAATAATATTCTGAATGAAGGAGTAGATCCAAGAGCAATCTTATTGCCCATCTTAGGGCTGATTTGAAATTTCCAGACTAAACATGTATGATGTAAATCTTGAGAAGATTAATTAATTATGGATATGTTTCCAATTAGATAACAACTGTCTTCCAATTTATTTTATCATAATCTTTAAAGTAATGTATGTTCTCATCATAATAATATTTTCTTTTTATTGTCCTAACACCACATGATAAAAATCACTTGAGCTCATTTATATCACTTAGAATTGAGTAATGTAATACAGTACAGAAAATTAAGATAAACACACACTAAATCGCTCTGCCATACATAAATAAATGTTATAAAGTAAGAAAACAAATAGGTTTGTCTCCAAGGAAATTACAGTGATTTGTCAAGTATTCTAGCTAAATAGGTTAGCTAAGCCTGAATGTTGCACCTTGTAGTCTGTAATGTATTTAGCAGTTAAATTATATGACGCTGTGCCAATATTTATTATGCAATTGCAATGGCTATATGTTCACTATTATAAAGCAAAACAGCATATTGTATAATTCATAAACCTTCACCAAAATTATAAAAGCCGCAGCTGTGAGAAATACTTTGGTTAGATTCATTGAATAACTACAGTTTATACCAAAGGAAGTGAGAGATTATAGCCTTAAGACTTGCAAGGTGCAGGAGATAAAACAAAGTGATATGGAGAAAATGGATTCTCACAGGCATATCAGTTTTTTACAGTAGAAAACTTTTATAACTCAAATCTTTGAGCATATCCAGTTTTAGTTCTATGAAAGACAAGTGGGGAATGAAACAAGCATGTCTTAGAGCATACTTTTGCAATCACTATAGTTGAGACACTAATGTGTTCAATTTTATTGCACCTTGTCTCAAGTGAGAGTTGAAGATGCTGTACCTTATAATTATGGCCCTTCAGAAACACCTGGGCCTGAGGTTGATTTCTATGCAGTTTAAATGTGTGTTCAGTCTTTTTTTTTTTTTTAGTGAACTAGTAACCATGTATTGTGCTGCTCACACGTTCATAAAATCCTTAATGTTCCTAGTAAACAAAATGTCTATTTTTAAAGAACTTCACAATTTTATCATGTTGGATATCTGTGCAGAAAATGAAAGAGCCAAATATCTAATTACACCAAGATAATGAAATGAATTGACTGGCTGTACTGATTTATTGAAAAGGGTCGGTGTTAATGATGGGCTTATCCAAAATGTGGTGGTTTTATCCAGGTTAAGGACCATATGATGTTCCTCAAACCAGAGAGTCATGTGTGCCAAACAAGTTTTTAGCAGGGAAAGATCAGGAGAGATCAATGAAGTGTAATAGACAATCAGTGTGTCATCAGCATATGAGAAAAATGTTATATAACAGGATTGTGTAAGGAGTGGCAGAGGACTTAGGTAGACATTGAATAAGAGTGGTGACAAGATTGAGCTCTGTGGGACTCCACCTTATATTGAACAAGTAGATTACATTTTGTGCCAGAAAGAGTGATTTGATAGAAATAATATGAACCAACTTAGCACTGTGCCTGTTAAGCCTAATGATGTAAGCAACCTTGAAAGTAATGGGTGATTAACTAAATCAAAACTGGATGATAAATCCTGGGAAACAACCAATGCTATTTGTCCTGAGTCAAGGTGGCTGTGAAGTTTGCTAAGTAATGCTAGTATTATTGTTTCAGTGCTATGCCCTATTCTAAAACCGGATTGTCTCAGGTGAAGATCATTGATGAACTCAATGTGAGTTTGAAGCTGGTCAAATTCAACTGTTTCTAATAATTTTGCCAGGAAAGCCAAATTAGAGACTGGACAGTAATTACTGAGAATTGAAGGTCAAATTTTTATTTCTTTAAAAGTAGTGTAACTATAGGCTTCTTTTAAGTTTGATGACACAATGCCAAACTTCAGACTTTGTGATAAAATGAATGATAGTGACTAGGCCTGTGGTAGGTATCTTGAGCTACTAAGAAAGAATAGGATCCAAAAGACATGGAATGAAATGCACATGGGACAGAATCTTTCTAAGTGATTCAATTGATGGAGTATTAAAAGATGACCATGTTGACCCCCAAGGTCTGAGCTAGTGAGGGAATGAGTAAACTGATACATCAGCAAGGGGAATGAAGGAAGATTGTAATGTTTCAATTTTCTTTATAAAGAAATCTGCTAAATTCTCTGGATTTGGTCTAAGTGATTATTTGCTTGTGGTTGTTGGGCCAGCTTTGAAAAAATTTGAAGAGATCAGTAGTGGAATTACGTGCTTCAGGCTAGATTCTATAAAGATTGTCTATGTTAGATGCCACTAGGTGCCTAGATCAGCACCTCCATTAATTACCTAAACAAGCTTTAACAAGTTCATAATTGTAAAAAAATATAATTAGCCGATAGGCACCTAACCAATTCTATAAAAGGTAGGTGCCTATCACATGGTACCTAATGGCACCTAATGTCCAAATGGGAATGTTTGGGCTGGGGACAGAGATGGGTGCTGTTAGGCGTGATTTTGAAAATAAAGACATCTGCAGTGTAGGCCAGTAAAATCCTGGCCTACATTACCGGTGCCTATGTTTTGTGCCTAAGTTTTGAGTTTTAAGCATGGGTGTCCTTGAAATTGTGGACGCATCTATAAAGTGGCATCCACGTCCTTTGGATGCCTAAGTGCCAATTATCACTTGTTAAGGACCTTAAATAGTTCATTATCCACTTAGTTTGGATGCCTAAGTCACGCTCAGTATTGGGTGTGATTTAGTCGCCAAGAAGTCTAGATGATAGTCTACAAATCAGGTCATGTACTAAGGCTGACTTTTCTTCAAAGATCTGCAACTAATCGGACCTGAAGAGTAGGATGTGCAAGTGGGTGAGTCCAAAGGAGCAACTGAGTCCAAGCTAGAAAGTTTTATGTGATTACTGTATTAGCACTCTTCAGGTGTATTTGGCCTTCTAGATTTTAGGATGCTGGATTGGCATTCTTCTGGTATATTAGGTAATAAAAGTAAATAAAATAAAAAAAGGAAAACAAAGAAATACTCTTCTTGATTGGACTAATAACGCCCTCCTTTACTAACGTGTAGCACGGGTTTTAGTGCTGGCAGTGGAGGTAACTGCTCTGACGCTCATAGGAATTCTATGAGCGTCGGAACAGTTACCGCCACTGCCGGCACTAAAACCCACACTATGCGTTAGGAAAGGAGGGTGTTAGTGGATTTTTTGACAATCTTTCAAAGACAGATATGCCTTCTTCAGATCAGTTATGAGCAAAAGATGTCAATATCAATATACACAGAGAAAGTAAAACATGAAAAGCATTTCAATGACAGCCTTAAGGAAGAGGAAGGGTAAGGATTGGAGGTGGAATGATAATGCAAAATGGAGAAGTGCATGGGTAGATAGAAGGTGACAAAGCAGGATCTGGGTTTCCAATCCTGTGGTTGCAAACCACAAAATTATTCTGCTTGTCACTTTCTGATTTCCCATACCAGTTATTGGCCAGAAGCGCCTAATGCAGCTTTAGTCAGTATTCAAATAGATAGGATTTGAATGGACACAACATTTTACTTACATATAAAGGAGATGTGGATATAATAATAATGTAGGCAACCTACTCTATCCTAATATTTAGTGGAAAATGTTTTCCTAATAAAGGTGAATTCATTAATATAAGAATGTTAAATGTTAATATTTCTGCATTGCCCACATAATTAACATGTTGGTCAAGTGGACAAGGATATTCTTTCCTGCTGAAAAGCAAATTAGGGAAAATTTTGAAACATGGGGCTCTTTTTACTGGTATACTACAGTAGATTATTCTTGTTTTTGGCTTTGTGGAAAAAAAAACTCATTGAGGTGAATTGACTACCTTGTTTAGTGATAAGGCTATCCAGAAAAGGATCTTGAGTGAAATTCATATAATGAATAAACCAAATATTTGGATGACAGTGATTTAACCAACTCAAAAACATGAAGAACTGGGTCTTGGTATCTTGTCATTTCATTTGAATTTAAGTAACACTGGTTAATACTGAAAGATCGCATACGCTATAGACTGTTAGTTGATGAGTTGTTTTCTATATTATGTCCCATAACATATGGCTCTGGAATGGCCAAGTTGATGCCTCTCACACTCCACATCACAAAGCCCTTCGCTATACTTGCTTACCAAATTTCATATAATCACAACAATAACGTGACAATAAATAAATCACAGAAACTTTATTGAAGGTAAAACCAGGCCGCAGCTTTGTTTATTGGGGACAACCAATAAGCAATCAACAATTGCTTCATCTCCCGAGCTACACAATATTGAAATTTGACAAGCACTCAAAATTGTATACCCCTGACTCTGCCACCTCAGCAAGAGCCTAGGGGGTGGCATGGACCTCCATGCCCTATTCCATGCTACCTGCATCAAGGCAGATTCGCTCACCTGAGCTCATTTCCCTTAACTGCTCATCCCCTGATGAGCCTAGGGGGTAGGCATGGACTTCCATGCCCCTCCTTTCAGGGTCACCTGACCCTCAGCATCGCTACTCAACTGAGCTGACTACTAAATACCCGCTCATCTTTCAATGAGCCAAAACCTTGTAGCTCGGGATTACCGCTGCTGCGACAACCCTAAAACCCCGATTCTCCCGAGCGAAACCGATAAACATAAGGGGAGGGTGGGAGGGAAAGTTGTCTCTGAGGGACCAGGAAGCACACTATTTCTCGGAGGCATGAATACTATATATCCCCACCCATCATGCCCTGCTTCCCTTTTTGCAGCCACACCTCCTTCCATCTGGCGGGAAATCACTTTCCTCCTCACCTACCTCTTCTCCCCCCACTTTTCCCCTACTATCTCCCTCCCAGCCTTTCAAGCAGTCTCATCACGGGTGACCAACTTGGGCCATCCAACCCACTGTTATAGTCGCCCGTCGAGACTAGCTCTCGGGCTCTTTTTTACCAAAACTGTGTTCTGTTAATCACGCAGAGCTGTATATTCCTCCGGTTAAATATCTAAGGTTGGTGAGTTCTAGAACTAGAATGTTCTCTAGTATAGGTCCTCAGGAATAGAATTGAATACCAATGCATATACAACAGCAGGGAAATTTGCATGACTTCAAGAAATTACTGAAGAGACATTTGTTCTGCAGTATGAAATATGGGCACTGAGTTTTAAAGTGATGTTGGAAGTGCTGGTCACTGACTCGTTGATGTAGATTTGTACTATGTATGTTAATGTCTTTAACTATTGTAAGTGGTTTATTGTGAGCCGCTCTATAAAAAGCGGCTTATAAATGATTAAAAACAAACACTGCACATTTCAGTTGGAATCACAAATCCTTTAACCTTCTCATTTTTAGTACTGAACCCCTGAAGTAGCGCAAGAGTGGATGAAATGTGGACCACATTGGGTGACTTGTTTTAATAAAGAGCTTTTGTTTTGGAGCAGTCGTTCAATCATGCATACATATTCCTGACATTAACAAAAGTCACAAAGAGGTCCTTTTACTAAGGTGTACTAATCAATTTAGTACAAGCTAATGATTAGCACATGCTAAATGCTAAGATGCCCATTTTATCCCTTAGTAAAAAAGACCCCAAAGACAGTCATTTGGCAATAATTGGCCATAGCTTTAATGAGTTGTATTTTATAATATAAATCTCAGCTATTCCTAATCCCCAGAAACATGAGCACAACTGCAATTAATTTTAATCATTACACTTCAGCTATGTAAACAACATCAGTTAGTACTATAGACATAATAGTCCGTGGTATCACCAAACTATGCCATTTTCATGGCTTATGATGGTGTTGTACATGAGCCACCCCTGCCTCTCTGATCACCAATTGGCTTCTGTACTTTATCACTCCCAAAGTAATCCTCCAATGGGGAATGGTCAATGAAACTCCATCACGACTGTCTCCTAAGATCTATCCACACCTTTCTTAATGTATCCAAATATGAACCAGGCCACAGATGTATCTAAACCTGCCAATCCAGATCCTTCAGGTTAAAGCAGGAAATAAATGCAAAAAAATAAATAACAACGCTTCCTCCTTCTGATTGGTGCTGAAAAGTTGGCAGTGTTCCAATCAGAGCATACCTTGCCTCTGTTCCCAACTTCATTCCCTTTATTTTTGCTCTATCCCAATCTTTCATCCATAGACCTCCTTCCCAGGCCTGAACACTTCATTCGTGTAGATGAGTGAAGGAAAGGTCAGTTCAACTATGTTATGACACCTTCTATCTGAAATTGAAAAGGAGTTGTCAAAATATTTACCCCCTCTTTTAGTAAGGTGCACTATGCTTTTTAGCACGTGCTAAATATTAGTGCATGCTAATCATGCACTGAACGCTAATGTGTATATGTTATCCTATGGACGCATTGGCGGTTAGCGCACACGTTGATTTAGTGCGTGCTAAAACGCTTAGCACACCTTTGAAAAAGAGGGCCTTAGTCTTTTGTATGCATTTATCATTTCTGGCATGCAAATCATTAATATGAACTACAATCTAATAGCCACATATAGGTTTACAGGTTCTACTATAAAATGTTATATTTTTTATCATTCAAACAAATTAACAAATGTCCTTGAAACCAGAGTAAAGGGGTGATTTTAGTGCAGGCCAATGTGCTGAATGTTCTGCACTGCTCCCGACACTCATAGAGTTCATATGAGCGTCGGGAGCAGCACAGAGCATTCAGCATGCCAGCCTGCGCTAAAAAACACTTCTGCAGTTTTGTAAAAGGAGGGGATAATAAAGATGTTATTTAGAAAAAGAAATGAAAGACCTGACATTTATTCAAGGATGAATGTTTTAAAGATTTCATTTGGTCTTTACTGCAATAAAGTTTCTTAGAGGAAAGTTTCAGTGTATTGAGATGAGGGAAAGTATTAAGAAGTAAGTCTGTTGCATGCATTTTCTCCCAAAAGATAATTGAACATTTAATACCTAATCAATTATTTGCATTGTTATGAGATGCTGCTAGACAATGAGATGCGGCGACTGCCAATTGCTTTCATAATGATGCTGGAAAATACTTGCCAGCATATCTGCATGCAGTACTAGTCCATCATTTGACCTTGAAAAATATTACTTTGAATCATAATGTCCCATTTTAATTTCAAGATTCAATTAAAGCCCTACTATACTTGCAGAAAGCACCTACTATTGGAAACATAATTTCTCCACAGCAGAAAAAATTTAGAAAATAACTTTTTGGCTTTTTATATCCATTGTGCATGGGCATGGATACTATTAATAGATGATGACATATAAGAATTAATACATTTTTTCGTAGGCCACATAACAGTGTTTTGCTGGGAATGGGTCTGGTATAGGGGACTTATCTTAAGGACCAACTCTGGGTAGATGGGCTATCACCCCATACTTGTGTCCTGTAGCTGATTTGTCTTTCTTTCAGAAAGCATGAGAATACCAACCTCTTATCAAATAGGTCACATTTATTAAAACAATTGTTCCTCAGATCAGCTGCTCTTAGATGTACCCTTCTCTCCCACTACCAATTCCAGACTTTGTTCCTTTCATCTAGCTGTCCCATATGCCTGGAATAAACTACCTGAGTTTGTCCATCACATCCCTTCCTTTACCTAGTTTAATAGCAGACTGAAAGTCCACTTTTTTATATAGCCATCAATCCATAACCCTACTCCTCACTACCCACCACTCTAGCCAACAGATTAACCATTCCTCCTAATTGTATCCATGACAACTGTTTGTATGTCTTTTCTGTTTAGATTGTAAGCTCCTGGACTGTCTCCTTCGTGACTCTCTACATACATCTGCTGCATACATCTGGTAGCACTATATAAATAATTAATAGTAATAAATGAATAGACTAAAAGACATTAAAGAAATACTTGAGGAATCACTATTGATGTCCCATTAATAAATTATCACTTGGATTCTTTATAGGTGCTTTCAGTTACAGGATTAATATACTGGGTAAGGACCAGTGGTGAGGACTTTCGGGGTATTCAGTGAATCCCCAGCTCTACAGTCCTGCTTTTTTATTATTTTGTTTACTTTTTGCTTGATGCAATTTGCATCAAACAAAAAATATCTCCCCCGCCCCCCCAAAAAAAAAGAAAGCAGGGCACTTGGGTTGGGGATTCTCTAAACCTCTTGAATGCCCTGACAATACTAATCTATATGTGATTGGCTGAGCAGCATCTACCTGTTGCCTGCTCAACCAATCAAATTCAGAATAATGTTCTCAGGGTCTTTAGGTGAAGGGGCAAATGCCCTGAAGGCCCTGACCGCACGCCACTCGTAAGGACATAGTCACAGATGTATTGATGAGTTGTGCTGTGATTTATATTTGTTACTGTAATTTTATTGTGAATATTTTAATTGTTCGCCACCTAGAATGCAAGATAGTGTGGTATACAAGTTATATAAAAATACATTAATTAATGAGCCAATCAGTGCCAATAATCAACCACTAATAATCAATTATTAATTGGTACTAATTAGAATTTGCATGAGTTTCTTTTTAGGTATATTCTAAAATGAAGTGTGTATATTCTAATGCATGGAACAGAAAAGAGAGTGTGGTCTTGGAAGGAGCACTCCAAAAATTTATGTGCACTGTAATAAAATACACTTGATCTTTGCCTAAGTTAGACATGGTGATTTACATAAGAGGGTTTTTCCCACACCGATTTCTTGTATGCCATATATAGAGTAGAATTTCTGTCTATATGCTGTTCTCATACTGGCTATGGGAGATTTATTCACCCTTATATAAATATGACCTCCAATAAACTCTTATGCACTGAAATATAAGTATATTCCTTCTAACCTAGAGCTAGAATATCTTCAGGAGGTCACTTGTAACTTTTTCCATAGCTTCTATTAGAGTGTATACTGCTGCTACTACTACTGCTTATCATTTCTATAGCCCTACCAGATGCACTTAGCACTGTACAATAAACACACAAAAGGCATAGGAATGATACTGACAAAATCAAGGAACTTAAAAGGCCAATTTTTCATCTAGGTTTGAAGAAGGTCATTCAAGTTGTGATGTTCAGACCGTGCAGCATATTTTTGAAAATGCTTTATCTTTTCAAAATGTATTACTACCTCATCTTTTAAATTTATATCAATCACATTAGGGTTGTATATCAGGTACTATGGCAGACTCTTTAACTATTGTTTTGCTGAAGCCAAATAGAGATCCCATGTTGATTTCAAACTATAGGCCTATTTCTTTAATTAATGTAGATGGAAAACTCCTGACTAAGTTATTGGCTTTGCTCTTAGCTAAGGCTCTCCCTTATATAATTGGTATGCACCAAACGGGTTTTGCTGCTCAAAGACATTCTTCAAATAATACCAGATTGGCATTTCATATGCTAGATTTAACAAAAAAGATGGACGATCTAGCCTTTTCTGTTTCTCTGGATGCAGAGAAGGCCTTTGATCATGTAGAATGGACTTCCATGTATCAAGCAATGGATTGGTTTGGTTTAGGATCCGAGTTTATTCAAATGATTCAAACCTTGTATAGTTCCCCTTTTCCAGCCTATATATTAATGATACTTTTTCAGAGCATTTTTGTCTGCAGAGGGGAGTTAGACAAGGATGTTCCTTATCTCCTTTGCTTTTTGATATTGTTTTGGAACCCTTGTTGTTGGCCATTCAACAGGCAAAGGATATACAGGGGATTCCTTATGTAGGTCGGGAATATAAGGTCTCTGCTTATGCAGATGATATCTTGTTTCATTTCAAGAATCCTGAATCTTCCATACCACATTTACTGGAATTGAATGATCGATTTGGCAAATTTTCGGATTATAAAATAAATTGGAGCAAATCAGTGGTTCTTCCATTGAATGTGCATTATGTAAAGGGCTTATTTGATCCATTCCCATTCCTTTGGAAGGAAGAGGGTATAAAATATTTGGGTATCATGATTAAAAGGACTTTGGAAGACACAATGACAGTAAATGAAAAATCTTTATTGCTGAAAGTCAAAGAAATATGTGAGCATTGGAATCTATTTCATCTTTCTTGATGCGAGAGAGTCCAAACCATTAAAATGATGATTTTACCTGTAGTTTGTTACCAAATGAGTATGTTACGGGTTTATTTTTAAGGGTCCTTTTATAAAAAATTAAATAGGATTCTTACCAAATTTATTTGGCTGGGTAAAACTACTAGAATTGCTTTAGTATGCAGGGCGGAGGCTGAGAATTACATTACATTACTGATTTCTATTCCGCCTCAACCTTGCAGTTCTGGGCGGATTACAAAAGAGACAACTGGACATTTCCAGGATAATTATAGAGAGAATTCTGGTCATTTCCAGGAGAAGTTACAAGAATAATGGAGCTATATATTTCAAGAGCTACAAGATGCTTTATAAATAGGAAATAGTGCAGATCCAGTATATATACCATTAGGGAAGCAGTCGACATGCTTTAGGCTAAAGAGAAGGGAACTGGTGAAGGGGGGGGGGGGGGGGGGGGGGAGTTGCGTTGAGGGGGGTCCGGTTGGGGTTAAGCCATCTGTATAAATTTTTTGAAAAGGTGGGTTTTGATTTTTTTGCGAAAATATTTGTAGTCGTTTGTTGTTATCAGCAGGTTGGAGACAATGTGGTCCAGTTTCGCTGCATGCGTCGCCAGCGCTGGGTGCCTTTGAGTGGGGGGTAGGTAAAAGGGGTCTTAGTTCTTCTTTGCCTAGTGGTGGCGTTTTGGTACAGGCGGTTGTTTAGGTTTTTGGGGGCTGTGCCATTTATTGCTTTGAATAATAGACAGTATAGTTTGAATTGAATTTGTGCTTTCATTGGCAACCAGTGTGAGTCCAGGTAGGCCGCGGTGACGTGGTCAAATTTTATCAGTGAGTAGATTAATCTGAATGCAGTGTTTTGGATTGTCTGTAGTTGTTTTATCATAGTTGCAGATAGAGTATGTTGCAGTAAGTACAAGCAAGGTACAACCGCAAGGTACAAGCGGAATAAAAATCACTAATGTAATGTAATGTAAGTAGTCCAATAGACCTAGTACTAGGGATTGGACTACTAGCCTATATTGCTCTTTGTCGAAGAATTTTCTGATTTTTTTTAAATTGTGCATGGTTAGAAATGCTTTCTGGGTGGTCTTGTTGATTTGGACCTGCATTGTGCAGCATCTGTCTATTGTTACTCCTAGGAGTTTTAGGGTAGGTTGTATAGGGTATTTGAAGGCGTTTATTTCTAGTTCTGTGATGGAGGGATTCTTATCCTTTTCAAGCAGTAGAAATTTTGTTTTGTCAGTGTTCAGCTTCAATTTGTGATCTGCCATCCATTTTTCCACTGCTTGAAGGGTTTTTTCCAATTTTTCTGTAGAAGTTGGGTCAGGAGCATCAAAGGGTAGGAGTATGGTGATGTCGTCAGCGTAGCTGAATGAAGTTACATTCAGATTGTCTAGGGTAGACCCAAGGGAGGATAAGAAGAGGTTGAAGAGAGTAGGTAAGAGAGGTGATCCTTGAGGAACTCCACAGGGGTTGGACCATGGTTCTGATTTAAGATTATTTGACTTTACTCTATAAGATCTGTATTTAAGGAATCCTTCAAACCAATTGTATATCCTGCCTGAGATCCCTATGGCTTCTAGTGTCTGCAGTACGATGGTGTGGTCAACCAGATCGAATGCTGCAGATAGATCGAGTTGAATTATCAGCATCCTTCTGCCGTTGCTGAGGTGCTGTCAGGCTGTGTCTAGTAGGGTTACTAGTAAAGTCTCCGTGCTGTGGTTGGATCTGAATCCTGATTGAGAGGGGTGGAGAAGATTGTGGTCTTCCAGGTAATTTGTGAGGAATTGTGCAACTAGTCCTTCTATAAGTTTGACGTATATTGGTATTGAGGCGATGGGTCTATAGTTAGCAGGGTTATCTATAAGGCCTTTGTGGTCCTTCACAATTGGAGTGATTATGATTTCTCCTAGGTGCTGCGGGAATTGACCTTCAGTGAGTGCTATTTTGGATTGTTCTTGGTTCTTTTTTTTCCAGTTTCTTTCCATTTGTCTGCAGTGCCTTTTGAGTTGGAGCAGTTCAGCGTCAAACCATTTGTCTGATTGTCTGCAGATTTTGTGTTTTGATTTTATTGGAGCTAGCTCATTTAGGATTGTTTCGCTTAATGTTTGCCATTGTGGTATGAATTCTTTGGGGTCTATGGAGTCAATTGCGGGATCTGCTTTGTCCCAGAAAGTGGTTGGTTCAGTTTTTGGATGGGTTTTGATGGGGGATTTGTGGGGTTTGTGTTTATAATTGCATTGAGCCGAGTTGATGTTGAAGGAGGGAGGGGATCCAGGATCCGTTTGAGATGTGGATTTCTGGTGTTTGAGGTTGTTGGGTCATGAATGCAGCAATATCTAGTTGATGGCCTTTAGTCTCACATCGATAGTGAGTAAACTTATGGAAACTAAACTAAACTAAGCTAAACCTTAAGTTTATATACCGCATCATCTCTACGGATGTGGAGCTCAGCACGGTTTACAAGAACTTAAAATATAGGTTGATCCTGAAAGAGGAGAATCTACGAGATCCCCATCAACATGGTTTTACGAAGGGAAGGTCCTGCCAATCAAATCTGATCAGCTTCTTTGACTGGGTAACAAGAAAGCTGGATATAGGGGAGTCCCTGGATGTCGTATATTTGGACTTCAGAAAAGCGTTTGATAGCGTCCCACACCGCAGGTTATTGAGCAAGATGGGTTCGATGGGACTGGGTGTAACATTAACCGCATGGGTTAGGGACTGGCTTAGGGGTAGATGTCAGAGGGTAATGGTTAACGGTACCCTCTCCGTTACGACGGAGATCAGCGGAGTGCAGGGTTCGGTCTTGGGCCCGATCCTATTTAACATCTTCGTAAGTGACTTGACTGAGGGGCTTCGAGGTAAAATTACATTATTCGCCGATGACGCCAAACTATGCAACATAGTAGGCAAAAGCTCATCGGACAAAAGCACAGTGCCTGACAAAAGCTCAATGCCTGACAGTATGATGCCTGAATGGTCCATCCAGTCTGCCCAACCTGATTCAATTTAAAATTTTTATTTTTTCTTCTTAGCTATTTCTGGGCAAGAATCCAAAGCTTTACCCTGTACTGTGCTTGGGTTCCAACTGCCGAAATCTCGGTTAAGACTTACTCTAGCCCATCTACACCCTCCCAGCCATTGAAGCCCTCCCCAGCCCATCCTCCACCAAATGGCCATATACAGACACAGACCGTGCAAGTCTGCCCAGTACTGGCCTTAGTTCAATATTTAATCTTATTTTCTGATTCTAGATCCTTTGTGTTCATCCCACGCTTCTTTGAACTCAGTCACAGTTTTACTCTCCACTACCTCTCTCGGGAGCGCATTCCAGGCATCCACCACCCTCTCCGTAAAGTAGAATTTCCTAACATTGCCTTTGAATCTACCACCCCTCAATCTCAAATTATGTCCTCTGGTTTTACCATTTTCCTTTCTCTGAAAAAGATTTTGTTCTACGTTAATACCCTTCAAGTATTTGAACGTCTGAATCATATCTCCCCTGTCTCTCCTTTCCTCTAGGGTATACATATTCAGGGCTTCCAGTCTCTCCTCATACGTCTTCTGGCGCAAGCCTCCTATCATTTTCGTCACCCTCCTCTGGACCGTCTCAAGTCTTCTTACGTCCTTCGCCAGATACGGTCTCCAAAATTGAACACAATACCATGCAAAACTTACACCCTGAATGGAGAAACACTAGCTAGAACTTCAGAAGAACGGGACTTGGGTGTGATCGTCAGTTCAGACATGAAGGCTGCCAAACAAGTGGAGCAAGCCTCATCCAAGGCAAGGCAAATGTTGGGATGTATCAATAGAGGCTTCGTCAGCCGTCAACCTGAAGTCATGATGCCGCTCTACAGAGCCATGGTGAGACCTCACCTGGAATACTGTGTGCAGTTTTGGAGACCACACTACCAAAAAGACGTGCTTCGAGCTGAGTCAGTCCAACGAATGGCCACTAGAATGGTCTCCGGACTCAGGAGTCTCCCATACGAGGAAAGACTGGACAAACTGCATCTCTATACTCTTGAGGAGCGTAGAGAAAGGGGAGACATGATTGAGACGTTTAAATACATCACAGGTCGTGTCGAGACGGAAAGCGATATATTCTTCCCCAGGGGACCCTCGGCCACAAGGGGGCACCCGTTCAAACTCAGAGGAGGGAAATTTAATGGTGACACCAGGAAGTATTTCTTTACAGAACGGGTGGTAGATCACTGGAACAAACTTCCGGTGCAAGTGGTCAAGGCCACCAGTGTACTCGACTTTAAAAATAAATGGGACATCCACGTGGGATCCCTAAGGAGGTCGAGCTAAGGAATTGGGTCATTAGCACTCAGACTTGATGGGGTGGGACAAAATAGTGGGCAGACTTGGTGGGCTGTAGCCCTTTTCTGCCGTCATCTTTCTATGTTTCTATGTTTCTATGTTTCTACTCCAAGTGGGGCCTTACCAATGACCTGTACAGGGGCATCAACACCTTCTTCCTTCTACTGACTACGCCTCTCTTTATATAGCCCAGCATCCTTCTGGCAGCAGCCACTGCCTTGTCACACTGTTTTTTCACCTTTAGACCTTTGGACACTATCACCCCAAAGTCCCTCTCCCCGTCCGTGCATATCAGCTTCTCTTCTTCCAGCATATACGGTTCCTTCCTATTATTAATCCCCAAATGCATTACTCTGCATTTCTTTGCATTGAATTTTAGTTGCCAGGCATTAGACCATTCCTCTAACTTTTGCAGATCCTTTTTCATATTTTCCACTCCCTCTTCGGTGCCTACTCTGTTACAAATCTTGGTATCATCTGCAAAAAGGCACACTTTTCCTTCTATCCCTTCAGCAATGTCACTCACAAACATATTGAACAGGATTGGCCCCAGCACTGATCCCTGAGGGACTCCACTACTCACTTTTCCTTCCTTCGAGCGACTTCCATTAACCACCACCCTCTGGCATCTGTCCGACAGCCAGTTTCTGACCCAGTTCACCACTTTGGGTCCTAACTTCAGCCCTTCAAGTTTGTTCAACAGCCTCTTATGAGGAACTGTATCAAAGGCTTTGCTGAAATCCAAGTAAATTACATCTAGCATATGTCCTCGATCCAGCTCTCTGGTCACCCAATCAAAAAATTTAATCAGGTTGGTTTGGCACGATTTACCTTTTGTAAAGCCATGTTGCCTCGGATCCTGTAACCCATTAGATTCAAGGAAGTACACTATCCTTTCTTTCAGCAAAACTTCCATTATTTTTCCAACAACTGAAGTGAGGCTCACCGGCCTGTAGTTTCCTGCTTCATCCCTGTGACCACTTTGATGAATAGGGACCATATCGGCTCTCCTCCAATCCCCAGGATCACTCCCGTCTCCAGAGATTTGTTGAACAAGTCTTTAATAGGACACGCCAGAACCTCTCTGAGCTCCCTTAGTATCCTGGGATGGATCCCGTCTGGTCCCATTGCTTTGTCCACCTTCAGTTTTTCAAGTTGCTCATAAACACCCTCCTCCGTGAACGGCGCAGAATTTACTCCATTTTCTCGTGTAACTTTGCTAGAAAATCTCGGTCCTTCTCCAGGATTTTCTTCTGTGAACACAGAACAGAAGTATTTGTTTAGCACATTCGCTTTCTCCTCATCACTTTCCACATATTGGTTCCCAGCATCTTTTAGCCTAGCAATTCCATTTTTCATCTTCCTCCTTTCACTAATATATCAGAAAAAAATTTTGTCTCCCTTTTTTACATTTTTAGCCATTTGTTCTTCCGCCTGTGCTTTTGCCAGATGTATCTCTCTCTTGGCTTCTTTCAGTTTCACCCTGTAGTCCTTTCTGCTCTCCTCTTCTTGGTTTTTTTTATATTTCACAAACGCCAACTCTTTCGCCTTTATTTTCTCCGCCACTAGTTTGGAGAACCATATCAGTTTCCTTTTTCTCTTGTTTTTACTTATTTTCTTCACATAAAGGTCCATAGCCATTTTTATCACTCCTTTCAGCTTAGACTACTGTCTTTCCACTTCTCTTATGTCCTCCCATCTTAACAGCTCTTTCTTCAGGTACTCTCCCATAGCATTAAAATCCGTACGTTTGAAATCTAGGACTTTAAGTATCATGCGGCCGCTCTCCACTTTAGCCTTTATATCAAACCATACCGTTTGATGATTGCTACTTCCCAGGTGAGCACCCACTCGAACATTAGAGATACTCTCTCCATTTGTGAGGACCAGATCCAATATCACTTTTTCCCTTGTGGGTTCCGTCACCATTTGTCTGAGCAGAGCCTCTTGAAAGGCATCCACAATCCCCCTACTTCTTTCCGATTCTGCAGACGGAACATTCCAGTCCGCATCCGGCAAGTTGAAATCTCCCAACAGCAGAACCTCCTCTTTCCTTCCAAACTTTTGGATATCCACAATCAGATCCTTATCAATTTGCTGCGATTGAGTCGGAGGTCTGTAGACTACACCCACATGGATAGAAGTTCCATCTTCTCTTTTCAGAGCAATCCATATCGCTTCTTCCTCTCCCCAGGTCCCTTGCATTTCGGTCGCTTGGATATTGGTCTTTACATAGAGAGCTACTCCTCCACCTTTTGACCATCTCTGTCCTTCCTAAAAAGATTATATCCCGATATGTTTGCATCCCATCCATGTGATTCACTGAACCATGTCTCTGTGATAGCGACAATATCTAGATCTGCCTCTAACATCAGGGCTTGCAGATCATGAACTTTGTTGCTTAGACTGTGAGCATTTGTGGTCATCGCTTTCCAGCTATTTTTCAGTGATAATTTCCTTTTTCGTATGGATTTTTGTTTCGTTTTACTTTCCATTGCAATTCTAAGAAATGAGTTGCTGATATTGCAGTCTTTACTACTATCACATCTTTTCTTTTGCCAGGGGTGGTCTCTATAATTGTTCTTCGTACATACACCACCCCCACCTTCTAGTTTAAATGCCTAGAAAAATATTGTCTAAATTTCTCTGCAAGGTTTCTTTTTCCTGCTGTAGTAATATGTAGCCCATCAGTGCAATATAGCTTCTTATCCTTCCATGTATTTCCCCATCCTACTATGTACCTGAAGCCTTCTTGATGACACCAGGCTTTCAGCCATCTATTAATGTCTTCTGTGTTTTTCACTCTTTGCTCTCCCTTTCCATATGCAGGCAGTATTTCAGAAAAAGCTAAAGTGTTTACAAAAGGTTTCACGCCCTCACCAAGCTCCCGAAAAGCTTTCTGTGCTGCAAGTGTGGAGTTGTTGGCCAGGTCATTTGTTCCCAGATGGATGACAACATCAGTGTTAAAATCCTTAGTTTCTTCCTTAATTATAGTCTGTATTTGCCTGGAACTCCTGGTAGCTGAGGATCCTGGAAGACATTTCACTGTTTTGGTCTCCTCGCCTTGTGTTCCAAGGTTAATGCCTCTGATGATGGAATCCCCCAACAGTAATAGTTTTCAATGCCAAAAAATGCAAAGTCATGCACCTTGGTGGCAAAAATCCATGCAGGACTTACACCCTAAATGGCGAGATCCTAGCAAGGACTGTAGCAGAACGTGACTTGGGCGTGATAATTAGCGAAGACATGAAGACTGCCAATCAAGTGGAGAAAGCTTCCTCCAGGGCTAGGCAAATCATGGGTTGTATCCGTAGAAGTTTCGTCAGCCGTAAGCCCCAGGTTATTATGCCATTGTACAGATTCATGGTGAGACCCCCATCTGGAATACTGTGTGCAATTCTGGAGGCCACATTATCAAAAGGATGTGCGGAGAGTTGAGTTGGTTCAGTGAATGGCCATCAGAATGGTTTCAGGACTCAATGATCTCCCGTATGAGGAACGGCTGGATAAGTTGCAGCTATACTCACTCGAAGAATGCAGAGAGAGGTGAGACATGATCGAGACGTTCAAATATGTCATGGGCCGTATCGAAGTGGAAGAGGATCTCTTTTTCCTTAAAGGACCCACGGCAACAAGAGGGCATCCGTTGAAAATCAGGGGTGGCAAATTTCATGGCGACACCAGAAAATATTTCTTCACTGAAAGGGTGGTTGATCGCTGGAATAATCTTGAGGCCAGCAACGTGCCAGATTTTAAGAACAGAGGGGATTGGCATGTGAGATCTCTTCATGGAGGTAGTTAGGGGGTGGACCATTAGTGTGGGCAGGCTAGATGGGCCGTAGCCCTTTTCTGCCATCATGTTCTATGTCTATGTTTCAATTATATTTTCCTAGGATGGAAGAGAATGGAAAGGGAAATTGCCTTGAAACAGCCCCTTGTGCGTGAAACTTGAATATGTGTTGGCTTAACCTGACTCCCCGATGCGTTTGAGATAAGTGGCTTTCAGCATTTTTTGAGTTTATGCAAATTATATGCACATGAGATATGCTATTTTGCAATACGTCTTAAACATATGCTGAATTTATAAAAATCATATTTATTTATGAATCAAATAATATTGATGTATGCAAGTTGCAAGAAAATTTGAATCTGGAATCAAGCTTTCAGTGAGGACTGATGACAAGTCTTGGTGACGCTGCTTAAACAGTCAGTTGTTCATTATATTCTAATACACTGATAGTTCTAAGAAACTATTGAATGAAAAGTGAATTGAGATGTAAGGTGGTGGATGAAGATAATACAGCCTATAGCATTGATGTAATAAAATGGCCAAATGTCAGTGTAATAATTGGAATAGTAGAGTAAAATAGAAAACAAACAAATTAAATTATAGCAATAATATGATACAGTGTCAGTAACATATACATCAAAACAATAAAGTATAACATTCATATTACAGAAATATGATATACTATCAGTACAATACAATGAAATATCTTCATAGACAGCAGACATGTATAGTTGGTAGAAATAGAAATATAGCTAAGCCAAAGGCATTGAGATAAATAAAAATGAGTGGTTAGACTGAGAGTATAATTCAAAGCAAATTTGAGTCAGATATGTGCAACTGGACTCATGAGTTTTTGCAGCAAGCTGGTTCTGAAGTGATATGAGCAACTGCCTGGCCAGTCTCTGCAGCCATTAATGAGGTAAGAAGGGCTGCTGAAAAGTTCTCAGTCCAATCAAGAAAGGAATGATGTGGAGACATGAAACTTAGAAGTTATTCTACATATTCACACCCAAGTTCAACATCATGTCTGAAGTTTCTGTAACCCTTCTAAAAAATACTCATGTCTGGTCACTGAAATACTGCTCCACTGCTACAGTCATCTCTGAATCACTCAAAACTTGTCACCCTTTCAAACGCTTTTTAAGGTTTGGAAATAGAAAATAGTCAGATGAAGCAAAATCTGATAAGTAGGGTGGGTAGTCTATGCACTGAAACTCCAACTGTGTCAAAACATCCATTGTTTTGCCAGCATTGTGTGCAAATACAATGTCTTGCAAAAAAAAAAACACCTTTCTGTAGCTTCCCTCTCCTTTTTTCTTTCAATGCCTCCTTTAATCAGCACAGCAAGTTATAGTAGTATTCTGCATTAACTGATTGGCCCCTTGGAAAATAGTCAGTCATTACAACACCTTCCTGATTCCAAAACACTATGGCCATAACCTTTTCTGCTGACTTTTGGACCTTGAATTTCCTTGGCTTTGGAGAACCTGAGTGCTGCCATTGTATGGATTGTTGTTTTGTCTCAGGATCTAGTAGTGTAACCATGTTTCATCCAACTAGTTCCAAAAAGTTGTCAACAACTCACAGAAAATGTTGCAAAATCAACTTGGAAGTGTTCACTCAACATCATTT